>NC_139610.1:8679798-9037298 GCF_964270895.1 Podarcis filfolensis | reverse complement strand
TGGGGTCACAAAGAGTCAGATACGACTAAACGACTAAACAACAACAACATAGGTATATAGTTCCTGAGCTGTGTGTGTAAGATCCACTCTGAGGGAAGTATCTGAAGCCAGAGAAGGAAGTCTCTGAGCTTAGTTTGAAAGACTACAGCAGTTCAATTTTATTTTAGTTTATTATTTTATTATTTCTGTACTGCCTTTCTATTAAACTAACAGCCAAAGCTGCTTACAATGAAAAGAAGGTAACAGGAATAAATGCATCATTAAAAGAAAGCAAGAGTAGTACAGTGGTACCTCGGGTTACAGACGTTTCAGGTTACAGACTCCGCTAACCCAGAAATAGTACCTCAGGTTAAGAACTTTACTTCAGGATGAGAACAGAAATCGTGCAGTGGCGGTGGGGCGGCCCCATTAGCTAAAGTGCTATCTCAGGTTAAGAACAGTTTCAGGTTAAGAACGGACCTCCAGAACAAATTAAGTACCTGAGGTACTGCTGTAAATCACTGAATAAAACATCAGGAGGTGGCCGTAGTGAAACTTCAAGGAAAACATCATAACACAGGCTTCAACTGATTTTCTTTAAAAGTTACCTTTCTTTGAAAGAGGGAAAGGAAAGAGTAGTAAATTTCCACTGGAAGGGAGTTCCATACTTATCGAACTCTCACCAGAAATCGCTTGGGTTGGGTCCAGACTTGGCCCTATTTAGAGAAAACTTATGAAAAATCCCAGAGGAACAAAGAGTTGGCCTCTGAGCTCATTTCAAAGACTAGGCACTATTGAAGATGTTTCTTGCACGCATGCACGCACGCATGCACACGCGCGCACACACACACACACTTTCCAGATCCCAAATGTTTCATGTGCTATATTACATTTCTACTGTTGAGAAGCAGAAACAACCAGGGAGAAATCCCTTTCCCTGGTCTATTTTTCTACCAAAGAAATACTAACTTTGACAAAACCCATTCCTCTTTCTCTAGAGTCTACATACATCACTCAATCAGTTCACTAAGCTTGCAACTGGCCTGGGGCATGCAATCATTGCTTCCTTTCCCAAAATGGCAGTTGAATCGCACACAGAAAGGATGACACTGGCTCAGTTAGTTTTCGCACCCCGTGCTGAATAACAAGGCATTCCCACATTGCCCAGTAAAATAAATAAATTGCAGTCTACATGGTCTGTTTTACAACTGCGAATTGACAGATCTGGCTGCTTGAGATTAGATTTCAGGACATCTTGCTTTCCATGAAAGCATTGTGGAGAGGTATATCAGTGCCATCTTAGGAAGGATTTTAAGTGATTAAGTTAGTAAATGAGAATAGTACAATAATTGCAATCATATTTTATTTTCTTGCCGTACTACTGATTGGAATTACAAGTGTCTTTTGTCCACAAATCACATGTGGCCAATGTGGTTCCCTTATCCCTGTGGACTCCTGTCTTGTTGCTATTTCCTCTTCCAGTCGGGAGGGGTGGGCCACTACCACCATGGTGTCTTACTTGGGAGCCCCAAGATGCCCTCTCTAATATTTTAATCTGACTCGGGAGGGGGGGCTGCATGAAGTTGCCAACCCATTCCATCTCCTGCATGTGGCAAGTGGTTCTTCTGGCTTCACCATGGAAAGCAGCTTGGCTAAGCCACAGATATCACAGACATTGCTTATGTAGCCTGATTATCCAAGCAGCCACATAGTTTCATGGGATGATGTCAGGTCAGGTGTCAGGAGCCAGTCAGCAATAAATCACATGGTGTCAGTTAACACTAGGAAGTCAGGCCTAGTGAGCACATCAACTCATCCCAGTAGATTTTGCTCCTATGAGGCTGTTTTGGGGACTGAAGGTCCCTGCCTTCCCTTCTCCCCAAGCAATCTGAGATTCCATCGCTGTGCCTGTCTATGCTCCTCACATTTCATGCCTCTTCTGGTTCTGGGGGAGCTGGTCACAGCAGAAGGGGGAGGCACCCTGGCTTCTTCAACAGCCTGACTCATCTCTGCCTATTGGCCTCCCTACTCTCCTGTTTCAGCTTCTGCCTCTGATTCCAGACTTCTCTCTCACACATCTTCCTGCTCACTAAACCCTGTTACCTCTTTAGCCTCTAGCATCTCCTCCTTCCAATCGTCTCCCTCTTTTGCCTCTGACCACTCGTTGTCATCCCACCAACAATCCCCAGGCTCTAAACCTTTTTCCCTTGTGGGTTCCCTAGCTGGTGTCTTCCATCACTTGATGGCCAAACTTGGCCGTCCAGCTGTTCTGGGACTACGACTCCCATCATCCCTAGCTAACAGGACCAGTGGTCAGGGATGATAGGAACTGTAGTCCCGACTTCCGGTCAGCGCCGGCGCTTAATGGCGGATCTCAACCGGAGCTCCGGGAGAGATCTGCTTCGTGGGTTCGGGTCCTGTCAGCTACGGCGAAGCGGGGACCCTCAAAAATCACAGGCGCGTTGCCTGTGAACTGGAGACTCGGCGGGCACCTTTGCGCCCCCCCGACGCTGCGAAATAGCCTTTTTAAAGGCTCCGGAGGAGCGGAGGGGTCTTGGAGCGGTGCTGAGAGTCGTCTTCACCCAGCCTGCGAAGCGAAGCCGCGTCGCCATTAGCGGAGAGCGCTGACTTCTTCCCGGGAAATTGGATTAAAAGAACAACTATCCGTGAGTAGGATTGACCGCTAAAATATAACTGGACACTAAAAGTAAAGAAATTGGGCACCGAGACGGACAAGCACTAAAAAGGAAGTCTGCTTTCCGTTCTGTAGCAAGATCAAAGCGAAAGGCACTCTAGCTGTAACTGCTTGAGAGGAAATTTGCGGGATTTAAGAAATCCACCACCAAAGCAAAGAACTCCCCCCCCCGAAGGCAGGAGGAGGGGGAAGAAGATTTTAAAAGTGTTTACCTGCCAATTTAAAAGAATTGGATTAAGTATCGCTGCTCTTTAACCTGGGATCGGACTGCCGGAGAAAAGGAACCGGCTAAGGACTGTTGCTATAAGAAGCTAAAAAATATCTCAAATTGACTTTGGTTACTTCCAATTTGAAACACTGTTTCTGTGGCATTACAAAGTTACTTACAGGACACTATTGACTGGGATCCCCTTGAAAAAGGAAAGAAAAATTGAAAGGGACTAGGAAACTTTTATTCCTTCTTTTTTGAAGAGTGTGGGATTACTTTGAGAAGTATAGAACTGACTCTACGCCCCCTAGAGGACCTACAAATTGTTTCAGCAACAAGTGGAGTTTAAAATTTGAGAACTTTGTTTGTGAGTTTCAAAGTCTGGGAATGACCTTGACTAAAAGACTTTGTTATGGCAGATGGTAAAGAGAAAGGGGAGTTACAAGAAACAACCTTGAGATCTGGCAGACAATACAAAATTGACACTTACATGCAAAGAAGGGCTTCTGTAACAGGAGCCTCTGGAACTATAGTGGCTGCAAAGCCAAAAGCGAAAGCAATGTCTACAGAAGAATCATTTGCCAAGGTATTGGAGAAGATAAATGACTCTTTGGAGGAACTAAAAAAGCAAGGTGCGGAGACTAAATTGCAAGTTGCTGAAACTAAAGTACAAGTTGCTGAAACAAATAAAAAAATTGAAGAAATCTCTGGGAAAATTGACCTAAATACTAAAAGTATAACTGACCTAGGGAATAAAGTGAACTCAAATGCAGAAGCAATTGGGAAATTATTGGAAGATTCATCTACAACACGAAAGATAGCCGAGGAAGCTAAGGAAATTGCAACTGCTGCGGAGGAAAAATTTCCACCAGTTTACAAGAAATTGGATGAATATGAACTGGCACTCTCTATGCAGGATATGCAACGCAAGGAGAGGAACCTGAGGATCAGACTTGTGCCGGAAAAGGAAGGAGAGAACTTGGTGGATGATTTGACAAAAGAATTTTCTGACTTTTGGAAGCAGGAGCTGAAGAAAGAAGATTTTAAGATAGAAAGTGCATTTAGATTGGGAATAAGACAGAAGAGAAATCGACCCAGAGATTGTCTTATTACCTTAAGATCAAAGGAGGAGCGAGATAAAATATTGAACCTGCACTACCAAACAGCCCTTCGAATTGAAGACTTTTTTATTGAGATCTTTAAAGACATCCCTAAGAGTATCTTGGACGCAAGAGGACATTATAAAGACCTGGTGACACTGCTGAAGAAGAAGTACATACCATTCAGGTGGGAATTTCCCCAAGGCTTGTCTTTTAAATATAAGGGAAAGAAGAGAAGAATAAAGACTGTAAGTGATAAAGACAAGTTCTTGGGAGAACACGAAGAAGACCTACAGAAAGAGACATTTCCAGGACAAGGGCATCCATCACTGGACACGAACACGGTACCACCGACAGACGAGGAACAAAAACAGGGAGCTGTAGGAGGAAGGAGTAAATAATCCCATCATGGCTCTGCAACTTCTAACCTGGAATTGTAATGGCTTAAATATTCCCAGGAAGAGAAAAAATATATTTCATGCCTTAAAGAAAGACCAATTGGACTTGATTTGCCTACAAGAGACCCACGTGACAAGAGCACACAGAAAATTATTAATAAATAAAAGACTGGGACAGGAATTTATATCTTCAGACAGAGTAAAAAAGAGAGGAGTGGTGATCTATGCAAAAGAAAAATTGCAACCGAAACAAATTTTTAAAGATGATCAAGGAAGATATTTGGCAATTGAAATTCAATCTCAAGGAGAGAAGTATTTGATAGTGGGAATCTATGCACCAAACGAAGGGAAAGCTGAATTTTTTAAGAAGTTGCATGAAATTTTGATGGACCATATGGATTACAACTTAATTTTGATGGGAGATATGAATGGAGTGGTTTCAACAAATATGGACAAGGCACAAAGACAGGTAATAACAAAAGATGGAAGACTACCAAAGACTTTTTTTGAAATGACTGACAATATGGACTTGATTGATATTTGGAGAACAAAACACCCATTAGAAAGAGAGGGAACCTTCTTTTCTGAAGCCAAAATGACATGGACAAGGATTGACCAAATCTGGGTGACTAGCAGTATGGCTCCGAATATAAAAAAAGTAGAAATCTGCCCAAAAACTTTCTCCGACCATAATGCTGTAAAGATGGTGATGAGGCAAACAACAACTGGTTCCTTCAGATGGAGAATGAATGACACCTTATTTAGAGACGAGGAGATCTGTAAGAAGGCCCAAAAAACTTTGAAAGACTATTTTGAAATCAACTTAAGGTCTGAAGTAGAAAAAAGAATAGTATGGGACGCAAGCAAAGCCGTGATGAGAGGGTTTTTGATTCAGCAAAATACTTTAAAGAAGAGAAAGCAAAATGAGAAAAAGGAGAGAATTTTGGAAAAGATAAAAGAAGGGGAAAAACAATTAAGATCGAAGCCAAAATCCCAAGAGATTCTAAGAGAAATCAAATTTCATCAAACACAATATATGGAACTGATGAATCAAGAATTAGAGTGGAGAATTAAACAAATGAGACAAAAGACTTTTGAATCTGCTGATAAATGTGGCAAGTTACTGGCTTGGCAAATAAAGAAGAGACAAAAACTCAACACGGTAACAAATATAGAAGTGGAAGGAAAAAACATAAGCAACCCAGCGGAAATTAGGAATTGTTTTCAGAACTACTTTAGACAACTTTACACACAAGGGCCGCAAAAAGAAATGGACATACAACAGTTCCTCGAGGAAAATGGGCTGAAAAAGGTTTCGCATGAAAGTAAGATAATATTGAACCAGGAGATATCAGCACAAGAAATAGAAGATGCCATTCAAGGCATGACGCTGGGCAAATCCCCTGGACCGGATGGACTGACTTCCAAATACTACAAAGTTTTGAAGGAAGGGTTGATACAACCTTTGAAGGAAGTCTGCAATGAGATTATGGAAGGGAAAAGGGCACCCGATACGTGGAGAGAGGCCTACATTACACTTATACCAAAGACAGAGACTGAAAAGACCCAACTTAAAAACTACCGACCCATCTCGTTATTGAATGTGGATTACAAAATCTTTGCTGATATTTTGGCAAAAAGACTGAAGAGAGTTTTGATGGAGGAGATTCACGGGGACCAAGCGGGCTTTCTCCCAAAAAGGCACTTGTCGAACAATGTAAGGAATATAATTGACATTTTGGAAAAGCTGGAAGTGAACATAAACACTAAAGCTGTTTTGATATTTGTGGATGCCGAGAAAGCCTTTGACAACATTTCTTGGAGTTTTATGTTGAAGAACCTCCGGGGGATGGGGGTAGGCCAAGGGTTTGAAAATGGTATAGGTGCAATATACTCTGAACAGAAAGCCAAACTAATTGTAAATAATGTGGTTACAGAAGAGTTCAAGATTGAAAAAGGGACACGTCAGGGGTGCCCTATCTCCCCATTACTTTTTATATCGGTCCTGGAGGTTTTGCTTAATATGATTAGGAGGGACCAGTTGGTTAAAGGGATTCAGGTCGGAGCTAAACAATATAAACTGAGAGCATTTGCAGATGACTTAGTACTTACATTGCAAGAGCCAGAAGCTAGCACGAAAAGAGTTTTGGAAATAATTCAAGAGTTTGGTCAAATGGCAGGATTTAAATTGAATAAGTCTAAGACAAAGGTTTTGGAGAAAAATTTGACACAGATAGAAAAGGAAAGGTTCCAGAATGAGACAGGGTTGACTGTGGTTAAAAAAGTGAAATATTTGGGTATAAATATGACAGCTAAAAATGTGAATTTGTTTAAAGATAATTATGAAAAAACTTGGAGAGAAGTGAAAAAAGATTTGGAGATTTGGTCCAACTTGAAGCTTTCCTTGTTAGGCCGTATTGCAGCTATAAAGATGAATGTATTGCCAAGAATGTTGTTTTTGTTCCAAGCAATGCAAATAATTGATAAAATGGATTGTTTCAAGAGGTGGCAAAAAGACATATCTAAATTTGTCTGGCAGGGCAAAAAGCCCAGAATTAAATTTAAGATACTAACGGATTCAAAGGAAAGAGGGGGGTTTGCCCTGCCAGACTTTAAACTTTACTATGAAGCGGCAGCTTTCTGCTGGCTGAAAGAATGGCTACTTCTTGAAAACACAGACATTTTGGATTTGGAAGGTTTTAATAACATTTTTGGGTGGCATGCATATTTGTGGTACGACAAGGTTAAAGCACATAAAAGTTTTAAAAATCATATTGTCAGAAAAGCACTACTAAATGTCTGGGACAGATATAAAGACTTGCTGGAAAATAAAACTCCAAGGTGGCTGTCGCCAATGGAAGCTAAGGCAGTTAAAAAGTTAAATATGGAGTCCAAGTGGCCAAGATACTGGGAAATTTTGGAAAAGGAAGGGGACAAATTGAGATTGCAGAGTTTTGAGAAATTAAAAGGGAAGGTGAGAGATTGGTTCCACTACCATCAAATTAATGAAGCGTTTAAACTGGACAGTAAAATTGGCTTCCAGGTGGAAAAATCAAAATTGGAGACAGAACTGTTAGAACCCAGTACTAAGAATTTGTCCAAAATGTACAATTTGCTGCTGAAATGGAATACACAAGATGAAACGGTTAAATCGGTCATGATTAAATGGGCTCAGGACATTGGTCATAATATTTTGTTTGCTGATTGGGAAAAGTTGTGGACCACCGGGATAAAATTTACGGCATGTAATGCCTTAAGAGAAAACATTATGAAAATGATATATAGGTGGTACATAACCCCAGTCAAGCTTGCAAAGATTTACCATGTGCCTGACAACAAATGTTGGAAATGTAAAGAAACTGAAGGTACATTTTTTCATCTTTGGTGGACCTGCCCGAAGATTAAGGCATTCTGGGAAATGATCTATAATGAACTTAAAAAGGTATTTAAATATACTTTCCCCAAGAAACCAGAGGCCTTTCTCTTGGGTATTGTCGGCCAAGGGGTGTTAAAGACGGATATAACTTTCTTTATGTATGCTACAACAGCAGCTAGAATACTCATTGCGAAGTACTGGAAGACGCAAGAACTACCCACACTGGAAGAATGGCAGATGAAGGTGATAGACTATATGGGCTTGGCAGAAATGACGAGCAGAATCCGAAACCAGGGAAGAGAAGCAGCGCAAGAAGAATGGAAAAAATTCAAGGACTATTTAAAGAAATATCATAAAGTTAATGAAAGTTAGAATGATGTTGGACTGGAAAGTAAATGGTTACTATTAGCAATGGTTAAGACAAGGAAAATAAGGAAGAATAGTCTAAATTTAAATTAAAATAAGGGAAGATTTGCTGAACAATCGATAAGAATTTGGAATACAGAAAGGGGAAGCATGAGGAAGTCGGGGAAGATAGGATATGAAATTAGGATATGAAATGATACATGTTTTTTGTTTTGTTTTTGTTTTTGTATGTTTATGTTTGTTGTATTGTGTTTATATGGAAAAATAAAAATATTTTTAAAAAAAAAAAAAAAAAAAGATAGGAACTGTAGTCCCAAAACAGCTGGAGGGCCAAGTTTGGCCACCACTGCTCTATGGCATCCAGCCACTCCATGGCAGGTGAAAAATATGAATCCCTGTGACCCACGTGTGTGTGGGGTAAGTAACAAAAGAAACGGTTGGGTGCCTGGATTCAAAACCCAGGGTTTAATACATTCTCCATAAGGACAGAGCCCCCAGTAGCAGAGTTTAAACTCACAAAATTTAAGCAGCACAATGGAGCTTTAGGAATCTAGGCTATTGAACCTTTTGCTTATCCAATTTAGTCTGCTTGCAAGGCACTCCCTTCTATCTACCCCTGTTGCAGTGAGCAGGTCACACACTATTAAGTCAGTTTAAAATGCCTTACTTGCAAAATGTTCCAAAGGTCAGGTTCATGCATTTATCCAAGCAGCAGCAAGGAGAACACAGGCAGAAAACTCTTGGGTAGAAAATACAGAAAGATAACTTCAAACTCGTGCTCTAAGCTTGGAGCTTGCTTAGGCACTTCTTCCTTGGTCAGTTACATGGTGCAGAGAGATTGGGAACTGGAAGAGAAGGCTTCACTTCCTCCCACATTGGAGAAAAGGAAGTGTGACCTAGCTGGGTCTAGGAACAAATCTCTATGATCTTAACCCTTCATGCACTAACTAGCACAGATGCATAGTTATGTTTGACTGCAATCTCCCACAGTTTCATCTCTCATCTATGCCTAGCAGACACTTCACCCCTGTTGTTTATGGTGCTTCTGAGTGGTCCTGTGACCACAGTCCCCTCCAGGCGGCATTGGAATTGCAACCAGCAATGTCACTAATTTCTTGTTTGAATATGGAGCCTGGCAATGCATTCAATTTGAAGGCTTTCACTCTCCCCGCTCTGTCCAGCTTCCCACCTACCTTGATTACTGTTTAATGTAGCGGGGAGAGAGAAATAAGGAGTGGAAGTCAGTGAGTCTGTCTTTCTCTCCTTCCCACTTTCCAGCACAGAAGCCACTGGACTTTTAATTCTCCCAGGGCATGTGGACTGGAAGCCACAACGATATTACATTTCTCAGGGCTCCTGGTAGCTGCAGTGTTGCCTTGGCAGCTGCATTCCAAGTCCCAGAGAAAAGAGTGAGGGGAGAGATTGAGAGAGATTCCTTTCCTCCTCTTGCTGGAGCGGCCACAAGGTAAAGCAGGTTTTCAGGGCTCACAGGAACAGAAGCAGTTACGAACAAATTTAGAACTCTCCAAAAATAACGTTTCTGAGCTTTCTCAAATGCTGCTTGCAATTTGCCAGCCGGAACACGAACTGAGCCAATGTGATTTTGCCTGTTGCTAGTAACAATGGCTTCTCCAAGCTCTTCTTGCCACTTCTTTCTGAACAGACTGTATAATAAACCCGGTCCTCAGTAAAGTGCTGTAGCAACCCTTTCTTCAAGGTGGAGCTCCACCTTTCCCCTTTGCAGAGATGCAGAACTACAGCCTGAAACCCCCATGAAAACTAGCCAACACCTAAAGAGCACATTAACTATGGTAGCTCATACTCAGAGTAAGCCCTACTCAGAGTAGACCCACTGAAATTAATGTTCCTAAGTTAATCATGCCCATTCGTTTTAATCGGTCTAGTCTGAGAAGGACTAGCATTGGAAACAGTCCAATGGAAGTTGAGTGGGGTTTAGCTGATCTTATTTAGCAGTGACCATATTTCACATTTGCATCAACTTACACTAGTTTTTGCATGCAAGATAAAAAGTGATCAGAATGTGTGCATATGAGAAAGAAGCTACACGGAATATGTGGGTATGTTTATTATTTCATAGGAACAGCTAAATGAAGACCTTTATTTTACTTTATAGAGTGCTGAATTTCAAAACGATTTCAAAGGGGAAAGCCGTCTTAGAAACTGGATCCATTTCGGATGATGCCCTTCATAGCCTGGGAACTTGTATAACACTGGGGAACAATTTTTTTTCCATTTTCTGTTGCATGAGAATTTTCAGCTGTTCTTATATTTTCTTTCAGTGCTGATTTCAAATCAGAAATCGATTTTCGTGTACATGCTATAGTTATCTTGCAATTTCCAACTTTTGCCCATATGTCATATTTACACTGGGGATAAGTGGACACTGACACGTTGATCTACCCTAACCACATGGTAATTATTGTATTAGTTTCTACAGCACAAGTCATTCCCACCATTCAGATATTGCCTGAATAAATTGATGTAGTTCTATAACCCAGACTACTATCCTATATTGACTTACCTGAGTAAAGGTAAAGGGACCCCTGACCATTAGGTCCAGTTGTGACCGACTCTTGGGTTGCGGCACTCATCTCGCTTTATTGGCTGAGAGAGCTGGCGTACAGCTTGTGGGTCATGTGGCCAGCATGAGTAAGCCGCTTCTGGCGAACCAGAGCAGTGCACGGAAATGCCGTTTACCTTCCCACCGGAGCAGTACCTATTTATCTACTTGCACTTTGATGTGCTTTCGAACTGCTAGGTTGGCAGGAGCAGGGACCGAGCAACGGGAGCTCACCCCGTCGCGGGGATTCGAACCGCTGACCTGATCGGCAAGTCCTAGGCTCTGTGGTTTAACCCACAGCGCCACCCGTGTCCCTCTGACCTAATAGGGTATGTAGAGTTGCATTGTCAGGCTTTATGTAGGTTAGTAAAGATATGACATTACACTACTTTGAACAATTCCCCCTCACCCCTAGTTTCAATCTTTTTGGACTATTATTTTTCCTTCCAAACAGCAGTGCTTTTTTAAAAAGGTAAAGGTAAAGGTACCCCTGCCCGTACGGGCCAGTCGTGACCGACTCTGGGGTTGCGCGCCCATCTCGCTTAAGAGGCCGGGGGCCAGCGCTGTCCGGAGACACTTCCGGGTCACGTGGCCAGCATGACGAAGCTGCTCTGGCGAGCCTGCACCAGCGCAGCACACGGAAATGCCGTTTACCTTCCCGCTATAAAGCGGTACCTATTTATCTACTTGCACTTAAGAGTGCTTTTGAACTGCTAGGTGGGCAGGAGCTGGAACCGAACGATGGGAGCTCACCCCGCTGCGGGGATTCGAACCGCCGACCATACGATCAGCAAGTCCTAGGCACTGAGGTTTTACCCACAGCGCCACCCGCGTCTCAGTGCTTTTTTTACAGAAGCTCAAATACTAATGTAAAGTGTGGATTTCTGGTTAGAAAGATACCTGTTTAAATTTCCGATTAACTTTCACTACAGAATTGAAGGAATAATTGCACCTTTTAAAGTACTTTTTTGGGGTAGCAATGGCACATCAATCCCCCCATTCCCTTAAGAAGGAGCAAGATCCATTGAAGCCATCTGTGGTTCCTTCTGAATGCCCAGGTTTGACTTGTAAAACTCATTGACCTTTACACCAAAGGCCTATTGAAGCGCAAGTTTGAGCTTTTAATTAAAAATGTGAATAGTCTTATGGAGAAGTGTTTCTATTTCAACTGCTAGCCTGGAGTGGGAATCCCATTAATTTGAGAGAAATACTTGTAGGGTTGCAAATGAAACTGCACCCCACTCTCGATTCCTCCAGCTCTGTTTTCATGGTTTTCGTCTTCTCTTGATTTGCATGCATAATATAACTGAACAAGGGTTTTCCGAGAGACTGGCTGGGGTTCCTCTGTTTGAGGGTTGGAGAACCCCTTTTAGACTAAGCACAACCTTCTTGGGTCCGTATGTCCAAGGACGTAGTGTGGGTTTCCAGTGCCCAAGGTGGGTAGTATTGTGGTGCCTGTCCTGTGGAACGCCCTCCCCTCAAATGTCAAGGAAATAAACAACTATCTGACTTTTAGAAGACATCAGGGTCTTTTCCAGGGAGTCTTCTCTTCTCATGAGGTGGCCAAAGTATTGGAGATGAGGCAATTCATGACAAACTATAGTAAATTTCTCCCTGCAAATGAAGACAGGCTCTGGCACATTGAGCAGACAAGACCAATCGTGGGTGCAACGGTCAAGAAGGCCGTTTTGGCACAAGCTGTAGAGGGACGTGAGGGGCAGGTGGGCTTCTTCAACCTGGGAAGATCGTTCATCTAGGAGAGGAGAAAGAAAACTCTGATCTTAAACCTCCACTGCTTTGAGGGGTGTCTTCTGGAGAGGAAAATGCTAAGGAGTTAACCCTACACAAATCCAGAGTTGAGTCCCTAAGATGGTTGGATGGTGCCTTGTACGCCTCCTTCTGGCAACTTCTGCAGCCAAGCTGGTGCCAAACGTATTGCTCTGCAAGGCCAAGAGGGGGGGTCTTGTCTGGGCAGCCTAGGACCTCCATCCACACTGCTCAGGTTTGTGCCTTTTCAGCAGGAAAGGGAAAGTCTATTACCACGGTTGGCTTTGGAAAGCTATGTAAAGTGGTACCTCAGGTTACAGACTCTTCAGGTTACAGACCCCGCTAACCCAGAAATAGTACCTCGGGTCAAGAACTTTGCTTCAGGATGAGAACAGAAATTGCACGGCGGCAGCAGCGGGAGGCCCCATTAGCTAAAGTGGTCCTTCAGGTTAAGAACAGTTTCAGGTTAAGAACGGACCTCCAGAACGAATTAAGTTCTGAACCCGAGGTACCACTGTATTAGGCTCCTTTGATGCCTCAATGGCTCATGGTGTGTGGCAATTGCTGCATTTCTGGGACTGAAACCACAGACACCTCACTCTCATCAGGGCTTTTGGATCTTCCAAAGGGAATACTGGAAATTTCTCTGGCTTCTCTCCCTTAATTCTGGGATAACATTTGGATGAAACCACTCATCACTAGTGGAAATATTCTAATTTATGGCAGAGCAAATTCTGCTAAGTTCTGTGGAACGTACCCCTGGATAAGCTTGGGCCCATAAAAGGAGTTGTTCCTATGAGTAAAAATAACAAAACAATACAAAAAACTTGCATAAAATGTGTGTGTGAGGGGGCAGGGAGAGAGGCTTTCAAAGTCTATAGTCTATTAAGGCTAAATAATGTTATCTCAAGAATGGTTGAGGTTTTTTTATACGCATATTTAAAAGCATGGATTATTCATTTAGAAGTTCAAGTAAATTGTGAAAGTCTGGTAAAGCCAGGACCTAATCGAACAACTCAAGCATAAAATAAAAAATGGATTAGTTCTGTATTATAAAAATGAAAGAGGAGAATTTAAACTGCCATGTTTAATGGCTACTGCAATTTAAAGTGCCAACGGAACTTTTATCAAATCAAAACTCCCCCGCTACTGGGGAGTTTTCTGGTTTTGTTAGGAAATTTCATTATAATTATTCCCTAGACCTCAACTTGAAAATGGCCATTTTTTTTGCAGTGGAGAATCATATTGAACATGTTCCTACAAATGGATAGATTGACTTTGCAATTAGGTTCCTTATCACTATGCTTCTAGAAGGGTTCACACACACACAAAAAGCCGAATGTATTTGAATCTTATGATGGGCTAGGAATTTATGGCTTCCTGAATTTTCCACCTTCTGCATTCATATCTATATTAATCCCAATTGTTTTGCACCTCACATCTTTTTGAACTCAGGGTGACGCACATGGGATATTATCATTGTATAGAATCATAGAGTTTGAAGGACCTAGACTATTTAGGACACGGCTGGGGAACCTGTGGCACTCCAGATATTGGATTCCAATACTTTCCCAATCATTGACCATATTGGTTGTGGGCTATGGGATTTTGAATGCAGCAACCCCACAGAGGGGCTTTCGACATCACATCTAGTCACTTGAATTGTGCTCAGAAACATACTCCAGTGCCAATCATGCAGCAGCATACTGGACCAGGTTCCATTTCCAATTAATTTCATGGACAGCCCTAGGCAGATGAATGACTATGGTTGGTGGTGGTTTTACCTGGTTTCTTCCCATGCCAAACATATACTGCATTTTGTTCCTTTCTGGTGGTCTCCAGGACTTGTAGCCAAGATGGAAATAACACAGGAATTAGCGCTAAACTTGCACTAGTTTCCCAAAAGTGGCTTTTATAGTCATGTGAAAGCTCAGTGGAAATTGACAGTTAGGGAAACAGCAGGAGAATGGAATGAACTTTCATGTTAATGCAGCCACAGATAGCTTACATCCCTCCTTCTTCTTTGGTGTTCACTCATAGCTGAGAAAGATTGTCTTCCATGAACACGGTTTTAACAATGAGTCCGTAAGTGACTGTGGAGGCCAATTCTTGATTCACACGTCCTTCCACAGTGGGGGCATTGGTTTCCGGGAGGGGGTTGATCACAATGAGGGTATTAGAAGCGTTCCTTCCTCTTAGCTCTTTTCTCCGTTTCATCCTGAGTTTGAGCATCTTCAAAGCCCATGGCACCTTTGGTGAAGGCTGTTCTCCAGTTGGAGCACTCGCAGGCCAGTGTTTCCCAGTTGTCTATGTTTATACTTAATTTGCCTTGAAAGAGTCTTTAAACCGCTTTTGTTGACCACCAGCAACAACAAGCTTTCCATTTTTAAGTTCGGAATAGAGTAGTTGCTTTGGAAGACGATAATAGGAATCCACACAGCATGACCAGTTCAGTGAAGCTGATGTTGAAGAATATTTGCTTCTCCCAGTACACTGGCATTAGTTCACCTGTCTTCCCAAGTGATGTGTAAAATGTTCATATTAATGTCCTTCACTTCCTGGAAACGCCCTCAGAATAGCAACATATGAACTCTTGCAATGACCAGTATGTAGCACCTTCCAAAGTCTCGGGGGGTAGGGGTGGGGTGGATACAGGGGCGGTTACCCTGGGTGCACAATTGTTAGGAGGTGCAAAATTTCAACACCCTGTGCTGTCTCAATACATTTGCGCACTTCCGGCACTGAGCTCCATTGAATGACTCTTCTTATCTCTGCAGCTGTGATCTCCTGGGTGATGCAGACACCATTAGGCAGTTGAATGCCCATGTGTACTCCGTCTGTTTCCCTCTTTCTGCACGGCCCCAGGCACTGGCAATCCATGCTATGTCACTGGTCCATGTTGCAGTTTGTGGAGGAGAATTTCCAAGCTCCTTTTATATTTTGAAAACATAAACATTCTCAGAGGATATGTGGCTAGACACCAGTGGCCCTTTCCCAGGCGGCTGACCTTGCGGTCCTGCCAAGAATTGCCACAACTAAGTGAGAGATAAGAAATTAGCCACCTTATTAGCAGATGTCTGAACACAAGGTAAGAAATGCAGTTGACTTATTAAAGGATCCCAGACCCACAAAAGAAGGTCTCAGTGTACGAAGAGCCCTTGCTATACATCACTAACTTTCTTCCATATAACGGCCTTCTGTTACAGATGATACATTTCCACTGAAGTATACATTTGGTCTGCTTTTCAGTCAGACAGTGGACAGTATTTTGTCTTCTCTCCAGTTTTAAGTGAGAGAGAGCGTGCGCGCACGCACACACGCACACACTTTCTTTTTTGTCTTTTGTACCTTTTCTACTTCAGTGGTGATTGTGAATATTTCCCTCATTTTAAGAAGCACAGCGGACATTCTTGTTCAAAACCACTCCCCTGTAAATATGCTTCCTGGGTTGCCGATGTACCTCCATCTGGTTTGATTTCTGTTTTTCTATTAACTTCTTGCTGAGAAATGCATTGTTCTCACCCTGGTTTTCCACTGAATTGGTCTGGGGAAAAAAATTTGCACATAGGCTACCCTGTCTATAGGCTTGTATGATGAAGTACCAGTATCCTTTCCTCTGCAGAGCTAGTCTAAATAATAAGGTGTTCTTGGTGAGAAGGTTTTCCATTTCACCTGGTTCATTGATCTTTGGCCTACATTTTGCCTTCTTCAGAGTCTCCCCTGTACTGATGCCTCCCTCCTTTCTGCCCTTATTGGAAATATGCCGCCAATTGAAAATGAAGGATACTGACCATTCATTATTTGTCATTCATGTCTCTGCCTGACTTTGCTTGACCTACCCTGGGCTGGGCTGCCTGTACATCTATTAACCCAGTAAATGTCATGCCATGACCCTCTATCCTCTCCCTTAATGTTCAGTCTTAAGGTTATTCGCATGGCTTAGCATTTTTAAGAGTTAATCCACTGAAACATGTTCTATTCCATCTACCTTTTCTTACCTTGTGCGGGGCCAATGCTCTGCAGGGCTGAATTTTGTGGGATAAATCAACCTCATATAACCAACGTGCTCAACTCTAATTAATGCACAAACAGGTTAAGACCATAGAGGAAGCTGTCCTGCTAGGCATAGCTAGGTCACATTCCCTCACCTTGGGCAGAAGGGTTACCAAGTCCTTTGCTATTTTTCCTTTTCTACTATGTGAACCAACCAGTAAGGATGTCTAAGCTGAATACTCCCAAGCTTAGACCATGTGGCTTTAGCAAGCCATCTTTGTATTTCTATGCAAATAATTTAGAAACATTTATTGAAACTAATTTGCACTGCCTATCTTTTCTTGCTGCTGTGTGATTGCCTGGGATTCGGACTCGGAGACTGAACCTGAGGAATCCCAGCCTGCACAGGATTCCCCGCCTCCAGAACCAGCTGAGCTGGGGCTGGGGCTTGAGCCTGAAGGGTCCTCACCTGTGCTGGATCCTCAGGTGCAGGCACCAACTTGAGTCTGCTCTGGCTCCTGAGGTGATGGAGGACCCATTGCCTGCAGGTGCTCCACTCTCAGCCCCGTCAGGGGAAGGTGAGGTGGCCTCTGGGCCCGGTAACCCTCTAGCCTCTCCTGAGCTACAGAAGCTCAGGGCAGAGAGGCGGAGGGAACTAAGTTCCCGCAGGAGGAGTGCTCGCCTCCAGGCCAGGAGAGGCGAGTCACCTGTGGACCGGGGCTGCCCTATGCCTTGGGGCAGATAAAAGCCAGCCAGCCCAGTCCCAGGTTGCGGGAGCAACATTGTTGGTAACCTATTCCTGCCGGCACCCTGTCCTGCTCTTCTGCCAGAGTTCCTGACCTCACCCAACTCCTTGCCTTGGATCCTGCTTCAGCTTTGACAGACAGCCTCCATACCGCACCCTCGACCTCGGACTGGACTCGGACCTCGCCGCATGGTTAACCCTCGGGACCAGCACATGCTGTTTGGAAAAGCACATGAATTTGACCTTTGAAGAGTTTGTGACTAAACCATGTTTAACTTACTAAACGCATGGTCTCTTTCTATGCTATGGGAAGTGGGAAACATTGGAAAAAACTTAAAGGGGATATTCTAAAGTCCTATTCTAAAAGCCTATATTCCCATACTTTTCTTTGCTGCAAATTTTGTGATTTTAAATCCCTGATGGGGCTGTTTCCTCATAGAGTACTTGCTCCAAACCTGGATCTAGGCATCCAGGAAATTCTCCTTTATTCTTTACCCAAATTACCAAAAACTGACAAAGTTTGCCTTGAAACACTGTTTTACAGTGCTGATCTGTAAAGCCACGTCAGTTCCCTCAAAAGCAAACTATGGTGTGCTGCATGAAGAAGGCCAACTTTTGTCAGTCCTGAATTTACTGTCACTCAGTTTCATTGAATTTTAACCTCTAGGAATAAGAGAGTGGGAGAAGAAGGTCTGTTTGCTTTCTTCATAAATTGCAGGGAAAGTGCTCTAAGCACATGGTCATCTGCGTTGCCCTTTTCTGCACTTTCACCAGCTTTAGAGTATCCTTTCCGTGACTGGGTTATATAAAGTATTCCAAATGTGGTAGTGTCACCTCTAACAACTGGCACAGAATTTCCTTTTGCCCAGCTGCCATGCATTGTGTGTTATCTACTGTAAGCCCAATATTGTTTCCCTGGTTAATCACTGCCAGTTCAAACCCCAAGAGTGTATATATGAGCTTAAAGATAAAAGTAAAAGTACCCCTGACCATTAGGTCCAGTTGTGGACGACTCTGGGGTTGCAGCGCTCATCTTGCTCTATAGGCCGAAGGAGCCGGCATTTGTCCACAGACAGCTTCCGGGTCATGTGGCCAGCATGACTAAGCCACTTCTGGTGAACCAGAGCAGCGCACGGAAACGCCGTTTACCTTCCCACTGGAGTGGTACCTATTTATCTACTTGCACTTGACGTGCTTTCAAACTGCTAGGTGGGCAGGAGCTGGGACCGAACAACAGGAGCTCACACCGTCGCAGGGATTCGAACCGCCGACCTTCTGATTGGCAAGCCTTAGGCTCTGTGGTTTAGACCACAGCTTAGGGTATATTTATTTGCCCCTGTCAGCACCACTTTACATTTGCTTGGTTTGAAACTCATTTGCCACTTGGTTGCCCACCCACTTGTTTTCAGAGACATCCTTTCTGAGTCCTTCATGGTCTGCTTGCATTTTCACAGTCCTAAATAATTTGGCATAATCCTCAAACTTCACTGCTCACCCTGAACTTCATATCATTTGGGGGAGAAGTTATGTAGTAACTGTTTTTTAACCAGTTAACTCCAGCTAAATATTCTGCCATCTCCTCTCCAAATTCAAAACTACAACTGCTGCTTCTCCACCACCACCTTCCCCTGCAGACAAATTGCCCATTTAGATAATTGCGTGTTCAGACCCAGAAACTCCCCCCCTAAATAAATTCACACTTGACTCAAATTTTGGTTTTCGTTTTTGGCAGAATTTAGGCCACAACTTTATTGATTATAGAAAGTGACTGGTTGCATAGGCTCTGGTTCAACTAGCTCCCTGCCATGCAGGTAGCGCTGATCCAGGGTTCCAGCATAGGTCAGCCAAGGGTGAACACCTGGATAAACGGAAAGCTGGGAACAGGCTATCTCCGCCACCCAAATGTCCCCCTGGACTCAGGCACAGGCACAACCCTCTCACATGGGTAGACCAAACCATCGAGTCCCTGGATTCCTTTAACGGAATACCCTTCACATAGGGATGGCGAGAGAGTTCTCCCATCCCTATCACCTGAACCAGAGCCTATCCACAACCTTACAATTTGCTACGCGGCAGGAGAAACCCAAATGGCACCAGCCAATCAGCCAAGTGGGGAAAATTCCTGCCATGCCCCTGTCCCAACGACAAATGACAGACGATGGCATAGCAAGGTCAAGCGCAAAGCCCTAAATATAGGGAGAGGTGGGCGGGTGTTCCAATGCACACACCGAAAGAGGAAGCTCTGGGTCACGTGCAAGAGTATAATAGGTCCCTCGAACCGTTTGGACTGCGTCCCATTGGCCAGATTGCACCCAGCTATGAGGGACCTACTAATTGGGTGTTGTGGCTGGCCAATTGTACCCACCCACAACACAGGGTGTCAGTTTTCCAGGTCTCACCGCAATACGTGCCCTCTTTAAGGGAGGACCCAATATACCCACTGCCATTAAAGGGACATGAAGCCTCTTTTGTCAAATTGCCCACACCCATCAGTCAAAGACCATTGCAATTCACAGTAGTCAGAGGCCAAATGTGAAACCCCTGGTTTTCATACAAAGAATCGCTGCCTGAGTGTCCCCCTCTCCTCCAAAACTGAACATTGCTGAGGGTCTTCTTCATCCATCCTTTGCTATGTCCACTTCACTCTGCAGTTAGGCTATCCTACACTGCCTTCTAAAGCGGCAGGTGTCAGTAAGCTGACCATAAATGTTTCCTCTCTTTTTTGGAAACACTCCCAGCCAATTGATCTGATTGTACCTATTATAGAAGACGTAGGTGCAATGGAGAGACATTCACATATATCTAGATAGCCAATTAGGGAAGGATGTTTGATGGAAGGAAAGCATGTACCGTTTTGGACTTAGAAAACTGAGAAAGGCTCATTTGCTGCAGCTTGGATCTGTTGGTTCATTGACTGCATAGCAGAAAGAGAGTATGTTGTTCACATTAAAGATATAAAAAGAAATTATTATTATTATTTATCATTTATACCCCGCCCATCTGGCTGGGTTTCCCCAGCCACTCTGGGTGACTTCCAACAAAATAGTAAGAACACGATAAAACATCAAGCATTAAAAACTTCTCTGTTGTACACCATGTTTATGAAATATAGCTGTTTAAGATTAAACCGATTACATTACAGTGGTACCTCGGGTTACATACGCTTCAGGTTACATACGCTTCAGGTTACAGACTCTGCTAACCCAGAAATAGTACCTTGGGTTAAGAACTTTGCTTCAGGATGAGAACAGAAATCGTGCTCTGGCGGCATGGCGGCAGCGGGAGGCCCCATTAGCTAAAGTGGTGCTTCAGGTTAAGAATGGTTTCAGGTTAAGAATGGACCTCCAGAACAAATTAAGTACTTAACCCAAGGTACCACTCTATTATTAAATTTTATCTTGCCTACCGTGTAAGGAAATCAGGTGTGTGGTTCTTCCCCCTCACGTTTTATCATCACAAGAACCATGTGAAGCAGTTAGGTTGGGAGACAGTGATTGGCCCATTGGTCACCTAAAGAGTTTCATGACTGAATAAGGATTTGAAGCTGGGACTCTCCTAGCCTCATACTTTAACTGCTACACCATGCTGTCTCTTTGAAATGACTGTCAGTGCACTACATTGCCATTGAAACTACATTTTGGTATGAGCTTTTTTCTTCTTATTTAACAGATTTTACTCCCCAAAATGGGGGAAAACACATTTCAGATTTAGATCTGAATATTGGTTTTCCCCATCAGAAATAGCTGGACATGTACAAAACCAAGTTGCAAATGTGATCTAGTGAGGCCCAAAAACTGCTTTTCACATGAACCAGCCTAGTGGTGTATTTGCTCTTTGCAAGTGGAAAGTAATATTTTTTAGAGCATATTCTTTCGTCAAGGGAGAGAGGCATGCCAGACTTTGGTTGTTATCCTGAGATGGTATTAAATCAGCTGGAAAGTGGACTGCAAGAACCAGCGGAGATCATCCTTGACTTCTAGCAGACTTTATATCCCTTGTTACTCATGAAATGGACAAGAAAATAGCAGTACTGAAATGCTGAGGAAAATAAATATCAACATTGCCCTTGATGGGGGTTAGAATTCCACATTACTGGAGCCAGGAGTTGAGAAAATTCCACAGCGTTGAAGAAGCACATATTTAAATACTAGCCATTAAGGTATTGATTAAGACCTGAATATGATGCTGTTTAGGGACGCGGGTTAAACCACAGAGCCTAGGGCTTTCTAATCGGAAGGTCGGTGGTTCGAATCTCCGCGACGGGGTGAGCTCCCATTGCTCGGTCCCTGCTCCTGCCAACCTAGCAGTTTGAAAGCACGTCAAAGTGCAAGTAGATAAATAGGTACCACTCCAGCGGGAAGGTAAACGGCGTTTCCGTGCGCTGCTCTGGTTTTGTCAGAAGCGGCTTAGTCATGCTAGCCACATGACCCCGAAAAACTGTCTGCGGACAAACGTTGGCTCCCTCAGCCAGTAAAGCGAGATGAGCGCCGCAACCCCAGAGTCGTTCGTGACTGAAATTAATGGTTAGGGGTCCCTTTACCTTTATTATGCTGTTTAAGCTGCTGTTCCCAACCCCAATTAGTGCACAAAACAATTGGGAGGGAGAGAGAAAAGGAGTGAGGTAATTCACCGAAGAAGCAAATGATGAATTGCATATAGGGCTGAGCCATCACAGACCTATCTCCACAGATACAACTTTAATAGTCTCTGATGTAACCTCACATATAATAATAATAATAATAATAATAATAATAATAATAATAATAATAAAATATTAATGAGTAGCCTTCTCTTGTGAAAAACAATTTTAACATCTGGCAGTCCTCTTCGAGATTCCATTAATTTCTTGTTAGGCTGTAGCATTAACTCACAACACTGGCAATTTCCTGGAGCTCACGCATGAAAGCTGATCATTTGATGGTGGCTGCATCAAGCGGTGACTCACCTGCACGAATGAGCTGTCAGAGACCAAACACCACAGACAAGAACTCTGAAATGTCTTGATGTCACCTCAGTGGGGAAACAAGTCATGTGTTTGTCAGAGAATCTTAAAAGCGTTCAGTGATCAACACCTGAGAATCTTCAAGTGCGGTGATGCACCTGCATATGTTAATGCAATGCACTGCTTGCAATGACTGCTCCCCACATTAAATTGGGGGCACCCTTTGTGTGGTCGCGCGCAACCCCTGGGACCCTGTGTGGCACCATTAGCGCAGGCTTGGCTTCGCCTTCCCCAGGTGGGATACCTGGAGGTGTCCGCCTACCTCAGCCAGTTGCCCAATCCCACTTGGGGAGGCGTTGCCAAGGTGATCAGGCCAGGTAAGGGGAGGGACTACCTGCCCACACAATAGGGGGAGGATCTTACCTGGGAATCGTCAGTTGGCTCCAGAGCTTCCCCCACCCTACCCACCACCCATCCTCACATGCACTCTGGATAACCCTGATGTTCCCCAGATCCCTGGCTGGGGACTGGGAAGGATAAACGCCCAATGCCTGAGCCAAGGTCTACCCACATCTGAAACATAATAAAGTTGTGGTCAATTTTAATCCCATAGCAAGTTGTCTTGAGTTGTTATTCCACATGGGGCTGCCTGGGGTTTGGGGGACTCCGCCTGTCCACACAATGTTTCACCTGTGCTTGACCCGGAAGCTGCTAGTTGCAGCTACTGCTGCTAGGGCAGAATGCTGCAGCATAGCTGCTGACAGGAGTGAGACCCTGTAATCCCATAACATGGTAGTACCACTTCGGGTTAAGAACTTTACCTCAGGATGAGAACAGAAATCGCGCGGTGGCAGCAGGAGGCCCCATTAGCTAAAGTGGTACCTCAGGTTAAGAACGGTTTCAGGTTAAGAACGGACCTCCGGAACGAATTAAGTCCGTAACCAGAGGTACCACTGTCTGTGTGTATAATTTATTTTCCATTTAATATTATACATTCACATCATCTTTATCCACTATTCCACCCTGGCTCTTAGAGCCTGTCGACTTCCTTCCCTCCCTCCTCATGGCTTTCAAAATTAACCTTTATATCATTGCAATTTATACGTTATCCGATTCTAATTACACTCATTGCAGAATATCTCTTAAATTTAAATAAATATAGAAAGATAGAAAATTTCTCATTACAAGTCTTCAGACAACCCTGCTAGCAATGTTAATTGCTTACAATGATCTTTCAGGTATCATCTAAATTTACTCCAGTCCTTTTGGAATACTTGATTGTGCTGGTTTTGGATTTTTCCTGTCAGCTTTGCCAGTCCTGCAAAGTCCATCATCTTCCTCTGCCGCTCTTCTTTCGTTGGTGCTTCTTGTTGTTTCCATTTTTGGGCTAAAAGGATTCTTGCCACAGTTGTTGCATACATAAACAGTCTTTTATCTTCCTTTGGTATCTCTTCACCCACTATACCCAATAGAAAGGCTTCTGGTTTTTTAACAAAAGTATTTTTAAACATTTTCTTAAACTCATGCAAGATCGCCTTCCCTCATAGAAGCCCACTCTACCACTCCAATCTGTGGAACTGTCACTGTAATAGAGGCTACATAATACTCTTTCCACATTTGTACGGAATCGATCTTTTAGTGTGGTAACACCCACACTTTACAACTGCATTTTCACTGTATCCTTTTTGAGCGCACGCTAAGAACATTTCATCCAGACATGTAGAATGTTGACATGCGTCTTAATCTGGTTTTTAGTTTATTACTGATTTTAATTAGTTTCTAATGTTTAAAATTGTTGTTTTTAACTTTTTTAACTGGGAGTTTCATTGTTTTACTCTTTTTTAAAAAAACTGATTTGAGGGGGTGGGGGTGTTTTTAAGCGATCGAGTGGTATGTAAGTTTTATGAAACTAATAAATGAATAAGGTGCCAATCAGAAGGTCGGTGGTTCGAATCCCCGCGACGGGGTGAGCTCCTATTGCTTGGTCCCTGCTCCTGCCAACCTAGCAGTTCGAAAGCACGTCAAAGTGCAAGTAGATAAATAGGTACCGCTCCGGTGGGAAGGTAAATGGTGTTTCTGTGCACTGCTCTGGTTCGCCAGAAGCGGCTTAGTCATGCTGGCCACATGACCTGGAAGCTGTACTCCCCAGGCCAGTAAAGCGAGATGAGCGCCGCAACCCCAGAGTCGGCCACGACTGGACCTAATGGTCAGGGGTCCCATTACCTTAAACTTCACATTGCTATGGTTGACAAAATAACAGGATGCCTTGCTCTGTCAGGCCCACGTGCAAAAGCAACATGACCCGGAAGCTGTACGCCAACTCCCTCGGCCAATAAAGCGAGATGAGCGCCACAACCCCAGAGTCATCTGCAACTGGACCTAACTGTCAGGGGTCCCTTTACCTTTACCTTTAAGGTGCATTGCTGTGGGACAACATCTTTTGGCAAATGTTCCTCACATCACCAGGCCTCCCACCATTGGGCACCATCACAATGTATTAAGAGCCCCTCAGTCACATGCTATTTCTTCATTAGTTGACTCAGCGGCAGACTCTCTCACACTGGAGGGGCAGTAGAGCTTGTTGCCACCATCAAGGTCAAAGTAGCCAAGTGACATCAAGGTCTGGTGGATTTGTCTTCTGCAAGGCAACATTTTTCTGGGTTTGTTGCCTGTGCGTATAGTTGTTTTAGTACGGAGAGCAGTCTTGAGATGCCACATTTTGTGGATGAGTTGCCATCTTTTATGGGGGGTCACAGTTCAGCTTAAAGAGAAAAGGAAACAATCTGATTCAGAAGCCATTAGCTTTGCCCTAAAAAGGAAACCATAAACGGGACTGTTCTGAAACAAGGGTAATTTTCTTAAGTCGGCTGTAATGCTTTGAAATAGCCCTTTTAAAAATCTTGCCTGTGATATTATCTATTTTTGCTCTTTAAAAAAACTGATCTTTTGACACTGCAGATTGCAGCTATTTTCCCCACTCATTATCTTTAATGTCTGCTTTGACACACACAATGTAGGGCACAGAGGAAACAAACTCACAACCTAATCCTTTGCATGCTTACTCAGAAGCAGATCCCACTGTGCTTAATGAGTATTTGTAGCCTAAAAATGTGCAGTCAAAACGATTGTCTAGACTAGACATTTGGCCAGATAAGAATTTGCTCCCCTGAAGTAACTTGCTACCCCCACAAACCTTTCTTCTTAAATCGGCTGCTCTAGACCACTTTTTTTTCCAAAAGTGTAGGAGGATCTGTGCCCTGATAACACTAACACTGAGAGTGATGGACTGCAGACCTTTGCATTACTGAATGATACAGACAAACAGGACAGTAGCTAGCAATTGCGTCCACTTAACCTTTGAATGAGGGACGCGGGTGGCGCTGTGGGTAAAACCTCAGTGCCTAGGACTTGCCGATCGAAAGGTCGGCAGTTCGAATCCCCACGGCGGGGTGCGCTCCCGTTGTTCGGTCCCAGCGCCTGCCAACCTAGCAGTTCGAAAGCACCCCCGGGTGCAAGTAGATAAATAGGGACCGCTTACTGGCGGGAAGGTAAACGGCGTTTCCGTGCGCTGCGCTGGCTTGCCAGATGCAGCTTTGTCACGCTGGCCACGTGACCTGGAAGTGTCTCCAGACAGCACTGGCCCCCGGCCTCTTAAGTGAGATAGGTGCACAACCCTAGAGTCGGACACGACTGGCCCGTATGGGCAGGGGTACCTTTACC
This sequence comes from Podarcis filfolensis, assembly GCF_964270895.1. Taxonomy (NCBI): domain Eukaryota; kingdom Metazoa; phylum Chordata; class Lepidosauria; order Squamata; family Lacertidae; genus Podarcis; species Podarcis filfolensis. The sequence continues at coordinate 9,011,428 of NC_139610.1, read as the reverse complement.
TTTAACCTTTGAATGATGATGATGATGATGATACACACATAGCAAGAAAATCCTCCAGCAGGCCTCTGGCTTGGAGCCTGTCATACTTACACACACACACACAAACAAACACACACCACTCCTGGTGTTTGTCTGGCACTTATTACACACAACCCATATTTATTTAACTCTCTTTGGCATGCATGCACCAGAACTATAATAGAGGTTGATGATACAAAGTGCTAGATTGTGACTGTGGCGTTTGCCCTCCTAGGTGTGTGACATCATACTGGGTCATAAGGAAAGGGTTAACTAAGTGTAAAATGATTCACGTCACCTTGCCAACAAAGGTCCGTATAGTTAAAGCCATGGTTTTCCCAGTAGTGATGTATGGAAGTGAGAGCTGGACCATAAAGAAGGCTGATCGCCAAAGAATGGATGCTTTTGAATTATGGTGCTGGAGGAGACTCTTGAGAGTCCCATGGACTGCAAGAAGATCAAACCTCTCCATTCTGAAGGAAATCAGCCCTGAGTGCTCACTGGAAGGACAGATCCTCAAGCTGAGGCTCCAATACTTTGGCCACCTCATGAGAAGAGAAGGCTCCCTGGAAAAGACCCTGATGTTGGGAAAGATTGAGGGCACAAGGAGAAGGGCACAACGGAGGACGAGATGGTTGGACAGTGTTCTCAAAGCTACCAGCATGAGTTTGACCAAACTGCGGGAGGCAGTGGAAGACAGGAGGGCCTGGCGTGTTCTGGTCCATGGGGTCACGAAGAGTCGGACACGACTAAATGACTAAACAACAACAACAACAAAATGATTAACCAATAGGAACCCAAGGGGAGGAGTTAGAGTGAGAGTGAGAGTTGTTAAGAAGTCTGTCTGGAGTTAGAGAAGGGAAGGAGAGAGGATAAGTCTGTGGGTTGGGCTAGTTTGATGTGAGAGAGTGAGAGAATCTGTTAAGAGGAGTCAGTTAAACAGTTGGGATATCAGTTAGAAGGTATTAGGAAGGTATAGGCCGGTAAAGAAACTAAGGTTAAGAAACTGACAAGAAAAATTATCTGAAACCATAAACTTGTTAATGCTTATAAAATAAACTTGTTTATTTGGTTTAATGTTAACAACTGCCTGGACTCAGTGTGTACCCAAAACGGGTTGGTGGCAGTGGGGAAGCCATCACAGTGGTGGCACAGGGATCAATAGACCATCAAATGTCCGGGAACCCTGTGTGATCGCCACAGATTCTGCCATAGTATCGGTGAACAACATGCAACTGTGACTGGGGAACAAGAGTGCCACCTCAAACTCAAGAACAGAATAATTATTTCAATAATAATTACTGTTCCTAGTCAGTACTTCCTTTAAGTGTCATGTGGTGCAGGTTATTTTGGTGTACTTTTGAGGGGTATTAAAAAAAATTCCTATTATACTTGCAAATACTTCAACAGATTGCTGATTGCAATGAAGAAATAATTGAACTAGAGTGGAAGAAATCAAAAGCGTCTTAATTCATGAAAGCTTTAAAGAGATTAAGAGTGTAATTCTCTGCTGGTACAAAATCTGACTCTAGTGGAGTTCTCTGGTGCAAGGAACTTGAACTTTTGGTGAAACTGTGCTGTTCTCCTTTCCCTCCATATCCCATCCTGCCCTCAGCTAAGTGGGAGGCAGTTCCGAAAACGTGTAGAAACTGCAAACATGAATAAAAGTAATAATATTCTTTTTCACTCCATTTTTAACTTACTTTGGGACTTTCTTACTGAATGCTTAGAGCTCGATTTCCATTAGTCCAATAATCTTACAATAATAAGATAGGTCAGTAATATAATATGGAGTTAGAATCATAGAATCATAGAGTTGGAAGAGACCACAAGGGCCATCGAGTCCAACCCCCTGCCAAGCAGGAAACACCATCAGAGCACTCCTGACATATGGTTGTCAAGCCTCTGCTTAAAGACCTCCAAAGAAGGAGACTCCACCACGCTCCTTGGCAGCAAATTCCACTGTCGAACAGCTCTTACTGTCAGGAAGTTCTTCCTAATGTTTAGGTGGAATCTTCTTTCTTGTAGTTTGGATCCATTGCTCCGTGTCCGCTTCTCTGGAGCAGCAGAAAACAACCTTTCTCCCTCCTCTATGTAACATCCTTTTATATATTTGAACATGGCTATCATATCACCCCTTAACCTCCTCTTCTCCAGGCTAAACATGCCCAGCTCCCTTAGCCGTTCCTCATAAGGCATCGTTTCCAGGCCTTTGACCATTTTGATTGCCCTCCTCTGGACACGTTCCAGTTTGTCAGTGTCCTTCTTGAATTGTGGTGCCCAGAACTGGACCTAGTACTCCAGGTGAGGTCTGACCAGAGCAGAATACAGTGGCACTATTACTTCCCTTGATCTAGATGCTATACTCCTATTGATGCAGCCCAGAATTGCATTGGCTTTTTTAGCTGCCGTGTCACACTGTTGGCTCATGTCAAGTTTGTGGTCAGCCAAGTTTGTGTCAAGTTTGTGGTCAACCAAGACAAGTTATTGCAGATGAGAGGCTATAGGTGAGAGAATAGCGTAAGTCTAGTTGGTGAGATTATGGTTCAGGTTAAATTTGAAATGACATTTGAAATTATTCCAACTTCCTAGCTGCCAAATCACACAACTTTAAAACAGATCTGAATAGCGAGAAAGGGAAAGAAATGAAAAAGTGCAACACAGCTACCAATCACAAAAGTAATGCATCAGTTCTAGACTAGTGAGCTGGAAAAGCAGCTGGAGTCGTTCTGTAGATGGTGAATTTCCTTCTGCTGTACATAAACGGCTTGTTAAGTAGTAGCCATATTTCCTAGGTCTGGCCTCAGTGGTCAGGTACGAACACATCTGTGATCATTAAAATGTAATAAAATGCAGTTATCTACCATATGCCAGTATCATCAGAAATATATGCAGTTCTGTCCTTAATTTTTCCTTTTAGTGGCTAGTGATGTTCTAGGGCAGCTCAACAATTTTGGGGTCTCAACAACTTTCAGGGTGTCCTGGTTTTTACTTTTTGAAATATGGCAACCCTACGATATTCATAACCTTGCTTTGTGTTTTAGAACAGCAGAGGAAATATATTCTTACAAAGTGATGTAAGCTATTCTTAGTTAATCGTGTATCTCATTTGGTTGAAGTTTTCTTGATTCACAGTTTTCTCTTGAAAGAGAAGGTGATTTGACCATTCCTGAAAAAGCCAGCATGGACACAAGGGTTGGCGACAACTACAGCCTGGTTGCAAATCCTCTCTTTTAGGGTGATTGAAATGGTTTGCACAACTACTCTCGGATGCAACAAATTATCCAGACCTGTCTATGGGACTGAATCAGCCTTGGTCACCCTGATGGATGACCTTGATCAGGAGGAGGGCAGGGCAGTGTGACCTGGGCAAATCCACTAACACACATTTGAAACACATGGGATCCCCCAAAGAATAATGGGAACTGTAGTTTCCTCCTCACATACATAAAATCCCCATCAAACTACAGCTCCTGAGATTTAGGGCTGGGGGAAGTCATGCTCTTTAAATATATGGTATAAATGTGCCCTTACTCAGACTCTTAGCAGCTTTGATGTCATTGACCATGATAACCTGATCAGGCTCTGAGATGGGCACTGTTTTACAGTGGTGTCAGTCCTATTTCCAGGATTGGTTTCAGAGAATAGCATTGGATGATTAGCCACCAGTCCTCTACCAGTTGCACTGTGGGGTCTCCCAGGGTACTCTCTTGTCCCCAATGCTATTTAACACCTGTATGAAGCTGTTGATAGTGGTCATTAGGAGATCTGGAGTGAGGTGTCATTAGTATGTTGATGATGCCCAGTTCTGTTTCTCTGTAGCATCTGAATGATGAGAGATACGCAAACCCACACTCGGTGGTTGGCTAGACGAGGCCCAACAAGCTGACTGAATCCCTTCATGATGGAGGCACTATGGGTGAGCAGTTCACGTGTCTGGATAATTGATCAGTTGCCTGCTTTAGATGAGATCATGCTCCCCCAATGTGAAGATCTGTGTAGCAGTCGGTATCTATACTGGATGCAAAATGGGTTTTAGATACGCAATTGTAGATATGTGAAACGTTACATATATTTTACGGTACAGTGGTACCTCTAGTTATGAACTTAATTCGCTCTGGAGGTCCATTCTTAACCTGAAACTGTTCTTAACCTGAGGTACCACTTTAGCTAATGAGGCCTTCCGCTGCTGCCGTGCCGCCGGCATGCGATTTCTCTTCTTATCCTGGGGCAAAGTTCTTAACCCGAGGTACTACTTCTGGATTAGTGGAGTCTGTAACCCAAAGTGTTTGTAACCCAAGGTGTTTATAACCCAGGTACCACTGTATTGTGCAGTTGGTTTGAGGTGCTTCCTAGGAAGTGATTAATAAATGAAATAATAATAATGAATGATGCCCTTCTTAACATACTTCATACTTACCATCCTTTGCAGTGCTATGAGCCCACTCCTATCATTGTGCCTTTGAGTACGACATATTGTTGCAATGTTGCATGCCACCCCAATCTCTGAGTGGTGCTAGACTCCAGGGGTACCAGGCGCATAGCATGGGATCGTGTTTCCTTTTGGAACTGAGACACAGTGGAAACCCCGGTGTCTTTATTATAGATGGTTTATTTACACATATTTGCAACCTGAGCCTACAATAGAGGGACTCACAGCATCAACACCCCAAAAGGGTTTTGTTTCTTCCATTGCTACAGCCTTGGATTCCAACAGACATCCAGCATTGTGCTCTGCCTCTCTGGCTTCTCAGCCTGCGTCTTTCTAGGTCACATTACAAACACTTTCAACTCTAAACTCTGGCTTTTGTCCTGAGCCAGTGTGGTGTAGTGGTGAAGAGCGGTGGACTCGTAATCTGGTGAACCGGGTTCGATTCCCCACTCCTCCACGTCCAGCTGCTGGGTCACCTTGGGCTAGTCACACTTCTCTGAAGTCTCTCAACCTCACTCACCTCACAGAGTGTTTGTTGTGGGGGAGGAAGGGAAAGGAGATTGTTAGCCGCTTTGAGACTCCTTTGGGTAGTGATAAAGCGGGATATCAAATCCAAACACTCTCTCTCTCTCTCTCTCTCTCTCTCTCTCTCTCTCTTCTCACTATGCGCGAGTCTCAGTATCACCCATTTGCTGTCTCGCACTGAGCTGCCTCTTCTTTTTGCTTTCTTAATGGCTCATCAACTTTCCTTTGTTCTCATTAATGGCCCATCACCCAGGCAATTACCTGAACATAATGAGCTTGCCTGGCTTGATTAGCTTTTAACACTTGCTGGGTCCAGGGACTAGGTGTCATGCAGCCAGCTTAATACCCAAAGCCTTGATTAAATTCTAACACTTACTGAATCCAGGAATTTATACTGGTCTGGCACCCACAAACTCAAAGCACTATATGTAAGGGACTGGCAGGGCTCTGAAGAGTGTGTGTTGGAGGCAAGGGGCCTGGAGAGTGACCCAGGAGAGGGGGCCAGTGATCTATGGGGTTTGGAGCCATCTGCAAGTCAGGAGCGAGTGAAGTAGGAGGAAGGGGCAAGGCAGTCTGAGATGGGAGGAAGTATGCAGGATGTAGCAGAGATGGGGATGGGCCAGTAGACTTCCCACCACCCTGCTGTCTCCTAGAACCAGGAGGGGCTGGAAGAGGGAAGAGAAGCAATGACTTCTGTATAGGAGGAACCTCACATTGCGTGTGTACCCCTTGTCAGATGAGGATACATAGGCTGAGGGGCATGGTCCACCTGTTGCTGTAGCTGTTCAATATGGCAGAAATCTGGGGACAGCTGCCTAGAGGATAGCTGCCTCTCTCTGTGTGTATCTGGAGCACTGTGAGAACAGCTCTGAGTGTTTCTTTGTCAAAAAAAGACTTAACTATCAAGCATGTGTCTTCCTTGGCTGGGGGCCCAGGACACTATGGTTGTACAACAAATAATGCAATAGCTAATGTGTGTTCTTGAGGATCCAAGAGCTGGGTCACATATGCTTGCACAAAAGTGAACTACTCTTTCATTGATTACTGATGGAAATGCAAATCAGTTGCATCACTTCCTGTTCACAAAGTTTTATTGAGGTTAAGAAGTACAAATCCTGTATTGGTTTTCTCTCTTATCTTCTCAGGAACCCCTCCTTTTCCTCTTTAATAATGCAGCACTAACAGTATATCTCTGATATACAAGGTCTCTCATCCATAATTTAAAGACACTCAATATTGATAAACCAAATGTCTAGGCTGCCTAGACTAGGCAAATGATGAAGGAGGTGGGGGAAATCTCTTTTTGCTTCACTATGATGGACATAGGATTAACTTCAAGAATACTGGAAATAAACAGACTGTTTCTACCTCTAGTTGCAACAGACGCCTAAAAGGTGGCTGACAGAGAGAGCTAAAACTTAATCTTGGGGGGGGGATTCTGATCATGGCTTTTTTTAAGTGCAGTCACTGTTTTTTATAATTTCTGCAGCATTTTCACCTTGTAAGGTGTGTTACAATCTGAATTCCATTCCAAACTCATAATATTCCAGACTATTATGTTTGTATATATTTCAGTAGCATCTTCAACATACATTGCACTTTCCAATTTCACAGATGGAAAAAACCACTTTCATTTTATAGCTATTTCATAGATGGTTTTATTTCTTTGTATAATTATGTTGTTACCCGCCCTGGGAGAATTCAGGATTTCCAGCTGCAACCAAAACACGCTGCTCACTGTCCACACTGCTGATCCTATCATCTTCCTCATATTCTAATCCATGATGGCACTGATCTATCCTCACATTGCACAGAGTGAATATTTCCTCTTTACACAGATGCCGAACGAGGAAGAATCATGTTACACAATTAATGTTGCAATCATTTCAGTATAGTCAGCTATTTACAGGTCTTGAATCATGTTACATATTTAGGCTGCATACACACATAACCTTTGAAATGCACAGTGGTCATTTTTTCACAGTGGTTTTGTACGTAGCCTTCACACAATAACGTTGTCTAAAGCAGCAGCTGCTGTGTTGTCTGCACACAAAGGTGGGCTTGTTTTCATACTAGTGCCCAATTGTGTTGTTGCCGCCTTCTCAGTTAGTGTTTCCACATACCTCCCCCCACCCCAGTCTTCTGAAAGAGAGGGGCTAGAAACTGGTGTCTTGATATATAGAGGATATATCAGTGTGCAGAGGCAGATAAGTTTCTGTAATGCTTCTTATTCTGCCTAGAGGTGGCAACCATTTTGCGAGTGACCAACTGATGTGTGATCTCCAGCATGGTCAGAATGGGGGCAGTGAATAATGGGATGTGGCGGGCTTATGTGTGCTCTGCCAATCTGCGCAGGAGCCAGGAACAGACCCCCGGCGCAAAGTTAAACATGGTGAGGGGGAGTGGCACAGCCCATTCTTGACACAAGATGCATTATAACCCTTCCTACAGAATGAGGAACAAGCGTCTTCACCCCCATCGTTCAGCCTGGACACTGAGGTCCAGCTCCGAGGGCCTTCTGGCGGTCCCTCACTGCGAGAAGTGAGGTTATAGGGAACCAGGCCAAGGGCCTTCTCAGTAGTGGCGCCCGCCCTGTGGAACACCCTCCCATCAGATGTCAAGGAAATAAGCAACTATCTGACTTTTAGAAGACATCTGAAAGCAGTCCTGTTTAGGGAAGTTTTTGGTGTTTGATGTTTTATCGTGTTTTTAATATTCTGTTGTGAGCCACCCAGAGTGGCTGGGGAAACCCAGCCAGATGGGCGGGATATAAATAACAAATTATTATTATTATTGACAAATAGTGTGGGACAGGAATAATGATATGAGGATGACGTCCTGTGTGCTGGACCCCCCAACAGGTGCCTGCATCCTACAGTTGAATGCACATTATCACACGATGTGTACATGCCTTTAGTGTTTCGGTCATTTTAGGATAGTCAGCTATTTGCAATCCTAAAACTATTGTCAGCAGAACAACTAAATGACTTTCTTCCTTCCTTTTAAGACAACCTGGTGCGTACTGCAGTGGAGAGAGGATCAGTCTGGCAGCCTTTGGCTTTCAGCAAGCTGCTGTTCTTTAAGGGTGCAAATCAACAAATCAACAATTGGAACAGACCAGATGAAACCCATAGATTTAAGTTACATCCATAGATTTCAGTGGGTCTAACAGTGGCAAGTCTTTATCTGCCAAATGGGTGTGTGTGTGTGTGGTAATACTACTGGCCTACCCTCAGGGTCTTTGTAAAGGATTACTAGGATAAATGTGTGAGGGGACATGTAAATGGTGAACATAAAGTCTACATTTTTATATTTTAATACTTCAGTCTAAGTCTCACCAGGCACTGGTCCAGCTGTTGCAGCCTCTCAGCTTTGCGCACAGTGAATATTGGTATAATTGTCTGTGCTGTCAGCTTTTATTGTTAGCTGGCTCTGAGAGCTCTGGTACACATGATGCGTTAAGAGACTCTGGGCACTTTGGCTTCTGCAGTGAGAATTTAACAATGCATGCCCAGTACTGAAGTGTACAACATGAAAACTGCATTATGGCCCTTTTTGCCATGCAGCTGTTACAGGCTGCTCTGGTTTATTCCCGCAACATAATTCTCGAGCTTTCTGCTATGGAAGGTCAGAGCCTGGAGTTACTTGTGTTGATGTCATATCTTCCCTATGTTCTTGTGAATATTTAATCAGCCCAGTTAGGATGGCATGGAGGTCTTTACAGCAGCTATCTGCAGTATAATCTTCCTTAGGCTGCAGGGTGAAAATGAAACCTTGGACTGAACTCAAGGACACGGGAATAGGAAAAAAAGAGAATTTCACTTTTTCAGCTAATGGTACTATATGAGCAAGCGACAGAGAATTTGGTGTTCAGGATTATTCCTAAAAAAAACAAAAACCCTTTCCTTTTAGTATAATAATATGCTTCCAGCACAACATTTCACATCATTTCTATATAGTGTTTTTTGTGTAGGCCTCAGGGCTTGAATTTGAATTTGTACATTGCTTAAAACTACAACTGTTGCTGCCAGATGCTGTGTGCTGAAATGGAATCGTGTGCTTTTGCTAGGCAGCCAAGCTGCCCAAAAGACAATTATGAAGCAGTACAGTCGTACCTCGGGATGAATACGCTTCAGCTTAAATATTTTCGGGTTGTGCTCCACGGCGACCCGGAAGTAATGGAGTGAGTTACTTCCGAGTTTCGCTGCTCGCACATGCGCAGATGCTCAAAATGATGTCACGCGCATGCACGGAAGCAGCGAAACGCAACCCGCGCACGCGTAGTCACGTCTTACGTTCGCTTCAGGATGCGAACAGGGCTCCAGAACGGATCACGTTCACATCCAGAGGTACCACTGTATCTTAAATAGTACCGTAGTTGCAAACTACATATTCTAACACAACAGGCTGTGATAGTCTGACATACAGATGAACAGAACAGGGACTAGTAGACTTACTTTCAAGGGTAGTTAGTAAAGGAGGGGTACTGTTCCACTCCACATTCTTTTACTACGTATTAATACACACTCTACTGATGCTAGGGGCTTTGGCTAGAAGGAGGCAGAGTCCTTGTGGAAGCACCGTTTGTGTGAATCAGCACCACCATGCCTGCTGAAAATCCATAAGAAGTGTGCATGCGCATGAAAGCTTATACCCAGAACAAACTTAGTTGGTCTCAAAGGTGCTGCTGGACAATTTTTTAATTTATTTCGACTGCGTCAGACCAACACGGCTACCTACCTGAATCCAACATTTCCATGATCACAGCAATCCTCTTTCTAGGTGAAACCCACAGGTGCTTAATAGGAAGCAATTTATAAACAAAAGAAAGAAATTAGTAGAAAGTACTTAACTGGCTGGATCATACCCATGTTATCTGAGAACAAAAATTATTCGTCACATATATAACCAGTCATTTTTCATACCCATAAAACTGAACATTACACTCAGGGCCAGATTTAGGTTTGATGAGGCCCTAAGCTGCTGAAGGTAATGGGGCCCTTTATATGTCCAGCTGTCAACAACAAATTGTCGCTGGTTTTTTGTGTTGAATATATGCTATATGGTAGTTTATGGACCTAATAGGTATCTAAAGCCATTTGCACATGTTGCCATGCAGCCAGTCCATGCAGAATGTAGGCACCCTATATATAGAAATGAGCAAACCTGTGATATTTTAGGGAGCAGGCTAGCAGGCGGGGCCCATTACTTACATCATAGGAGCCTATACAACACAATACACGGTTGCTGTATGTAGGTTTTATTTTATTTGTTTTTTATCTTATATTTTAGAAATGTACGTTTTTTTCCTTTAATTTTTTGGGGGCTCCCAAGAGAGTGGGGCCCTAAGCTGTAGCTTGTTTAGCTTATACGTAAAGCTGGCACAGATTACACTGCTTGGATAAATTGATTTCGTGAGCGCTTTGTACATTATCTAAATAAATAAAATAAAATAAAAAATAATAAAATAAAATAAAATGAGGCTAGTGGATGATTATGTGCAAGTCACGATCATTTCCACCTCCACCTCCCCCTCCCAGCCTCACATGAGGTTAACTGCATGCTTCATTTCTTTGTGTATCTCTGTCTGCACTTAAATTGATTTTTCTGCCTTGTGTCATAATTCATTGCAAATCTATATCTAACTTTCACCGACTCATCTTGCCTTCATATTCTGCTCCCTTACTGAAGGCTTGTCGCTGTTTATTCCCTTTATTTATTGCCTTTCATTTAACAAAGTTCAGTTACTTTTATCTGCTGTCTCTGATTCAACAATTGCTGAAACTTGTTATATCAAATCTTGTTCTCCAGGGTATTTATAACATTATCCAATCGAGCATTCCTGGGCATCCTATATCCCTTCTTCTAAATAATGAATGAGGATATTAAAAGAGCTAATTTAGCCCTTGTCCATCAACTGAACTGCCATTTATCAATTACTCCCCCCTCCCCTTTGAAGGAATCTTTGCAATTTTTAGCACACATGATGGTTCTGTGTGAATCAGACTGCAGCAGCAAGACAGGACGATGTTCTTAGGAGGCATCTTAGGTTTTTCCTTTAGGTTCTTTCTTTTTTTAGTAAAAGGAAGGAAGTCCAGGCAAGAAGGGTGGTTGGAAGAACTAAAGATGCCTGAGCCATCAAGACAATGAGACTCGATATCCCTGCTGGGTCCCGAGGAGCCTTTGCAAAAACAGAATAATTCCCAAAGGGTGAAAGGTCCTGGAAGACCCTGACATATTTTCAAACAAGAAATTTAAAGACAAATGGTATTAGCATACCATTTGTCTTTACATTTCTTGTTTGAAAACCCTCATCCATTGTTTCCTGAGACAAACAGATGCCAACCTATTGGTATGCCATTCTAAAAAAAAAATCTTATGATTCCATTGGTTGAAACATCTAAAGAGTAGATGGCATGCAAGCTTAATGTGACAGTAAAGCATTTAAAGAGGAGTATTACGCGGGTGGTGCTGTGGGTTAAACCACTGAGCCTTGGGCTTGCCGATTGAAAGGTTGGCGGTTCAAATCCCCGCAATGGGGTGAGCTCCCGTTGCTCAGTCCCTGCTCCTGCCAACCTAGCAGTTCGTAAGCACATCAAAGTTCAAGTAGATAAATAGGTACCGCTCCGGCGGGAAGGTAAACGCCATTTCCGTGCGCTGTTCTGGTTCACCAGAAGCAGCTTAGTCATGCTGGCCACAAGACCCAGAAGTTGTACGCTGGCTCCCTCAGCCAATAAAGCGAGATGAGCACCGCAACCCCTGAGTCGTCTGCGACTGGACCTGACTGTCAGGGATCCCTTTACCTTTACCTATTACACTTATTATTCTTATTCTTATTTTCATTTCTATACTGCTTTATATTTTTAGGGGGGGGGATTCAAAGCAGTTTACAACCTACATTAAAACATCAATTAAAACTTTCCAAAATACAACATTGCAGAAGAAAACCAAATATAAAGCATACATTCAAAGCAACATTATTAACAGGAAACCAAAATATCATCTTACAGATTTCAAAATAAGACATTACAAAGGGAGATCATGTATAGAATGCTAGTTATAAACTCAGTTTGGTTACGTCTGTTTTTAAAGGTTTTATTGTGTTTATTCAGGGGGCCATGAAGCTGGGAAGTCATTCTCTGCCCATTTAATGCTTATTGCATACTGGCCATCTGATTTCAAGTGAATGGTGCTATAAAAACATTGTTTAAATAAAAGGAAAGGAAAGGAAAGAAGAAAGAAAGCACTCACATATGCCATGAAAATTCAGTATTGTTTTAGTGCAAATTTCTCCTCCTAATCACATTCCTGTATGCCATTCTGACAAATGCACACATTTTTGCAAGTGTCTTCCCTCAACAGAATACATTTATGCATGTGCTTTTCACTAATATATTCATTTCAATGCACATTCTTCCCCAATATATGCAATTTTGTAAATCGTGATTGGTTGGAGAACATCACAACAAAATTCAGATTACTGCGAATTCTGAAGGACACCAGAGTTTCAGTTCATCTCTTCCCTCAGAAAGTGAGAAGGTTCCCCTTTAGATGTTAACTGAACTTTCTGAAGTTCTCCTTCTTCCATAGATGACTCTGCTACTATCTGTTCCCCTAAATCCCTCCTAGGACGTACATGTGATGCATGTCTTTGGTTTTCTAGGCTCAACTCAACAGAATGTCTCTCTTCTGGGACAGCCTTTGACAAGCCTTTAGTCCTTATTCCTGACTGAAGTGCAGCCTAAATTGGTCTGATTGTAATTGCACGTATTTATCCCCTGTCAAAACTTGCCTGCTTGTCTCCTCCCTTCCCTCTATTTCCTCTTCTCCACCCTCTAATTTAGATAACAAGTTAGGGACTTTAGGGAGGGTTTTATTTTTCTCTAGAGCACTAACTACATTAATAGAACAATGCTTTAAAACGACGTTGTTATTAAGACTTGCAAATGGTCTGCCACCCTCTTTTCAACGAAGGTATTAAGCATTAGAAGTACTTTCCTGGAATGTGTACGTTTAATTATTTGATGTCCCAGGTTGCTGTGGCCCGGTACGCTGAAGGAAATTTGCTAAAACTTTAGACTCCTTTGGGGCAGGCTGTGGAGTTTGGATTTTTCACGGTATTTTCAGTAAGCTGCAGTAAGCCTGGCTGTTTATATCTGCCCCGCTGCTGCCACAACAGAACGATTGCCTTCGCCTTGATCGTTTTTTATTTCCGACAGGTGAGCTTTTGGTGTGGAAGGTTGTATATTGTCTTACTGTGGCTGGGTAGATAACCCAACCATGAACTGCATACTTTAATGTTTTTTTCCTCTTGTGCATAGCAATCATTGCAAAGCTACACACACACATCCCACTGGCAAGATTGCTCCTTGCCGCTCCTTGCAAAACCACAATTCAAACTGGGTGCCCTGCTATCTCTTTCCTACCTGCTTACATGCTGATTCATTGATGAGGACAAATTTCTATGTGTAGAGTTGAGGCTGCAGGCCCCGCCTCTGACTGAATGGTCGGTGAGGTTGCAGCAGTATCTGCTAGGGAGACAGCGGAGGAAAGTGTACCTTTGCTCTCCTATATCTACTACAAGTGATCCTCACGCCAGACAGCTTACGTACGGGGGTTACAGGAGGACCCGTGTGTGACTGCCCTGTTCAGCATCCCCCTGTCAGTTCAGTCTTTTCCTTGCATGCTTTTTCTTTTCCTCCTCTAGTCCTTTGAAGGATTCTCCCTTTTCAAACAAATCCAAAGGAGTTTGTCTGGCTTTAGCGAGGCAGCTTGTGAGCAGGCGAGCTGGGACAGAAGTTCTCTGTCAGAAACTATTCACTTTCATTAGCAAAAGTGTTCTGGCTCTCCTCAGAGGACTACCTCCCTGCATAAAATGAGTGGATGTCGAAAACGGTGTAAACGTGAAATACTGAAATTCGCCCAGTATCTTCTCAGGCTAATTACAGGGTCTCTCCATACAGGTAACAACCATTATTTTCTTTATCATGAAAATGTTCAGAGTGGTAACACTGTAACTGTCTTCTTCCACAATGCTTTTTGCTCTGTTTTGTGGCGATCTTTATTTAGTAAAATGAACGGGGAGGAGGGGAGGGATTTTAACGGATGCATTTTTGGTTGTTTAATGTAAACTATGCAGGAGCAGTACATTTGGTTAAATTGCACTGAAGTCTGCAATTGCATCCAAATCGGAACGGTGCTGTTAAACATACATATGTGTTTGCATATTTGTTTGGAGCAGAGTGCATTAAGAAATGTGGAGCATTGTGCTCTCCTGTGGGGTTTGGCATATGAAGGCAGATTTCAATGTATGAACGATGTTCACGTTATCTCAGTTGGCAAGCAGAGAGCCGCTCTTGAAATATAAATCAACTGCTGGATGTTAGCATGACATTAAAATTCTATCAGCAAGAGCTTTGGAAAGACTGCTTTTCAGGGTGTTTAAAATCTGTGAAATTTCTGCAATCTCTCTCTTGACAGTCAAGCCCTTGAAACTGAAATCTTGAAAGGGGTAGGGGTGTCTGTTTCTGTGTGTGCACACACTTGTGTTTGTTGATTAATCTCTGCTTTAAGGTGGGTGAAATAACAGCATGAGACCAAGTTGGAACATTTTGTTATTTAAAAAGAATTCCTTTGCAGAAGTGCGGCCAGCTGTCTCTCTTTGGAAAATACTTTTCCTATTCTGAGGTGCATGTGATAAAGTATTTTTACACCCTTGTCAGGTGACAATGGTAAATAGCCCACCTTGTATGCTCCAGGTGACATTTATTTATGTTTTGATTCCGTGTTAAAAATATCAGTTTGAGGTGTGTTCCATGTGTGTGTGCAGTTTGAGGGCTGTGGGTGTGTGTATGCTATTAATAATTATAATTACATATTCATATGCATGGATTAAGGACACCGCCATGTGTCAAGTTGTAACGAGTTTGCACTTTGCTGTGTTAGAAAATCTTGCTCCTTGGAAACTCACAGAAATTGAAGGGTTCAAATCAAATTCAAAGAGGCATTTTTACTGTCAGAATAAAATACATTATATTGACACTTATATCTGCGTAGAATAAATAGCCATTTCTGGTAAGCGGTTTTTATATCATTCTGGCAGTTTTGACGGTTTTGCAGAATTTAGTATAATGGGGTGCTTCTGCTATGAACATGTGTCCCGAACCTTCACCTCATCACTGTTGGTAGAATTTGTATCCTTTATTTTTAGGTCATGGTGAGCCAAACAAGGATATTAGTTATATACATTCTTTCAGGAATCTCAAATTCATATTCCTTTTATCATATTTCTTTAGGCTGCAGCACAGTGGAATAGTTGTCAGCAAATATTTCAGCTGGGGCTACAACCAGGAACTTTGGGATCTGTGCTTTTTTGCCCTCGTGGTGAGACTCGTCTGAATCGTTCATGGGACAGCAATGGGCTTTCAGACTCCAGGGTGGCTCCCCATGTAGGAAGCCCATTGGTTTCTCTTGATCTAATATGCCATTGCAAGCTTCTGGCTTGCACCTTGCCTAGACAAATGTGAGCTTGGTGTTGTCTAGCTGCCTTTTCCTGTACTCTTATTCCCCTACCATTTTCTCTAAGTCCATGATTTCATGCTTCCTGCTCCTTGTGGTACCAGTTCTTAAGACTCCCTACAGTCAAGCAGTAAGCAGTGGGCAAAATCCAGCCAGAGTTGGAGAAATGTCAAGTTGCTAATCAATCAATTTTTAGAGAGTCGGTGTGATGTAACAGCTAGGGAAGATGTAGCCAAGGAGCTGTTCTCCAGGTGTTAGATTATAACTCCCTTCATCCCTGAGCATTGGCCATGGTGGCTGGGGCTAATGGGTGTTGTAGTCCAACAACTTCTAGAGGATACCACGTTGAATACCGCTGGACTTTTATTGGGTTCAAATCTATAGTGAGCCATGAAACTCCCTGGACCAACCACTCTCTCTTAGAATAAGCTGCATTTCAGGCTGACCAGGAAACCAGGTGTGCTACCCTGAGCTTTTTGGCGGGTGAATTAAAAAGTGAATGGTCCCAGCATTAAAATACTATTCTGCTAGCAAATCATAGAAGAATCATAGAATTGTAGGGTTGGAAAGGACCTTGAGGATCATCTACTCCAACTCCCTGCAATGCTGGAATATGCTGCTGTCCCATGTAAGAGTCAAACCTGCAACCTTGGTATTATCAGTGCTACTCTCTTAGCATCAGAAATGGCAGTTACTCAAATATTTTGTTGAATACTGTGCATGCAGCTCTGTCCTGTGACATGCTAGGCCACTCGTGTAAGATTGTCATATGTCCAAAATTTGGGCATGCCATCTGGTGTCTATTTGGTTGGGGAACACTGGCCTGCAAGCACTCCAGTTGGACAATAGCCTTTACCAAAGGTGTTATGGGCTTTGAAGACACTCAAACTCAGGATGCAAGGGAGAAACGTGCTAAGAGGAAGGCACACTTGGCAAATCCACACCGTGATCAACTCCCACCCAGAAACCAATGTCCCCACTGTGGAAGGACGTGTGGATCCAGAACTGGCCTCTACAGTCACTTACGGACTCATTGTTAAAACCGTGTTTATGTAAGACAATCTTACTTGGCTACGAGTGATCGCCAAAGAAGAAGATGATGATTTGGGTCATTAGCTGACCCACATTCTTACTTTCATTTTTTTAAAAAATGCAGATATGTGGCCTTAGTAGATTGAGATATACAATGTATATTGAACAGGCAGTATTCCGCTTAATTGTTTAGGGAGAAAAAAGGTCAACTCCCACTTTCCATTGTCAATGAAAGAAGTCACAACCACAGTTAATATGTCTGGTTCTGTGCTGGCAGCTCTGTCCTCAGTCTCCCTGACATTCACACATGACATTTTCTATTCTGGTGCCCAAAAGAAGTGCATGGCCAACACCAGAGACAACCACCCTATATTGCAAAACCACTGAGCTGAACTTCAGCCATGAGCAAAGCAGAAAGAAAAGAACAGGGCTGACTGGAGTGTGTGGAGGTGGATTTACTGTTCAAGAAGAAGGAGACTGAAAGGCAACCAACTGGAGCAATAACCCATGAGAGCCAAGGACAACCAGTGTTTGTGAGCACAGAGAGGCCTGCAGGTTGACAAGGTGAAGCTGATGGTTCCCAACTGCAGGCCTGGCCCACCCATTAGGCAAAGTGAGGCGACCACCTCAGATTGCAGGATCCACAGAGGGAGCAGATCTGGCCTCCAGGGAATGCACTGTTTCATCCCACCCCTAGGGAGGAAATGTTGGGGGCAGCCCTCTGGAGTCTCCTGGGCTCTGCACCCACCTGTCATGATTCGGAGTGGACTCCTTCTCCTCCCCCTGCCCTCTATGACAGCCTTTGATTCCTATTTCAACTGTTGAATAAGGTTAATTTGATGTTCCACCCTTGTTCCTGACATAGATCTTCACTCACCTCTTCTTCCCTGGCACCTGAGGGAGGGGCACCATTTTGTGGTTTGCCTCAGGTGCCAAAATGTCTTGGGCTGGCCCTACCAGCCAGGTCTATAGCAGTTCTAGGCCTCAGATGATGCTCACTGAGAGTTCTGTTTTTGTTCCCTTGCCTTTCTCTTTGTAATCCTTTCCAGGAAAGTTTTCTAGTGCCTCGAAGGAGTCACTGTTTCTAATAACAAAAACTGGGGCCAGTCAACTTGATTTGGCTATATGAAGCTTTGCCACGACCGGGGAGCGCGTGTGGTGTGGTCCACACAACAGGAGCCTGTGGCATCGGTCTTCACACTCTGGTCTCACCAGAATCCCTTCTGAATAGTGATTTTCTTCTTTGTTTCCCTCTTGCACAGGCTGACAAGTAAGAATGCAGAATTTTTGAAACCTTCCTCTTGTCAGCCAGAGCTCTGCTGGCTTTTGCTCTGATGACTATAGCTGAGGGAAACTAGTAACAAGACCACATGTGCTAACTCTTATGCGCTGCCCAGATGTTCTGGTTCCTAGACTGCTAAAAATAAGTAATTTCAAGGGAAGTTATGTTGTTGTCCTCTGTTCACACAAAAGTACTTTGTTTTCTATTGGAGGATCCACTTCAAGGAGGTGGGCAAAGCTATCTGGGTAGCCCTCTGTGCCGAATCTGTGCCAAGAGATCATAACATTGGTTATTAGCCAAGCAAATTTTATGCACTGTTTCATCTGAAATTAAAATTAGCATTCATCAAGATGCTGTTTTTGTTTCCAAAAAGAAATGGCAAGGAAAGCCAAATAATAATGTGAAATGTGTGCTTAATCAGTGTTAAAACTCCTGAGTTCAGTTCTTCTCGGATTTATTTATTTATTATTATTTTTTTACTAAAACTCCTTTCGGAGTCCGGAACAAATGTATACAAGAGTCTGTGACGTATAAATTGGTCTTAATTCCTACATGCAGTCACTGGTAGACATGTTAATCCCAAAAAGACAGTTTCTGCACATTCTGTTGGGGGAAGTGAGGGGCAGATGGGGCTCGTCAACCTGGGAAGGTAGCCCACCTAGGAAAAGGAAAAGTCTGATCCTAAATTAATAATAATAATAAAATTTTATTTATATCCCGCCCTCCCCAGCCAAAGCCGGGCTCAAAGCAGCT
Source organism: Podarcis filfolensis (assembly GCF_964270895.1). Lineage (NCBI taxonomy): Eukaryota > Metazoa > Chordata > Lepidosauria > Squamata > Lacertidae > Podarcis > Podarcis filfolensis. The sequence goes on along the minus strand of NC_139610.1, from coordinate 8,992,868 downwards.
GACAACAGTAAAGTAATAAAGCATTCTAAAATCAATTCATTATAAAATCAGTTCAAATCAAATTATTGGCAACCATTGGGCTAGAGTTCTCTGAGGATTACCAAAGGAGGGGGTCAGGCTGTGCCCTGGCCAAAGGCCTGGTGGAACAGCTCTGTCTTGCAGGCCCTGCAGAAAGATGTCAAATCCCGCAGGGCCCTAGTCTCTTGTGACAGAGCGTTCCACCAGATCGGAGCCACAGCCAAAAAAACCCTGGCTCTGGTTGAGGCCAGCCTAACCTCTCTGTGGCCCAGGACCTCCAAGATGTTTTTGTCTGAAGACCGTAAGGTCCTCCGTAGGACATACCAGGAGAGGCGGTCCTGTAGGTACGAGGGTCCTAGGCCGTATAGGGCTTTAAAGGTTAAAACCAGCACCTTAAACCTGATCCTGTACTCCAGCCAGTGCAGCTGGTATAGCACTGGGTGAATGTGATCCCACAGCGAGGACCCTGTAAGGAGTCTCGCTGTGGCATTCTGCATCCTCTGGAGTTTCTGGGTCAGTCTCAAGGGCAGCCCCACATAGAGTGAGTTACAATAATCCAGTCTGGAGGTGACCGGTGACCGTCACATGGATCACAGTGGCCAGATCAGGGTGAGAAAGGTTACCAGAGAGAGGTTACCGTTTCCTGGGGACAGACCCCGGATTTACAAATCAGCCCCCTGACAAAATCAATCTATTTAGTAGGAAGTTGAAAAGTGTCCCCGGATTCATTGAAAAAAAATCTGGTAACCTTACCCTAAACTTCCACTGCCTTGTGGTTATATTCATTCATGAGAAAGGCTTCGGGAGTAAACCCTGTGGAAAAATTCATACCTTCTGCCTTGTGGGACATCTTCAGGAGAAGAAAGGGCTAAGGAATAAACCCTACACAAATCCAGAGTGGAGTTTCTAAGATGGTTAGATGGTTCCTTGTACTCCTTCCGGCAACTCCTGCAGCCAAGCTAGTGCCAAACATATTGCTCTGCTTTCCTTTTGGACTACATAAGCAAGGACAAGACTACCCAGTCTTGTCGTCTGGGTAGCCCAGGACCTCCATACACACTGCCCAGGCTTGCACCCTGGGGAGGTCATTTTGATGCTGCTAATGCAGCAAAAACAATGAGAGAAGCAGCAATTACAAGTTTGCAGCCACAGCTGTTGCTGTGATTCTCCAGCAGTTTTACTCCACCCCCGGAGGCGCACTCCATTGCCTCTCAAGCAGACAGGTGCCAACAATATCTGTACAGTCCAGTAATCACATGAAGGGGAACCATGGCCACTGACTATGGTCTGATGATCCAGTCCCCGATATCTGTGCCCTTCCATGCATTTAGCCTACACATGAAAGGAACAAACGAAAGGGACGTTTGTTAACCATTATCCAGACTTCTGTAGCCTCCTTTATTGGGGGTACTACTCTTGAATCTAATTAATTTCAAATTAATTAGAAATTAATTAAAGGAAACCTTTCATATAATCTGAATCAGGGTTTAAAGCACTCTGTGATAACAGTAGTTAACATTCTTGTTCTAAAAAGCCCTTTTCTTTGCACACAGGTTATAGAAAATTGAATTCGCGAGCTAATTAGTGATGGTTTCCGCATGTAATAGTTTTGGGGTTTTGATTTATTTATTTTTCTAGCTGAGAACACTGGTGAACAATAAACAAACAAACAAATAAATATAGTTTCCTTATCTCTGGCCGGAGAGAATAAATGAAAACACTATCTGCAGTAAGACACTAAAAAACCCTCTTCTCTCTGCACCATGATGTTGAAAAACAATGTTTTATTCTGTGTGCAGCAGCTGAGAATTTTCATGGTCATCTTTAATATGTGCCTCAATATGTGTTTATCAAGAGCCAGCTGCCTCCAAGCTGGCAGCAGGTAAAAATGATTGATTCAGTAGCTGACAGTGTGGGGAATATTGACAGAATTGTGTGAATCGTTCATAATCCTTTATGTATTTAGCAATTTTGTTTCCTGCATATACTGACCACAATGGCATTTTCCAAATGACTTATTTGATTAATTTATCCTTTATGACCCCCCACTACCTGCTCTCCCCATAGACATGATGTTTGGAAAGGGCTCCTTTAGGGACGAAGCCCATGGGATGTAGAATAGCCATGATCTACCCCAGCAGATAAGGGACGTGGGTGGCGCTGTGGGTTAAACCACAGAGCCTAGGACTTGCTGATCAGAAGGTCGGCGGTTCGAATCCCCGCGGCGGGGTGAGCTCCCGTTGTTAGGTCCCTGCTCCTGCCAACCTAGCAGTTTGAAAGCACATCAAAGTGCAAATAGATAAATAGGTACCACTCCGGCAGGAAGGTAAACGGCGTTTCCGTGCACTGCTCTGGTTCTCCAGAAAGTGGCTTAGTCATGCTGGCCACATGACCCGGAAGCTGTACGCCGGCTCCTTCGGCCAATAAAGTGAGATGTGCGCCGCAACCCCAGAGTCTGCCACAACTGGACCAAATGGTCAGGGGTCCCTTTACCTTTTTTACCCCAGCAGGTGTGATGCAGGGAGAACCAACTTTGATAGAAACAGAGGAAGCAAGTTAACCCTTCCTGTCCCTCTGCCCCAGATCCATTTCCAGGATCTAAGTCTCATCTCCATCCGCTGCCCAAACAATAGTCAAGGAATGGTGGCCCTCAGTGAGAGGAGGAAATGTTTAGGGTTCAGAGGGAGTTATCATGACATCCTCACTTCTGGAAAACCTGTTTGACTTCTGCCATTTGGCAAATGGTGGGTAGCTGGGCTTTGCAACGATTTGCAAAGGACGTAGTGATTAACTTGATTTTATGCTGCTTTCTTATTGGTGGTTTTTTGTAGGATGTAGGTTTTGTAGAATGCAGGTGGTGCTGTGGTCTAAACCACTGAGGCTCTTGGGCTTGCTGATCGGAAGCTCGGCAGTTCGAATACCCGCGACGGGGTGAGCTCCCGTTGCTCTGTCCCAGCTCCTGTCAACCTAGCAGTTTGAAAGCACACCAGTTCAAGTAGATAAATAGGTACTGCTGTGGCAGGAAGGTAAACAGCGTTTCCGTGAGCTCTGGTTTCCGTCACAGTGTTCCGTTGCACCAGAAGCTGTTTAGTCCTGCTGGCCACATGATCCGGAAAACTGTCTGTGGACAAACGCCGGCTCTCTCGGCCTGAAAGTGAGATGAGTGCCGCAACCCCATAGTCGCCTTTGACTGGACTTAACCATCTAGGGGTCTTTTATCTTTTACTTTTACCTTTTAAAAATTGTATTGATAAAATTCCGTTTTATCCTTTTCAAATAGTTTGTATGCTGCCTTGATTGAGTGTCTGACAAGCTTAATGACTTGGATGTGCCATTGAAATCAGCCTTAATTAAGCACCACATTTATGATTAAGTATGCATGGAAAGTTGTTTTTTTTTGGTAACAGGATGACTTTGTTTAATGTAAATTACATGAATTAATTAAAATTTTACTTAAAATAATTAAAATTATATGTTCACTTACAAGCAAGACACAGCAAACCTGCATAAGTTCTTCTAAGTTTGAGTAGTTACTTTTCTGGTTTTGCTTTTGGTTAAACATGCACAAGAATGCATTCTGCTGCTTAAGGATTGCTTGAGATCAGTTGCTGGAACTAAGTTTGGAATTTATATTCACTCAAGACCAAGTTGTTAAAAAATATACAGAATTTTGCAGCTTACAGATATCACAAATGCACAAAGTACTTTACAGTCATTCTCACAGACATGCACCTGACTTAGCACAGTGTTTTTCAAATAGTGTACTTTGGGCCCCCTACCCAGTGTCCCTTCAATTTGCTTACTCTCCCTCCTGCACCATAGCCTTTTGTTTTGGCCATCAGCAGCTTCTTGCATGCTGGAAAAAGGCAGTCTGGAGATGGAGATGGAGGGAGCGAAGACCCTTCCCCTCTGAGGAGAACGGACAAGAGGAGGTGTCGAAGGAAATGAAGTGAAAGTGAATGAAAAGTTTGTTGTTATTATATAATAATAAAGCTATAAACTAGGAGTAGAAAAGGAAGGAGATGAGAGAAAAGCTGCTGAAAGAGGAAGTAAAGGTAAAGGGACCCCTGACCATTAGGTCCAGTCGTGACCGACTCTGGGGTTGCGGCGCTCATCTCACTTTATTGGCAGAGGAAGCGGGCGTACAGCTTCCGGGTCATGTGGCCAGCATGACTAAGCCGTTTCTGGCGAACCAGAGCAGCACACGGAAACACCGTTTACCTTCCCGCTGGAGTGGTACCTATTTATCTACTTGCACTTTGACGTGCTTTCGAACTGCTAGGTTGGCAGGAGCAGGGACCGAGCAACGGGAGCTCACCCCATTGCGGGGATTCGAACCGCTGACCTTCTGATCAGCAAGCCCTAGGCTCTGTGGTTTAACCCACAGCGCCACCCACATCCCATTGAAAGAGGAAGAGTTGAACACAAAAGGACCATGGAGGAGGGATGAAAGAATTTGGCAGTTTTGAGGGTGGAAATAAGGTACCGAGCCGATCCCAGGATAAATAGGGCCCTGGGCAAGAAGTGTCTTGCTCCCCCAACCTCCATGGTCCTCTTTGCAGGATCACTCAGGGTTTATGGAACCTGGTGCAAGTGATGTTGGAGGCCCTTCTGATGATCTTACAAGAGCTGATGTTTATGTGCTGACCCTCCAAGCATCCCTATTTTCCAGGGACCATCCTGGATTTACAGAAGCCATCCCGGTTTCTGATTTGATCCCGGAATATCCCGCTTTTCCATAAGACATCCCTATTTTCATTGGAGAAATGTTGGAGGGGATAGAGTTAGGCAACGCCCAAGCCAAGGAGATGTGCCACTATACAACCTTTAGAAGACATCTGAAGGCAGTCCTGTATAAGGAAGGTTTTTAAAAAAATGTTTAATGTTTTGTTATGTTTTTATATAGGTTGGAAGCTGCCCAGAATGGCTGGGGCAACCCGGTCAGGTGGGTGAGGTATAAATAATAAAAGTTGTTGTTGTTGTTGTTGTACTATTACAGTGGTATCCCGGTTTAAGAACAGTCCTGTTTAAGAACGATTCGGTTTACAAACTCTGCAAAACCGGAAATAGTGTCCCAGTTTGAGAACTTTACCTCAATCTAAGAACTGTGGAAGGGCACTGGCAGCGGGAGGCCTCATTAGGGAAAGCATGCCTCGGTTTAAGAACGGTTTTGGTTTAAGAATGGACTTCTGGAATGGATTAAGTTCATAAACCGAGGTACCACTGTACTATTATTAAATAGGACATCTGAAGGCAGCCCTGTATAGGAAAGGTTTTTTAAATGTTTAATGTTTTATTACATTTTTTATATCTATTATTTATTAATATGTATTATTATACAGTGGTGGCACCTCGGGTTACAGGGACGCGGGTGGCCCTGTGGGTAAAACCTCAGCGCCTAGGACTTGCCGATCGTCAGGTCGGCGGTTCGAATCCCCGCGGCGGGGTGCGCTCCCGTTGCTCGGTCCCAGCGCCTGCCAACCTAGCAGTTCGAAAGCACCTCCGGGTGCAAGTAGATAAATAGGGACTGCTTACTAGCGGGAAGGTAAACGGCGTTTCCGTGTGCTGCGCTGGCTCGTCAGATGCAGCTTCGTCACGCTGGCCACGTGACCCGGAAGTGTCTGCGGACAGCGCTGGCCCCCGGCCTCTTAAGCGAGATGGGCGTGCAACCCCAGAGTCGGACACGACTGGCCCATACGGGCAGGGGTACCTTTACCTTTTACCTTGGTTTACAGATGCTTCAGGTTACAGACTCCGCGAACCCAGAAATAGTACCTCGGGTTAAGAACTTTACCTCAGGATGAGAATGGAAATCGCGCGGCGGTGGTGGGAGGCCCCATTAGCTAAAGTGGTACCTCAGGTTAAGAACAGTTTCAGGTTAAGAACGGACCTCCAGAACGAATTAAGTTCTTAAACCGAGGTACCGCTGTATTATTATTTTATATTTTATATATTTTTGTTATTCTTTTGGACATCCCTATTTTTATCAGAGAAACGTTGGAGGGTATGTGTGTGTACAAAGCTGGCGGCCATATGTGAGAATTGTTGCTGGAGGCAGTATGTTTCTGAATGCTATTTTGCTTGGAATTTAAGGTAGGCTGAGTGCTGCTGCCTGCATGGCCTCCTTCGCAGGCTGGTCAGTCACTATGAGAAGACTATGCTGGACTAGATGAGAGATTGACCTGGTCTAACAAGCTCTTCTTATGTTTTTAAGGCTTTTTGCTTCTGCTGCAAAACATTTCCAGGCAGTGTCTCAGCTAGTGCCAGTTCTTCACTTGGGAGTACCGGTTACCAGTGAGTGGGAAAACTTGAGTGACATTCTGAAACAGCATGAAAAGCCACTCAGACATTTCACTGCATGTCGTAATGGATAGGAATGGAATCTAGCACTCTTGCTTTTTTTGCCACTTTTTTGCACTGGAGAAAAAACAACAACACAGCCATTGAGCACAGCTCGGCCAGTCTGCAAGGGTGTAAGTTGCGTGGGAGAGGAAATTACTTGAGGTGCATAAAAATGAGACACGCGGTAGTGGGGGAGGAAAAATTTAAAAGTAAAATACCTTATTCTCTACTTACAGCCTCTGAGGAGGCTGAGACACAGTTCCTCCAGAGCTAATGTCTCTGCACTCAGCACGAAGAAAGCTGACATATGGAACTCCTTGCCACTAGGAAAATTATGTGGCAAATAATTTTGCCATTGGCAATGGTGGATTAGATAGCAGTGGAAGATGACATCAGTTGCTGCCTCTGGTGGGCCTTGGTGTTTGTGTTAACCCCACCTTAACACAAACGCACCACACAAAAAGCTTTCCACTCAAACCACGCACAATCACTGTTCCTAACATAAGGGCCCTCTTCCCTCCCCACAGCCAACTGGCTTCAAGAGCTGCATACCTGATTTGACAGAGTAATCCTAACCCCATCCAGGAAGCAGGCAAAATGGAGTCAACATTTGCCACTTGTTGAAGCCAGAGCAGATGGTGGGGTAGGTTGTTTTCTCCTTTTGCTGAGAGTCCTGAGGCTTGGGCTCCTTGGCACCCCATTTGGGGGCTTACTGCTGGGGGTACCTTTCCCCCCAGGTAGGGCAAAGCCGGTACACCTCCTGTGCATAGCTGTCAACTTTCAGATTTGCAAATAAGGTATCAGCAGCCTTGAAAATAAGGGATCAGCAGCCTCACCTGTCCCGGGGACAGTCTACGGGATATCTAACAATCCGGTATAGCAGCAGGAAGCAGAAGGGAACGGCGCTGGATTAGGGCAATTTCCTGCAAAAAAAAGGGAAGGTTGACAGCTATTCTCCTGTTCTCTGCCATTGTAACCTGGCAAGGAGAAAAGCCTCAACGTGGGAAGAGGAGGGCATTGTTAAGTTGGCACTTTAAAACTTTTTACAAATACACATAACCAAGCCAAGAAGGGCAAGACCCCTGCAATTTTCTTGATTTTTTTTAAAAAATAGAATATGTCCCTCGATCCCAGAGGGGGAGGGGGAGAAGAATACAACCCTCTTAATAAAGTGTTAAATTGCACTGCAGCACCTTAATTAGTCTCTAAACGGCATTTTACTCTAATTCTAATTCCAGTAAAGTTATCCATGTTAGAATTGTTGTCATTAACTGAGACTTTGAGTCATTTGTATGTGCCATAATATTTTCAGCCATTTCCAGTAAAATGTATTTATGGCACATAATGTAAATATTTGCCCTCTCAGGATTTTGCCTGAAGTTCCTCCTCATTTCTGGGAAACACCCCCCCCCCAAAAAAAATAGGTTCTGATAAAATTAGTGACATTTCTCAGGGTGAAGGAAGAAGTCCAGAAATCCTTAGATAGTAGCATTTACACTGTATCTGTAATATTCTGAATACATCTTAACAAAAGTATCAGTATTCAACAAAGCAAAATAGATCTGAATTTGAATGGCTTAAGAACTTTAGCTAGAACATATTTTTCTACCCCTTACCTCCTGAAAAAGTCTCCTGTACTCAAGACATGCACCTCAACACAAATATGGCTTTGCTTTTTTCGGTGCCTTACAAAATATAAACATCATTTTCGAAGATCCCAAGGGATTAAAGATGTGAATGTGAGTGATAGCAAAAGATCAATGTAACTAGTATCATTACCTGTAGCAACTAGACCCAATTTTAAAAGAAAATGAAAGTGAAGTTTCCGGATGACACCTGTATATAATATTGCTTACTGTTGATGGCACAGGTCATATAGTTTAATTTCTCTACACAGTGTGAAACAGGTGGGCAGCTTCTGTAAAATCAATTCCCTGGATGTTGCCTATACTATTGTCTTGTCAAATTGTTGTTTGTGAGCTCCGTGTTACCAGAAGCAATTTGAATCAAGACAAACAAAACCCTCCAGAAAACGTATTAGATAGAGCTTGATGACCCATGTGGTAATACTGGAAAGAATCAGAGTCACAGATCCAATATTCTGCTTTAACAGAGGCTCTGATCCAACATAGTAAAGTGAGCAAGAATCAGCAACTGCTGTTCCTTGTTTGCCTGTAAGTAAACTTGCCTATGCTCACTTCAGATGTCCAAGAGGAGCATAGTAAAGGTAAAGGTACCCCTGACTGTAAGGTCCAGTTGTGCGCTCATCTCGCTTTACTGGCCGAGGGAGCCAACGTTTGTCCGCAGACAGTTTTTCTGGGCCATGTGGCCAGCATGACTAAGCCGCTTCTGGCGAACCTTCCCGCTGGAGCGGTACCTATTTATCTACTTGCACTTGACATGCTTTCGAACTGCTAGGTGGGCAGGAGCTGGGACCGAACAATGGGAGCTCACCCCGTTGCAGGGATTCGAATTGCTGACCTTCCAATCGGCAAGCCCTAAGCTCTTGGGTTAAGACCACAGCGCCACAAGTTCTGAGGGACAGTGGACTGGCTCCCTGCTGAAAAAGTTTGCTGACCCCTGCACTAGTGCTACTCAAAGTGGTGGTCCACAGCTGGGTGTCATTTCTCTAGCCATTGGCTGCCAGTCCCCAATGACTCTACAACAGCCGAGGTAGGGTGGGAAACTTCAAGGACCAAATATGGTAGTGGTCTCTGGCACATTGGGGTGGAGGGAAATGCTGGTCCACCACATGAGAGAGCTTGAGAAGCACAGCACTAGCACACTTCCTTCCTGGAGCTGCCTTTAGGAGCTTCCCAGAGGCTACCTGGGAAGGAAGGAATAATAATAATAATACTTTTTTATTTATACCCCGCTCTCCCCAGCCAGGTGGGACGCAGGTGGCACTGTGGTCTAAACCACAGAGCCTAGAACTTGCCGATCAGAAGGTCAGCGGTTCGAATCCCTGCAATGGGGTGAGCTCCCGTTGCTCGGTCCCAGCTCCTGCCAACCTAGCAGTTTGAAAGCATGTCAAAGTGCAAGTAGATAAATAGGTACCGCTCTGGTGGGAAGGTAAATGGCGTTTCCGTGCGCTGCTCTGGTTCACCAGAAGTGGCTTAGTCATGCTGGCCACATGACCCGGAAGCTGTACGCTGGCTCCCTCGGCCAATAAAGCGAGATGAGCGCCGCAACCCCAGAGTTGGTCACGACTGGACCTAATGGTCAGGGGTCCCTTTACCTTTACCTCCCCAGCCAGAGCCAGGCTCAGGGTGTCTAACAATAAAAACATAATGAAAAGGAAGGAAGGTGTTTGCCATAATTCTGCTGCTGGTGGAACCATTTGCTTTCAAAACTGCATTGGACTAATAGCATGGACAATATGGAAAGATACAAAACATGGATTATGAAATGATATGCGGTTGAGAGGGTGTACAATAGGACCTATGGAAGGCAAGGTGGGAAGTCCAGAGATTTGGTGAAATGTTGAAATATGGATGTGTAATTTGGATTGTTATAAACTAATATTTTTAAAACCAGATATATATACCTTGATTATATAATAAAATTTGATTTTGACATGTTTTTAGAAGGTAATTTAATTATTGCTTGATTTCATACCAATGTTATGTATCTGGTGTTAGCTGCCCTGAGCCCGACTTTATATAAATAAAAGTTTATTATTATTATTATATGTGTGTGTGTGTGTGTGTGTGTGTGTATACACACACACACACAGTCATACCTCAGGTTGCAATCGTGATCCGTGCGGAAGGCACATTCACAACCCGCAGCGTTCGCAGCCTGAAGTGCCACATTTGCGCACGTGCATGATGTCATTTTGTGCTTCTGCGCATGTGTGAGCGCCGAAACCCGGAAGTAACCTATTCCGGAACTTCCGGGTTCAGCGTGGTCCGCAACCCGAAAATGTGCAACCCGCAGCATTCATAACCTGAGGGAATATATATATATATATGCATGCTGGTGGAAGTGGGGGAAAACAAAAAGATAAAAAAGAAAACCCCAGCATTGGAATAGTACAATTTTTTATTTTTGGGGGGATAAAAAAAATATGAAGTGCCCGTTGCTTGGTCTCTGCTCCTGCCAACCTAGTAGTTCGAAAGCACGTCAAAGTGCAAGTAGATAAATAGGTATTGCTCTGGCGGGAAGGTAAATGGCATTTCCGTGCGCTGCTCTGGTTCTCCAGAAGCGGCTTAGTCATGCTGGCCACATGACCCAGAAGCTGTACGCCGGCTCCCTCGGCCAGTAAAGTGAGATGAGCGCCGCATCCCCAGAGTCGGCCACGACTGGACCTAATGGTCAGGGGTCCCTTTACCTTTACCTTTATACTCATATCATGATAACAGTGCTGTGGGTGCCAGCACAAAATGGCTGCCACATGCATTTTTAAAAAGTTAGCGCTACTTTGTACTGGTGAGCACCATCAGGAATACACTTCACAGGGCTGTCAATATATTGCACAGTTGTTTTAGTCCTTCTCTGTCCCATTATGAAGAGACTGTTTTGGCATTCACATTCATTGTATTCTAGGTCTTTTCGAAAACAACAACAACAGCAAATGTGAATGAAGTACTGAAGGGCATTGCTGTTTCTGCAAAAGGATTATTGGAGAAAAGGCTTGGAGCTCATGAAAAAAAATTGGTGTAGTCTATTGTGAGCAACTAATTGAACTGTATGCATTGCTTTCAGGAAATTCAGGAGTGAGTTATTAAATTACACAGCCTTTGTGTGTGCAGAAATGTAACATTGCAATTATTCAATTGTCATCATGTTCAGGACATTTCAGAGTAAAGGGCAATTGTCACACCTTCTCTGATTGTTTTATTATCATCATTCATGTGTTTTAGCCATTAAACCTAGTAAAAGGTTTACATTTCTAATTGTAGAGGTCTTCAGGTTACTGGGATTTAAAATTCTAAATAATTCAGCATGCATCTCTCAATTTCTGGGTATACTTCCCATTGCAAAAGCCTTTCTTTTTTTTTACTTTTCAGACACGGGGTCATTAAAATTCTCATGGCTTCTTTCTTAATTTAAGTCTTTTCCCCTCACTAAAAAGCTAAGCTTTGGAATTTGTAGAGCTCTTCCATCAAATAATAAGGCTGAGGCTCTCCTCAGCAGCAAATTTATGTAATTTTCCGCAACATTTAGAAACTGCTGCTGAACAAACCTAAAACCGTTCTCTCACATCGTTGGGATCAGCCATGTGTGGCTTTATTTTTCATTCCGTTTATAATCCAGTGAGTTTTTATATTTCTAAAAGGAATACTACATTAGCCAACATTCAGCTCTGTGTGAGTTCTCTTTTTATTATTCGGAATAAATCTTGGGGTATAGAAGGGCCATGCTCTAAATGATATTTCATTTGGGAGTCTGAAGAATAAATGTCTTTCTAGGTCACCCTGTGCAGCTTCCAATGATTCTGCCCTTTTTAGGTGAAGCAGAATCTTACGTGATGTACAAGGATATCCACTTAACACTCGATGCAGTAAGATGTCCTCTTTTTCCTTTTTCCTTTTGGTATTCGTTACAGCCACATGATGTGGGAAGAGACAGATTGCCAGGATCCAATTATCAATAAACCAGGGACGCTTCATTTGCCTAGTCAAAGGCTGCAGGGTTGTAATATTGGGTGATGGTAGAAGTAAACATTGTGAAAGTGAGTCACCTTGTCTTCTATTAAATAACAGGGCATCAATAGGGCAGCCTGCAGAGTCTACAGCAAGCACTTTGGCCAAGAGGCTTCATCTACATCGAATGGCTAGGAGGAATAGGTTCAGTATTTCCCCAGTGACTTTGGCAAGGCTGGGGGCAAAAACACAGCTGGAGCCTACCTTGGGGGGGGGGAGCAGGTGATTTCCTTTTCAGAGGTGGAGGGGTTTATGCAGACCCTCCAAGCGTACCTATTTTCCAGGGACAGTTCCGGATTTCCAGAAGCTGTCCCAGTTTCTGATTCGATCCCGGAATGTCCCGCTTTTCTTTAAGACGTCCCTATTTTTCATCAGAGAAATGTTGGAGGGTATGGTAGGACGTCCCTGTTTTCATTGGCTATGCCACCCCCCGAACCAAGGAGATTAGTAACTATGCAACCTTTAGAAGACATCCAAAGGCAGCCCTGTATAGGGAAGCTTTTTAAATAATGTTTTATTGTGTTTCTATTTATGCTGACATCTGATGGGAGGGCATTCCACAGGGCGGGCGCCACTACTGAGAAGGCCCTCTGCCTGGTGAAATTTGAGAGCCCACTGCAAGATAGCTCTTCAAGGTCCATGGGTGTCTAAAGCGTTTTCTAAGCCAAGCTCTCGGCACAATATGGTTTTTAACCCACTCCTCCTTGTTGCCACCTGAAATAGTCCAGTTGGGAACCCTAGGAATGGGCCAAAGAAATCGCTTAGGATATGGAAAAGAATACAGTGGTACCTCAGGTTAAGAACTTAATTCGTTCTGGAGATCCGTTCTTAACCTGAAACTGCTCTTAACCTGAGGTACCACTTTAGCTAATGGGGCCTGCTGCTGCTGCTGCGCCGCTGGTGCGCGATTTCTGTTCCCATCCCGAAGCAAAGTTCTTAACCCGAGGTACTATTTCTGGGTTAGCGGAGTCTGTAACCTGAAGCATATGTAACCTGAAGCGTCTGTAACCCGAGGTACCACTGTAAAGTGATGGAGGGGGTGTTTAAGAAAAATAGAGGAGTTTTCCAAACTAAAATCTGGGTTGAAGACACAGCTATATTGATTCACAAGAAGCCCAGTCATGTTTTTGGCTACCCTCCCCCGCATCTTAAATACAGAGCTTGGGGAATAAATTGTGTCTGTAGAAGTTTGGAGAGGTTTGCTCTTGGTGTGAAAAGAGGAAGCTTTCATTTTTCCCCTTTGGTGGAACACAACTCCCATCACATCCCATGTATTAAATGCAAAGCTTGGGGAATAAAGTGTGTGTCTGCACTTTTCTGCTTAAAGTAAAAGCTGCAAAAGTTAATCTGCCCCCTTGTTGCTGATTGCTCCCCGCTTCTTCCAGATTCCCTTGGATACTAGACACCCACACAGGTGATCTCGTATGTTGCCTTTCATGTCATGTGTTCCTATGGACACTTAAATGTATTTTCTTTTTCCCTTTTTTTCTGAACAAGCGAGAATGTCTTGTGGCACCTTGAAGAGCAACGAATTATAAAATATCATCAATGCTGGTAAATTGGGTGCAGATAGTTGGTTGTTCACAAGAGCAGTTCACAACAAGCATAAGAACAATCCCTTCGGTTAAGGCTTCTATCTTAATTTCCAGTTTGTGACAGATATGCTTATTAGATAGATTTATTTTTTTAACTGAATGACATGATCTCAGCTACTGTGGCTAATAATAATAATAATAATAATAATAATAATAATTTATTATTTATACCCCACCCATCTGGCTGGGTTTCCCCAGCCACTTTGGGCAGCTTCCAACACAACATTAAAATACAGTAATGCATCAAACATTAAAAGTTTCTCTAAACAGGGCTGCCTTCAGATGTCGTTTAAAAGTCTGGTAGTTGTTGTTCTCTTTGACATCTGGTGGGAGGGCGTTCCACAGGGCAGGTGCCACTCCCAAAAAGGCCCTCTGCCTGGTTACCTGTAACTTGGCTTCTCGCAGTGAGGGAACCGCCAGAAGGCCCTTGGCGCTGGACCTCAGTGTCTCGGCAGAATCATGGGGGTGGAGATGCTCCTTCAGGTATACAGGGACGAGGCCGTTTAGGGCTTTAAATGTTAGCACCAACACTTTGAATTGTGCTCGGAAACGTACTGGGAGCCAATGTAGGTCTTTCAAGACCGGTGTTATGTGGTCTCGGCGGCCGTTCCCAGTCACCAGACTAGCTGCCGCATTCTGGATTAGTTGTAGTTTCTGGGTCACCTTCAAAGGTAGCCCCACGTAGAGCGCATTGCAGTAATCCAAGCGGGAGATAACCAGAGCATGCACCACTCTGGCGAGACAGTCCGCCGGCAGATAGGGTCTCAGCCTGCGTACCAGATGGAGCTGGTAAACATGTTTCATGGTATCACTGGAGGCACCCCTAGGTCTTGGGTTTGGGATCTGAAATTTCAGGGTCTTGGGTGCTCCTAATCTGGCAACTCTAAACTTGTGTAGAACTCCCAAAGGAATACAGGCAAGAATGTTTTTTTCCTGGTTGACGGAACCTCTTACTGTGTGTAAATAAAACCTCGTGAGACTGTTGATCTGATAAACCACCATCCCATGTAGTTTATTGCACTTTTGTTCTTGATTTCCCTTTTTAAAGTACCGAGTGGCTAACTACCTGGAAAAGTATGACAAATTGCCCACTCATAAATACAGCGCTAGAGTCCTGAAGTATGGCAATTAACCTTTTTATTTAATCAATGTTTTGTAGCAGGGTAATTGGACAGCCTGAATTGCCAGATGGGTTTCAGTAATTTTATTGTAGAAGAATTATAAGCATACTGTGTATTTTCCATAGCTCTTTGTGGCAAGGGCAATGTACGTCAATGTTTTGCATTGGGAGCCATTGTGCTGCAGAACAAAAATGTAATATTTGATTTGTGTTTCGTCTCTTTTTGGGCTGGGGCATGGGGAATAAAGGATATTTGGAGAGAAGCCAAAATGATATCTTATCACTTGATAACTCCTGCCATATTGTACTGTCCTCTGCACTGTGTAGTCCACTTTTGCTTAGTTTGGAGATTTATATGCCACTTTTCAAGTGTTCTTAAATTAGATGGTGTGCTCACAAGTTAATCCTGAGCACACCAATTGCAGGACTTTGTGTTTGTTTTAGAATAATTTTTATTGAGATTTACAGATTTTATCATCATCACAATCAACATTATCTCAAAAACAAAATAGAATATAAATCCCCCCAACCCCAACCCGCCATTACTTCCCCAACTTCCATTTCTGGTTCTTTGAGTATTTACTTCCCCTGCTTGTTTTATTTTACCTTAATAGGCAGTTTTTAACTTAAATATTATTATATTCTTCACATTTTTATACCTTACCTATTTTCATCTTTCCTCTTGCACTTTATTATATTCCCATTTTTCCTTCTTAATTTCTATGTTGTTAACTGTAAATGTTTACTCAAACCCTGCTAATGAGTCTACATCTTTACAGTTTTTCTGTAGGTACAACATAAATGATTCCCAGTCTTTTTATAAAATCTCTATTGTGCTTGTCTCTAAGTTTTCACCATTTCAGCATATTCCATCAGTTTTTCTTACCATTCTTCTTGGTGTCTTGTCATGTTTCCATTTTGGGGCTAGTAAAATCCTAACCGTTGTCGTCGCATACATAAATAACTTCTTCTGTTCTTTTGGAAAGTCTTGCCTAACAGAAAAACTTCTGGCTTTTTAACAAACGTTATCTTAAACCTTCCCCCCCCCCCATTTCATTATAAATCATTTCCCAAAAACTTTTCTTTTACAGTTCCACCACATATGAAAAAAGGGCCTTCTTTTTCTATAACCAATTGCAGGACTTTGAATCTTTTGCTACAGCCAGCGTGGTGTCCTCAGCCTGGTGTCCCAATAGCCCCAGCCGATATGGCCAATAGCCAGGTATCCTGGGAGTTGATAGTTCAGCAGTATTTGGAAGTTATCACATTGGCCACCTTTGCTCTACACACATTTATATATCTTATATATCTTTATATCTTCATCCTCCCCCTGCTCCAGGGCACAAGGTCCCAAGTGATATAAGTAAAAAAAGCCCTGCTCCTTTTCCCTTATGGGGTGCCCAAGAGCCCATATAGAGTCCCTTTGTAGGTTCTCTATCGGTAGGAGAAAATAACAGAGACCTTCCAGAAAATGCTGAGAAGCAAAGCAGCTAATAAGCCTGATCTTTATTAAGTGTTGCAACAGGGTGCTCCCCCACACGCAGGAGAGATAAGGAGGACCCCGAGCCATGCGTGCAAGCCCTTATATAGACATTTTGAATTGCCTGCCCTGGAGTCCGAGACCACCCCCAGAAACATCATACCTACATCACAGAAAAGGCGGTCCACAACAGAAATCTGAGTGCATTGCTTTTACCCTGTCTGCCAGGTTACCTGTTAATGGTCACTTGAGTGGATTACCTGGGGAGTCTGGCCATTCTTTTGTAATGATAATACTTAACTCCTGAGCCAGGTCACAGGCTCACCCTATTCACACCTTAAATGTGCCCTTAAGGCAGGATTTGTGAGGACAGAGACAATGGGGAGGTTTCTCATTTTTTCAACCTTGTAGAGAAATATTTTGGGAGAGAGAAAATGGTTTCCGGACTTTTCTGTGGGTTTCAGACATGTGGTTTACATATTTGTATGTGTTTGCTTGGTACATTTATGAACAATATATATATATATATATATATATATATATATATATATATATATATATATATATTACATAAAAATTCTTATAACACAGGGAAGAGACAGTTTGAGTCTTCTTTGCTCTTCTCATTGCAACCAGCTCACTAGGTTGAGGGTCCTTAAACTATGGGGGTGACTGTACCCTCACTGCCCTGTGGAGTCAGATTGTTCCCTGATCTGGGAAGGAAGGTGCCAGAGGCACCAGGTTGCACCCAACATTGGGGAGGGGGGGCATCACACACGTATGACGTCACACACGTCGCTCGACACACATCAGGAAGAGTCTGATAGAGGGAAGAGACTGCTGCTGTGAGGATCTACAAGGCCCACTGCCACCATGATGCCCAAGCCCTCAGGATAGGGGAAGGGAACCTCAGCCCTCTCCCAACAGATTTGGGTGGGGGCTGAAGACACCTCAGTCCTATAGAGTTGTCATCTGTGGAAGGCATGAAGAGTTTCTGCTGCTTCATTGCAGTGCTGTTTCCATATTCAAGCTAATCATTCTCTCAGACTAGCCTGCGCCACAGGGCTGTTTTGAGGATGAAACAAGGAGGGAAAGCATCATGTACACTACCGCGAGCTCCTTGGGGGAAAGGTGGGGGTATAAAGCGTGTCTGTGTGTGTGTGTGTGTGTGTGTGCGCTTCATATGGCTTTGGGAAGATGTCAGTGATGTCTTGTTCATGGCTGAAATTCCCCTTAAACGTTTTAGCATGACTTCAATTGTGATGAGCCTTATTTATTTATTTTATTTTTTAAAACAGTTGCCATCCAATTTTATCACGGCACTTCCTCTAGGCATGGTGTGTGGGGAGAAAATGGACATATGGCAACCTCTAGGGTTTCCGCTCCAAAGAGAGGAACTGAAGTGACAGACTAGGCGCTAAAATGCACTGTTGGCCAAGCATCACTCTTTCTCTCTCACATTCATTTCTGAAGAATGCTCAGTTGATTTTCTGTTCTGTTGTTTTTATCCCAATATCTGTCATAATGTTGACTGTAATTGTGGGAAGCAAAATGTGTTTTGCCTTAGAAAGGAGAATGGTCTGCATGGAATACATCTTCTCTAACATCTTCTTTCCCACTAATGCACTGATTTTAAGGGCAACAGTTCTTGGAAGAATTCTTTTTCCTAATGACCAGGAACCAAGTTTCTTTTGATCTTCCTCCTCCTCCTCTGGAGCAGATGCTTAGTAATTTATTCCTTTCATTGAGACAGGTAGAAAAAAGGCATTTTTTTGCTATCACGTGTATAGTGTATGTCAAGACAGAGAAATGTTTCAGAGATAAAGAATAGACTCAAAAAGTAGGTTTCTGTTATTGTGGCACAATATATATAGTCTGTTAAACTTTGTGATCATTTGTTATACATCAGGAGTTGTAGGATATATGTGTTTTTGTTCCAAGAATGGAACAGCCCACACAAAAGAAAATGAAATGACTGAAACCTGTAGAACCTTTTGCCCAATTGTCTAGTTAACTTAAACTCTTCTTTTCTTCTCTTCAGCTAGGCTGAAGAAATCTAGATAGATTTAATAAATGATTGGACTGGAGAGCACTCGAGACACATGATAGCAGATCTGGAAATTCTGCTCCTTATATAGATATTTTTATACTAAAAACTGTTTAGTTGTCATTCAACTAATGACAGGTGTGGAGGACTCCCTGGTCCTGAATGGGGTAACAGTGCCCCTGAAGGACCAGGTGCACAGCCTGGGGGTCATTTTGGACTCACAGCTGTCCATGGAGGCGCAGGTCAATTCTGTGTCCAGGGCAGCTGTCTACAACTCCATCTGGTACGCAGACTGAGACCCTACCTGCCCGCAGACAGTCTCACCAGAGTGGTGCATGCTCTAGTTATCTCCTGCTTGGACCATGTGGGGCTACTTTTGAAGGTGACCCAGAATCTACAACTAATCCAGAATGTGACAGCTAGACTGGTGACTGGGAATGGCCACCAAGAGCATATAACATCGGTCCTGAAAGACCTTCATTGGCTCCCAGTATGTTTCCAAGCACAGTTCAAAGTGTTGGTGTTGACCTTTAAAGTCCTAAATGGCCCAGTATACCTAAAGAAGCATCTCCACCCACATCGTTCAGTCTGGACGCTGAGGTCCAGCTCCGAGGGCCTTCTGGCGGTTCTCTCACTGTGAGAAGTGAGGTTACAGGAAACCAGGCAGAGAGTTTTCTCGGTAGTGGAACGCCCTCCCATCAGATGTCAAGGAAATAAACAACTATCTGACTTTCTAGAAGACATCTGAAGGCAACCCTGTTTAGGGAAGTTTTTAATGTTTGATGTTTTATCGTGTTTTTAATATTCTGTTGGGAGCTGCCCAGAGTGGCTGGGGAAACTCAGCCAGATGGGCATGGTATAAATAATACTAGTTTAATGATAATTATTATTATTATTCCTCTGCTGAGGATCATGAACACAAATGTATCAGCAATGACAAACAAACTATCAAAACAAGGTAAGGTTGCAAGGATAGAAGTTCTCCTAGCAGAATCACTGACATTAACTGTTTAACCAGCGGAATCACAAGACTAACCATTTCATGTGATGCATTTGCCACTGCCCATATCATCTGTTGCTCTCTAGGCAGGCATTTTTGAGGAAGGGTGGAGGAGCATAGCTGTGAGGTACTCAATGTTGAGTCTGAAGTGTAGTCCTGGCTGCACTACTGGCCATTTTGGTATTGTCATAGTTCAAGTGAGATGAAAACTAAAGGTCACTGTATGCAACTAGCACTTGGAACTGTTCTAGACTCGCCCTTGTCCCACTTCTTCCCCCCAGGGAAACTCAATGCTCACCGCTGAATTAGAGCCATATTCAATTGAGTTTTCTTCAGAATGATGTTTGCTCCAATGTATCTCCAAAGATACATTGGACGCGGGTGGCGCTGTGGGTTAAACCACTGAGCCTAGGACTTGCCGATCGGAAGGTCGGTGGTTCAAATCCCCACGACGGGGTGAGCTCCCGTTGCTCGGTCCCTGCTCCTGCCAACCTAGCAGTTCGAAAGCACGTCCAAGTGCAAGTAGATAAATAGGTACCACTCCAGCAGGAAGGTAAATGTCGTTTCCTTGCGCTGCTCTGGTTCGCCAGAAGCGGCTTAGTCATGCTGGCCACATGACCTGGAAGCTGTACGCCGGCTCCCTCGGCCAATAAAGCTAGATGAGCGCCGCAACCCCAGAGTCGGCCACGACTGGACCTAATGGTCAGGGGTCCCATTACCTTAAACTTCACATTGCTATGGTTGACAAAATAACAGGATGCCTTGCTCTGTCAGGCCCACGTGCAAAAGCAACATGACCCGGAAGCTGTACGCCAGCTCCCTCGGCCAATAAAGCGAGATGAGCGCCACAACCCCAGAGTCGTCTGCAACTGGACCTAACTGTCAGGGGTCCCTTTACCTTTACCTTTAAGGTGCACTGCTGTGAGACAACATCTTTTGGCAAATGTTCCTCACATCACCAGGCCTCCCACCATTGGGCACCATCACAATGTATTAAGAGCCCCTCAGTCACACGCTATTTCTTCATTAGTTGACTCAGTGGCAGACTCTCTCACACTGGAGGGGCAGTAGAGCTTGTTGCCACCACCAAGGTCAAAGTAGCCAAGTGACATCAATGCCTGGTGAGATGAGCACCGCAACCCCAGAGTTGGCCACGGCTGGACCTAATGGTCAGGGGTCCCTTTACCTTTACCTTTTTATCTCCAAAGGGCAGGTTTTCTGGGGGAAATAGAGAGGGAAGGGCAAAACCACTCAGACCCATATTTTCTAGGCACAGGGCAAATGTACGTCTGGATGACGTCTTTATTTGGACTCTACCACTTCAAGCTACAATTGCATTGGCAAGGAAGGGAAGTGATTGTTTCCTCAAAGAAACAAAACCTTATCCCTCCCACACACAAAAACCAAAGACATAGAATCCTTGAGAAAAGGCATCAGTCTGACTTTAATCTCTGACATGCTTGTTTTCTATGTGATAGGAGGTTTTTTTTAAGAGCATGCAAACATCCACCCCTTCTTAGCTTGAACTGATAGTATAAACTGATTCCTTTCTTCCCTTCCCTGCAGATGACGGGTGAGTGGAAAGTGGAAGCTTATCTCATTTCATGCCTGAACGGGAACATATACTAGTCATCTATATTTATTTATTTTTAAGTTTTATTGATAGTTCGAAAGCACATGAAATGCAAGTGGATAAATAGGTACCGCTCCGGTGGGAAGGTAAACGGCATTTCCGTGCGCTGCTCTGGCCACATGACCTGGAAGCTGTCTGTGGACAAACGCCAGCTCCCTCGGCCAGTAAAGTGAGATGAGTGTGCAACCCCAGAGTCGTCAGCAACTGGACCTAACGGTCAGGGGTACCTTTACCTTTACTATGGTATCTGAAAGCTTGGAAGGAGGGAGGTTGGCAGACTGTTGGTTGAGCCACTGTACCCATTCCCCCCCCAAAAAAAAAGCTCAACTGGGCAATGCTGCCCCCCAAAAGCTTGACAACTCTTGGCAATGACAATGGGTAGATCACTGCCAGTTTTATTCTCCTGGGAGTAGATCACAGTCTCTCGAGAGTTGGATGTGCCTGGTATATAAAGGTAAAGGGACCCCTGACCATTAGGTCCAGTCGTGACCGACTCTGGGGTTGCGGCGCTCATCTCGCTTTATTGGCCAAGGGAGCCGGCGTACAGCTTCCGGGTCATGTGGCCAGCATGACTAAGCCGCTTCTGGCGAACCAGAGCAGCACACGGAAACGCCGTTTACCTTCCCGCCAGAGCAGTACCTATTTATCTACTTGCACTTTGATGTGCTTTCGAACTGCTAGGTTGGCAGAAGCAGGGACCGAGCAATGGGAGCTCACCCCGTCGTGGGGATTCGAACCGCCGACTTTCTGATCAGCAAGTCCTAGGCTCTGTGGTTTAACCCACAGCACCACCCGCGTCCCACTGGTATATACCCCCTGGTATATACCCACGTGTATTTTCAGATTAAGTGGTCCATAAATCTCTCTAAATAAATAAAATACACAAATAGCAGGTTAGGAACTAAGCTACTCCTCCTTTTCTCCAAGAAAAGAAAAGGAAAGGAAAGGAAAGGGAAGGAAGGAAGGAAGGAAGGAAGGAAAGAAAGAAAGAAAGAAAGAAAGAAAGAAAGAAAGAAAGAAAGAAAGAGAAAGGAGAGAAAAAAGAAAGAATAAGGAACATTTATGAGCAAATGCAACTACAAGCACTTACAGGCTTCAGTTGAGAACTATGGAGTTAAGGCAAAACTAAAAGGGAAAAGAGATTTTGAAGGAGAAAGGTGGAAATTCTCTGGGAGTGAGTGACAGGTGTATGGGGCATCAAGGGAAAATGAGAGGGAGCAGGAGTCTTGTGTGTAGCTGCAGAGTCTGAAGACAGAAGGCAAAGATGGTGAGGTAGTGGAATTCATGGGAAACCGACAGTACTGCAGAGAGGTTTTTAAAGATCCAGCTTCAGTTCACTTGATTTTTTTTTACTTTTGTAGTAGTAGATAGGCACTGTCCCACTGCAGATGAGCAGTAATAAATATGATCTCTTTCAGACTTGATGGACTGATTTTTCCATCAGGAATTCCTGGCAGCTGCTACTCATCTAGTGGGAAACGCGTGATTCATCCTCAGCTCCAGATAAGCAGAGGCAGCTTTTGTGCCAGAGCATCTATATAGAAAGCAGTCTATGAAAAACAAACTAGTCTTTGAAAACACTGCAGGCTTGACAGCTTGCAGCCATACCACCCCCAATTTACTTGCAGAGACTGCCTCTGATAGTAACATCAAAGAATGGAGGAGATTCGTCTGCACAGCAGGGTTCCGACAAGCTGACTTGAATTTTGTGAACTAGAGTTGAGCCCAGTTCTCTATTATCTGTGATACTGATTCTCCTTTACGGGCACCATTCTTGACAACAGACACCTAAACAAAGAATGGCAACTTAGTGCTAGAATTGTAGGGAGAATATTTAATCATTAAATCACATCCCACAAGTGAAAATGGGGAGAAAAGCTGTCTCTCTCCAAAATAACTTAAATAGAACTCCAAGCATAGGCAAACTCGGCCCTCCAGATGTTTTGGGACTACAACTCCCATCATCCCTAGCTAACAGGACCAGTGGTCAGGGATGATGGGAATTGTAGTCTCAAAACATCTGGAGGGCCGAGTTTGCCTATGCCTGGTTTAGACTGTAGGTATTTTTGATGGCCTGGGACTCGGGCTCAGACTCAGAACCAGAGGAGTCTCAGTCTGCACCGGATCCTTTGCCTCAGGCATCACCTCAACCAAGTCTGGGGCCTGATCATGAAAGGTCCCAGTCTGCGTAGGTTCCTCTGCAACAAACACCAGCTAGGCCGAGTCAGGGGCCTGAGCCTGCCCTGGCTCCAGATGCAGGGATTACCTCGTTGCCTTCAGCTGGGCCATCACTTACAGCTGTTCCACTGCCGGTTTGGTCGGGGAGGCTGAGGCGGCCCCTGGGTCTAGTAACCCACCGACGTCTCCCGAGCTGCAGAGACTAAGGTCTGAGAGAAGGAGAGACCTGAGTACTCGCAGGAGGAGTGCTTGCCTTCGGGCGAAACAGGGAGGTGAGTCACCGGGGGATCAGGACCAACCGCTACCCTGACAAAGATAAAAGGCTTTCGGACCCCGCCCCACGTTGTGGGAGCCACATTGCTGTATGCTAGATCCTGCCTGAGATCCTGTACCTGTCCTTGCCTGGTTTCCTGCCTCGTGTCCTGCCGGACTGACTCCTAGTGGAACCTTCGGATTCTGGACTGGTCCTGGACCGCGTTTCACGGGTTACCCCAGGGCCCAGCACAGTATTGCTAGTTATTCCTGCATTGCTATTATTTATTTCCAGTTAGATTCCCCCTTTCCTCACTCTTTCTGGTACTCCAGAGGGCTTCTAACTGGCCCCCTTGTGTAGGAAAACAAAATTATGTCATTCAAAGGGGCAATACAGAATTCTTGTAACGCTCCTACCTCAAAAGGTCATTTGCCTGTCTAGGGCACAAATCCTACCATGAAGTTCCTTGCTAATTGGTCAATATTCCTGCCAAGCCCTCTTCATGGTAAACTCAAAATAATTACCATTCAGGAATAGCCTTAGCCTAATCTAGCACAGCACACCTTTGGCAGTGTGGTTGCTGTCAACTGCCTTACACTTTTTGTTTTTTTACACTTAGCTCCCCCTCCCCTATTGTTTTCTTTTAAATGTCACTTTTTCCTTAAGGGCCTGTGCTACTGGCCTACTTAACCTCCCCAGATCACTTCCCTCTGCATTAGCCAGCTCTATTGTTCAGGCAGTTTATTTTATCTGACAGTCGTGGGAGATGATTTACTATTGGCCTCTGCTATTTCCATTGTATGTTTAAGAGACAACACAGATGTGACTGGTGTTCCAGAGTTCTTCCAGTTAAGTGTGCAAAATTTTGCAGAGTAATGGACACCAAAGTAGAAGCTGAACTAAGGAAATAATTAGGGGGGAGATAAAAGTTTGAGGTTTGCTTATGTTATATGCTGTAGTGAACTGTTTTCAAAGTGTCTCACAAATGACACGCATCAGATTATTATCAAAATGCAAAACATTGGTGGGGAGGGGGAATTTGTTAGGAAACATATCAATATAAATTCAAATTAGACAAAAGCCAATTCAACAGACATATAATAAGATTCAGTATTGTTGTAAACAAAACCTGCCCTTTTTCCCTTGGGTATCCAAAAGCCCGTATAGAGTCCTTAAGTGGGTTCCCTATCAGTAGGAGAAAATAACAGAGGCCAACCAGAGAATATTGAGAAGCAAAGCAGCTAGTAAGCCTGATCTTTATTGATCTGTTGCAACAGGCTGCTCCCCTCACACTCAAGAGGTCGGAGGAACAAAGGTGTGCCTGCCCTTATATAGATATTTTAAATTCCCTGCCCTGGAGCTCAAGACCACCCCTCCATACATCATACATACATCACAGAAGGGGTGTAACCCAAGACCACCCCCCACAAACATCATACCTACATCACAGAAAAGGTGGTCTACAACAGAAATTTGAATGTTGTTGTTTTTCCTGTCTGCCAGGTTATCTGATTGCCTTTCCTGGTAGTCTGGCCATTCCTTTGAGATGGTGATTACCCAATTCCTGAGACAATGGGAAGGTTCCCTCACCCCCTCCCTCCTTGCAGAGAAAACATTTGGTCAGTTTGGGAGTCAAAATGGTTTCAGGACGGTCTTCCTGTGCTGCTCCAGACATGTGGTTTATATATTTATGTACGTGTTTGCTTGGTACATTTATGAACATTTATTACATATCTAAGACCTTAAAATTCTTATAACAATTTCGTAATGAAATAAATCACCTTCTGCACACACACACACACACACACACACACACACACACATGTTCTGCCAAATGATTATCTTTTACAGTGTTTTCACAACAGAGACAACTGGTCGGCTTCCTTGCTTTTTAAAAGAACATTGTAAAAGACTTTCTTTGACCTCGCTAGACAATACTTCTGTACAGTAGGGAATAAAAAGTGAATTGAATTGTTTCTGACAGCAAAGTAACTTGTCAGTTCCTATATCTTGTTGCATAGGAATTCATCTGTTTCTAGTGCTTATTCTTTGCTTTGAAAGGCTAGCCAAAAAAAACAAGGAGAAATCTTGGTGAGAAGAAAAAAGGAGTGGAGGATGGGAGGAGTGATGAAGGAGTAAATTACCCAAGAATGAAATATATGTATATTGTATTTCAGTTGCACTGCTGGGCTGAGCTGGGATGCATGTTGTGGTGTGAGGGCTCAGAACATACTGTTGCTCATGGAACTAAACAGTTGGCAGTCCCAGCTGTGTGACAGCAGAGAGCGTTGTCAGTTTGGCTGGCATTTGCACCACACATAGGGCAGGCTGAGAACTGGGGAAGGTCCCAGGATATAGTGATGATAAGTGAGAGGATCTGAAATGTAAGAAGGCTGAAGGAGGGCTTCAGGGTAGAATGATGTGAGAAACAAGAATCTGAGGGTATGCATTGAAGGGGGTGTGTGACAGGTGATAAGACCATGCTCCATGTTTTCACTCTAGGAAGAAAGCATGGAAACCTACACATTTGTTAAACTGGTTTTTCTTATAAATGAGGGAAGGAATGGCTTTTCTCCAGCATATTATTCCCTGACAAAGCTGAATAATAATAATAATAATAATAATAATAATAATAATAATAATAATAATAATAATTTATTTATACCCCGCCCATCTGGCTGGGTTTCCCCAGCCACTCTGGGCGGCTTCCAACAAGACACTAAAATACAATAACCTATTAAACATTAAAAGCTTCCCTAAACAGGGCTGCCTTCAGATGTCTTCTAAAAGTTTGGTAGTTATTTTTCTCTTTGACATCTGGTGGGAGGGCGTTCCACAGGGCGGGCGCCACTACCGAGAAGGCCCTCTGCCTGGTTCCCTTTAACTTGGCTTCTCGCAGCGAGGGAACCGCCAGAAGGCCCTTAGAGCTGGACCTCAGTGTCCGGGCAGAACGATGGAGGTGGAGACGCTCCTTCAGGTATACTGGACCGAGGCCGTTCAGGGAAAATGGACCTACATCACAATCTTCCTCTGGTCCTTTATGATGTCACTCAGGTGTTCTGAGGAGATGGTGCTCTCAAGCTGCTTTTCAATATTGCAGGTTGCCAGGTCCCCCTGCACCTCATAGCTGCTCTGTCCCCTGTTGCAGTTTTGTTCCACCTCTATCTGCCAGAGTCACTTGCAGAACTTGATCAAAATCTCCCCTCACTGGCTGTACAGTACTTCACAAATTCCTCTCATCGTATTCTTCTTCCACCATTCCTTCTCCTCGCTCTCCCTCTCCCTCACTGTCCCCACCCTCACTTTCCCTCTTCCTAGCAGTTGTCAAGGCTTCCCAAAACCATCTTTGCTTATTCCCTGTTTTGCCCAGGCAACTACAGTGGTACCTCAGGTTACATACGCTTCAGGTTACAGACTCCGCTAACCCAGAAATAGTGCTTCAGGTTAAGAACTTTGCTTCAGGATGAGAACAGAAATCGGGGTCCGGTGGCGCGGCAGCAGCAGGAGGCCCCATTAGCTAAAGTGGTGCTTCAGGTTAAGAACAGTTTCAGGTTAAGAACGGACCTCCAGAATGAATTAAGTACTTAACCTGAGGTACCACTGTAGCCTTATGAGATATATTAAATCCAAACAGAGACATTAAACCTCTCATCACGGAACATGAATATACGTACATTTGCTGTGGAGGCTTGAGGGAAAGAAAACTAATGTAAGAGAGAGAGCTCTGAACAGAACTTTAAGGGTGAAATGCTGTGGAGAAAGAGGAATATTGAGATGGGTCGCTGTGGCTAAAATAGTTGGGACAGTGACCTCAAAAGTAAGAAACCTGAGAAACAGTGGGTGGGGGAGACACAGAGTTGAAGAAAGGAGGAGCCAAGAAAAAGGTAGAAAAAAGGAAAAACTAGAAAGCAGGAGTAAGTTTTCATACTACAGTGGTACCTCGGGTTAAGAACTTAATTCGTTCTGGAGGTCTGTTCTTAACCTGAAACTGTTCTTAACCTGAGGTACCACTTTAGCTAATGGGGCCTCCCGCTGCCACCGCCACACGATTTCTGTTCTCATCCTGAAGCAAAGTCCCCCCCCAATTTTTTTTATTCATTTTATAACACAAATAAAGAACACAGAGAACAAACAATACAAACAAATTCTTGTCATATTCTTATTTTTCTAAACATTATTAAGTGGGCTTCCCCAAGTCCCACCTATCTGATTTTCATTTTACTTCATCTTTAGCAGTTTACATATAGTTTCTAACCATCTTTTTTTTAATCAAACTTAACATAACTTTACATTTTATCACTTACAAATAATACTATTTTAAAATACACTATCTTCTACTTCTAACCCTACAGCCTATATCCACTTCCAAAGCTGTTCTAAGATTTAAATATTAACATATTTTTTCAAATATTCCTTAAACTACTTCCAGTCTTCTTCCACCGTCTCTTTTCTCTGGTCTCGGAGTCTCCCAGCCAGTTTGGCAAGTTCCATATAGTCCATCATCTTCATCTGCCATTCTTCAATAGTTGGTAAACCTTGTTTCTTCCTGAAGCATAGTTCTTAACCCGAGGTACTATTTCTGGGTTAGCTGAGTCTGTAACCGGAAGCGTCCTTAACCCGAGGTACCAGTGTATTGCCAAAAAGAAAGTGGGCCACTAAAAGAGCACTAAAAGCACTAAAAGAGAGTTGGTGGGCTGGGTACTGTGGGTGAAGAAACCAAAGGGACATGGTATTGCTGGTCCCTGCCAGGGAAATTGTGCAGCTGTGATAGGAATTTTGAGGTCTTAGATATATGGTAATGTTCATAACCGCATGTACATAGATCAGCACAGGAAGACCGACCTGAAGCCATTTTGATTCCTAAACTGAGCAAATGTTTTTTCTGCAAGGTCAAAGTGGAAAAGCCTCCCCATTGTCTTTTCCTTCACAAATCCTGTCTTAAGGGTATGTCTGTGACCTGGCCCAGGAACTAAGTATTTATCATTACAAAAGAATGGCCAGGCTCCCCAGGCAATCCAATCAAGTAACCTGCCAGACAGGAGATAAACAAGGACAGGAGAAAAACAACATTCAAATTTCTGTTTAGACCGCCTTTTTTGTGAGGTAGGTATGATGTATCTGAGGGGTGGTCTTAGGTTACACCCCTTCTGTGATGTATGTATGATGTTTCTGGGGGTGGTCTTGATCTACAGGGTGGCAATTTCAAAAGTCTTTATAAGGCCTTGCACACCATTTTTCTGGGTCCCTCCTCTCTCCTGCGGGTGAGGGGAGCACCCTATTGCAATAGATCAATAAAGGCCAAGCCTACAGGCTGCTGTTTTGCTCCAAGTTATCCTGGTTGGTGTCTTTGTTTTTGTCCAAGGGAGCCCTCGGATTTTTCCGTTAACACAGCCACCGCAGTATTGTGAACTGGCAGACCTAAAGCTGCAATGAGGACAACAACAAAAAGGACTGTGAGTTTGTGCATGCGTGCATGCGTGCATGCGTGCACACACACTGAATTTCACATGATTGTAACTAACCAGACAGTTCTTTGTAGACTTCTAGGGCTGTATTCTAATATTGCTACTCTTGTATCTATTCTGCAAGTGGTTCTGCTTTCGTGGAACCAGGTCATGGGATACTTTTTGTATTTTTTTTGTGGTAGTTTTATTTACACAAAATAAACAAGCTAAGCATGGGTAAAGGCACAGTGGTACCTCGGGTTACATACACTTCAGGTTACATACGCTTCAGGTTACAGATTCCACTAACTCAGAAACATTACCTCAGGTTAAGCACTTTGCTTCAGGATGAGAACAGAAACCGTGCTCTGGCGGCACAGCAGCAGCTGGAGGCCCCATTAGCTAAAGTGGTGCTTCAGGTTAAGAACAGTTTCAGAACGCACCTCCGGAATGAATTAAGTACTTAACCTGAGGTACCACTATATAGCTGAACTCCAGGAAATGTGCCAGATTTGTTGCAGCCATTCAGATTTCTAGGGGAACACAGCCAGCTGCAAAATACTCTTAGCTTCCAGAATCTAAAACTTACCCACCCTCTGATTCTCGGTGACTCCAAACTCTTTCACATCCAAAGCCACCTCAATAACATGACCCCCAGCCAGGTGTTAGGAAGGAAGATAGTCTCTGGTTTATTTAGTTTCTGAGGCAATGCATTACCTCTAGCTTACATAGCAAAGGAGATCTGGTCAGGGCAATTTATGTAACAAAAGAAACTAGTTTGACCATTTTAGTAATACTCCCTTTCCCCAGACCTCAGTATACTCCCTTTCCCCAGACCTCAGAACTATAGAATCACATGGCTGGAGGAGATCCCAGAAATAATTTAGTCCAGCCCCAATGCTATAAAAATATTATTTTCCTCTGAATTATTTCCTTCAAAGAGGACCCACCAAATTTTCTTTATATAGCAACAAAAGTGCATGTTTTCTAACCCATCCAAGCTTTCCTTTTATCTTGTAATTAATCTTTAATAGTAAATTAGGTTTATTTCTGACCTTTCCATGCACTCTACTTTTTGATAAAGAGAAGTTCCATGTCGGTTGGATCGAAAAGGTACAGCACGTTAATGAATCCAGTAATGTAAGGTAATAGAATTTGAACTAATTTAATTTTTTTTTGTAGTCTCTGTCAGTGTCTGGTAAAATAAGACAGCTTAGATCATATATTACACAGATAAGCCTGTGAAAGCAATTGGAAAAAATTATGTATTTGGAAAAGGAGGGAATTATGGAAGTAACTGATAGACAAAGCTCTGAACAATAGTCTTATGATTAGTAAAGAGAAGTTAATGCTATGGTGCATTTCACTTCCCACTCTCTGCCGCCCCGCCCTCCGGTTCTGTTTTTACAATTTGTGTGCCATTGACTAGTCAAAATGTTTATTCGGCTTTACGCCCATCATGAAACACAACACAACAAAACAAATCAAAACAAATCAAATCAGATAAAACAGCGGACTCGTACAAGCCACAAGTAGTATAACACAGTTCACAACTCACAAGGACAGATATTAGCCATTCATGAAAAAAGTTTAAGATTAAGATTAAAAATTTTAGGCACTACGCTAAAATCAATATCTGATGTCATTATAAAAAATTCTTATAACTATCAATAATCAACTAACATTCCATTCCGTCTCTTGTACGAGAGGACGGCTGTTAGGAATTTAGCAACCTGTAGGGTAATATAAGGATCCACATCTTGAAAAACCCAGGCAAGCTGTAGGTCTACTGATTTGTCAGCCATAGGCTGGATTATGGAGTTTAGTATACTAGCACGGGCTGAACTGTACAAAGGGCAGATAAACATAACATGATGTAGAGATTCAGATGTTTTCATTTCACACGCACACATTGAAGGGACTTGGCCCTTAGTGAATCTATGTCTCAGCACGTTTGTTGGAAAGACATTAAACCTAGCTCTAATGAAGGCATATCGGTGAGACGCGGCCATAAGCGATGTTAAGTAGGACGGAGCGCGGTAGATAGGGGTTATGCCGATATTTAACGGCGAGCAGACTCCACCACCAGCTACGAAATTTTGGTATAGCTCCGCATCATCCAAATTTTGGTATAGCTCCGCATCATCCACCATCATCAATCCAATGTGTGCCATTGATTGTTTTGGCAGTTCTTAAAAGGACTATTCCTACCATTAAAGAGCACCTGTGGTGTACAGTATTAGGGCTCAGAGCCCCCATTTAGCCATAAAGCAAACTTGAATCAGCCTTCTCAGTAGCGGTGCCCGCCCTGTGGAACGCCCTCCCATCAGATGGCAAGGAAATAAACAACTATCTGACTTTTAGAAGACATCTGAAGGCAGCCCTGTTTATGGAAGTTTGATGACTGATGTTTTATCATGTTTTTCATATTCTGTTCCCCCACCCAGAGTGGTTGGGGAAACGCAGCCAGATGGGCGGGGTATAAATAATAAGATTATTACCGTATTTTTTGCTCTATAAGACTCACTAAAAAATAAGGGGAAATGTGTGTGCGTCTTATGGAGCGAATGCAGGCTGCGCAGCTATCCCAGAAGCCAGAACAGCAAGAGGGATTGCTGCTTTTGCTGCGGAACAATCCCTCTTGCTGTTCTGGCTTCTGGGATTCAGAATATTTTTTTTCTTGTTTTCCTCCTCCAAAAACTAGGTGCATCTTGTGGTCTGGTGCGTCTTATAGAGCGAAAAATACGGTACTACTACTACTACTTCTCAGCCACCATATCTCACAGAGTTGTTGTGAGGGTAAAATGGCAGGAACTGTGTACACCAGCCTGACCTCCTTGGACATACATTTGCTTGCAAAAACAATAACAACAGCACAACTGAGAACCAGTATAGTGGAGTGGTTGCAACACCAAAGTTGACCAGGGGGTACCATTCAACTATGAAGCTCAGCAGATGAACTCCAAGAGACGTGCCAAATTCGCTGCACCCCTTCAGATTTCCAGGGGAATGCAGCCAGCTTTCCATCTCTTAGTCTAAGCTACTCCATTGTACTATTTCATTGAACTCAGCTCTGGCATGTCTCAGGTGTGCACTGTTGCCATTCTAAGAGAACAAGGGGAAAGTACATGGTGAGCTCCAGCATCTCCTTTTCTAGAAAAATATCACTGGGTGAGAGAAAGCAGATTGAAGCCTCCCTTCCAAAATGGGGAAATAAAAGCCAACATTGGGGAAATTTAATGAAAAATTCACTGATAGTCCCCAAATTATGCTCATCAGTAATGAGATGGGTTCAGAGTGTGAACAGGAAGTGTTCAGTAGTAGGCAAAAGAATTACTATATACTTATTATACTGATTACTGAATTTGTATTTATTATTTTGTTTCCTTTTTAATTTTTGGTATATCTTATTGAAGAGTTCGGGAAATCTATTAATGTCTCCGAAAGCCATAACAGTACTTTGCCTGCCTTTAGCAAACAGGCTGGCTGGTACTGCGGTTTATTTATTATGTATTTCTTATGAGAATTCTTACCAAGGCGTCAAAACAATTTCCCAGGGCAGCTTACAGAACGTAAGAAAATACCATGAAAGAATAATTTAAGCAAAACGCATGAATGCCAGCAGCAGCAATTCTGAAGCAGAGGGTGCTGCTTCAGAATGCCATATATGAATTTTGCTGTACTTGCTTTTTCAGTATTGAAACAGTGTTCCTTTGATGAAACATCTTGATGCTTAATCTTTCTTAGAATGAGGGTGCAGTACCTGTATACAGAGGGACTCCCATTGGGCTGAAGAGAGTCCATCCCTCCTTAATGCATGTGCAGGGCAGTTCAGTGCAGCAGGGACAACATGAGGAATAGGAAGTTTTTGCATGCCTGTCCTTAGGCAGAGTAAGGTGGCAAAAGCTGAGGGTAAGGGCCAGGGCCAGATTTCGGTTTGATGAGGCCCTAAGCTACTGAAGGTAATGGGGCCCTTTATATGTCCAGCTGTCCTTTGTCAACTACAAATTGCCACTTTTTGTATGTGTTGAATATACCATATTTTTTGCTCTATAAGACTCACTTTTTCCCTCCTAAAAAGTAAGGGGAAATGTGTGTGCGTCTTATGGAGCGAATGCAGGCTGCGCAGCTAATCCCAGAAGCCAGAACAGCAAGAGGGATCGCTGCTTTCACTGTGCAGTGATCCCTCTTGTTGTTCTGGCTTCTGAGACTCAGAATATTTTTTGTTTGTTTTCCTCCTCCAAAAACTAGGTGTGTCTTATGGTCTGGTGCGTCTTATAGAGCGAAAAACATGGTATGTTATATGGTAATTTATGGACCTAATAGGTATCTGGGACGTGGGTGGCGCTGTGGTCTAAACCACTGAGCCTAGGGCTTGCTGATCAGAAGTTCGTTGGTTCGAATCCCCGCGACGGGGTGAGCTCCTGTTGCTCGGTCCCAGCTCCTGCCAACCTAGCAGTTCGAAAGCACGTCAAAGTGCAAGTAGATAAATAGGTACCGCTCTGGTGGGAAGGTAAACGGCGTTTCCGTGCGCTGCTCTGGTTTGCCAGAAGCGACTTAGTCATGCTGGGCACATGACCAGCTGTGCGCCGGCTCCCTCGGCCAATAAAGCGAGATGAGCGCCGTAACCCCAGAGTCTGCCACGACTGGACCTAATGGTCAGGGGTCCCTTTACCTTTACCTTTATGGAAAGGAAAAGGGTTTGCAGAAACAGAGAGGAAATTGTTTTCCTAACAGCTTAGAGCAAGTATCCCAGAAGGATGCTTTGACTTGGAGGTCAAAAACAACAGCAACTCTCTGTCCTCTGGGGACATTTCAAGAACAATTAGTGGCAGGGCAGGCATGAGACTTGCCAGTGTAAAAGCTGTCAAAGCTTTCTCATCACAGGTCAACTGGGACAACCTATTTATCAGTTCCTTTTGTGTAGTATTAAAAAGGTAAAAGGTAGGGGACCCTTGGACGGTTAAGTCCAGTCAAAGGCGACTATGGGGTTGCGGCGCTCATCTCTCCTTCAGGCAGAGGGAGCCGGTGTTTGTCCACAGACAGCTTTCTGGGTCATGTGGCCGGCATGACTAAACCGCTTCTGACACAATGGGACACCGTTATGGAAACCAGAGCACACGGAAACGCCATTTACCTTCCTGTTGCAGCAGTGCCTATTTATCTACAGTGGTGCCCCGCAAGATGAATGCCTCGCAAGACGGAAAACCCGCTAGACGAAAGGGTTTTCCGTTTTGGAGGTGCTTCGCAAAACGAATTTCCTATGGGCTTGCTTCGCAAGACGAAAATGTCTTGCGAGTTCCTGCGGGGGTTTTTTCCTTCCCTCCCCCTTTTTCCCAAGCCGCTAAGCTGCTTATCAGCTGATCCGCTAAGCCGCTTAACAGCTGATCCGCTAAGCCGCTTATCAGCTGATCCGCTAAGCCGCTTATCAGCTGATCCGCTAAGCCCGCTAAGCCGCTAATAGCGCTAATCCGCTAATCTGCTAATGGACCTGCTTCGCAAGACGAAAAAACCGCAAGACGAAGAGACTCGCGGAACGGATTCTTTTCGTCTTGCGAGGCACCACTGTACTTGCACTGGCATGCTTTTGAACTGCTAGCTTGGCAGGAGCTGGGACAGAACAACGGGAGCTTACCCCATTGCGGGATTCGAACCGCTGACCTTCGAATCAGCAAGCCCAAGAGGCTCAGTGGTTTAGACCACAGCGCCACCCGCATCCTAAGTCCCCACTCTGAAAAACTGCTGAAGAGAGGTGGGGGGAAAGATTGAAACTGGTAACACACATAAGGAGATGGAAAATAGAAAGTGAGAGGATATCAAATGAAAGAAGACAAAATAAATCCATTAATTTGAGGGATTTCTGATAGCAAACACTCCTCCAGAGATTATATACACACAACACAGTGTTGATATCCTACCTAAAAACTGAAGGTGGCTATCAGAGGGGCCCTGATCCAGCCAGGAAGCCTGCTTCCACATGCATATCCCATGAGCAGCCAGAGGTAGAAACAAGAATTGCTTGTACATTTTCTCTCCTAATACAACTGCAAGGTGTGGCGCTTGCAGAGTCCCTTAAAAAACCCAAAATCAGTATACTATTGACAAGCAGTTTGGGAGGGGAGGCCTGGCTCCACGCCTCTGGTCAGCTATTCAGCTAAGATGTACCGGTAACTTAGTCATGTTCAGTAATTTCAGTGGGTATACTCAGAGTAAAACTTAGTTGAATCACCCTGTGCCTTTAGCTTTCCAAAAAGCTGCCTAGCCACTTTGTTTTTGGGTTGTTGTTTTCCCCAAAATGAAATCCTAATGCTCATGGTCAAAACCAATAAAGGATGTGTATGATATGACACATTTTTATAAGAACGAGCCATCTCTTTGCCTTGAGCCACTGCTCAGTTCTCAAGGAGAATTAAACACGGACACATTTTCCCGTCTCTGTCCTGACACAGGTCATCATACAGGGTGACCAATTCTTCAGTGGTAAGAGAGGAACAAAAGAAATCCTGATAATCTTTTCTGTGGGGTGTATCTTTCCATTTAACCAGATGGGGGTGATTTATAAAAAAAACCACCACATG
The DNA here is from genome assembly GCF_964270895.1 of Podarcis filfolensis. Classification (NCBI taxonomy): domain Eukaryota; kingdom Metazoa; phylum Chordata; class Lepidosauria; order Squamata; family Lacertidae; genus Podarcis; species Podarcis filfolensis. The sequence goes on along the minus strand of NC_139610.1, from coordinate 8,957,532 downwards.
CCACTTTGATTAATTTCAAGGATGTTTTTACCTTGTAGTGCCATTTTTCTGTAATTCAGATCGTGTAAATTTACACTAAGAAGTTAACTTCTTAGTCACTGCCGGACTCGCTCAGTCACAGTTGGCTACATTTGGAATATCTGTTGCTATGACAACGAACAAGCCGAGCCAGATTTAAAAATAAAGTTTGTCGTTTTGCGTTGGTCCTCATATTACCGAGGATATTGCAATTATAGAAACACAACATACTGATTAGAAACCTCAATAAATACCAGCCCTACACAGAGTGAGATTATATATGAAATGTAATTAGTGAAGAAGCATTAATCCATGACAGACATATCCATGAGGTAGTGCCATTTATTGAACAGAATGTGACCCACATTTTTTTTAAAAAAACCCTGTTAACTCTAAATGATAAATAATTATTTCTCTCAGGTAAAATCTTATTTTTAGACCTTACAAAATTGCAGCTTTACCCCCTTTTCTAAAAGGATATTATGGAACTCAAAAAAGGTACAGAAAAGGGCAACCAAAATAGTCAACCATTTAGAGCGCCTCTGTGATGAAAGAGTAAAGTGTTTAGGGGGATTCTAGTTTAGAAAAGAAAGAAGATTAACAGAATTGTGCAGCAGTGTGATGTAGTGGTTAGAACATTGGATGAAGATAAAAGAGCTGCTGTTCTTGTGGAAGTCTTTACTACTTACAAGTATAGACCTTTGTCTATACTTCAAAACCAATTTCACAGCCCTCCCAAATGGTCTAATGACCTCATGAGCTTCCAGTATTTACAGAATGTTTCAGGCACAGAGGTAAGAACATTCCAGGGCAATTCTTCTCATTGCCTGGAGATGGAAATTTCGTGAGGTCCATACAGAAGGCCAAAGAAAGGAACCTCCTAACTTTTTGTAGGACAGGACACTCTGGTTCTTGGTTGCAGCTATGCGAAATCCTGTAGTGCCCTATTGCTTTCTATGGGCAGCTCCCATTTTTGCACTGGGAGCAATCGTCATCACCAAAGGAATCACAGGTTTGGCACATTGTGTGAGTCCATAGCAGAGAAATACTGAGACGCTGAATGTCTCAGTGAGGAAAGAAGAATAGACAGCAGAAGGCACGCATGCTGCCTTGCCCCCACAATTGAAGGGGCAGGGGCCACGCAACATCACTTGCCCATGCTGCAGGGTGTGCTGCTGTGTCATGCGGATGCCCCATGGCTTGCACATGTGATTCAAGCACACCCCTCAGTGTGTGCGCGCATGGCTGCTGTGGAACTTTGAGGGGGCCCAGCCTCTTCATTGAATTTTTTTTGGGGGGCTGGGCCCCCTACTTGGTGCACCTAACAGAAGGAGGGAAGGAGCTGATTCACTCAGGGCCCTAACAGCTGGTTCTCAACCTGTGGGTCCCCAGATGTTGTTGGACTACAACTCCCATCATCCCTGAGCTCTGGCCTTGCTAGCTAGGGGTGATGGGAGTTGTAGTTCAACAACATCTGGGGACCCGCAGGTTGAGAAAGGCTGGTTAGAGTGAGCATCTTGCAGAGTGGCTTTGAGTTGGGGGTGATGCACACAATCAGTTTATAAACAAGAACAACCCCATGCAACATGGGCACATTTCAAGAAGAAAAGGAGCGGAGAATAAGAAAATTTCCTTTTTCAACTCTACAGATCTGCCAAAGCATTTATCAAAGGGAAGGGTTATGTAGACCTCACTGATGCTAAATTTAACTAGGTCTCTTCCTTTGCCTCCAAAAGATTGTTAAAATAGGCCTTTTTGTTGGGGAGTAGGATATTTCATGAAGAAGGTTCTCCATTTCAGTTCATCTTCCCTAATATATAAACCACCCTTTGTAGGGAAAAAAGTAAAAGGTAAAGGGACCCCGACTATTAGGTACAGTCGTGACTGACTCTGGGGTTGCAGCGCTCATCTCGATTTATTGGCCGAGGAAGCCGGCAAACAGCTTCTGGGTCATGTGGCCAGCATGACTAAGCCGCTTCTGGCGAACCAGAGCAGCACACAGAAACACAGTTTACCTTCCCACCGGAGCGGTACCTATTTATCTACTTGCACTTGGACGTGCTTTCGAACTGCTAAGTTGGCAGGAGCAGGGACTGAGCAACAGGAGCTCACCCCGTCGCGGGGATTTGAACCACCAACCTTCCGATCGGCAAGTCCTAGGCTCTGTGGTTTAACCCACAGCGCCACCCGTGTCCCTAGGGAAAAAAGTGTACTGCTGTTATTATTGTCCTCAAACTGCTAAGAAAATTAGGTGCTGTATCTATCCACATATAAATGTGTCCTATTACAAATGATTTTTTGGTTACCATACAAAAGGTTCTTTTTCAAGGACACTGTTGAAAAATCTTCCAAGAAGACAAATGTAAGCTCTGTCGTCTTAACTTAGAAACAAGTATAAATACATTGTAAATGCACACTTGTCTAATGTTGTAATGGGGCTTTGTGATTTTGTTCTCCTAAGGACCCCTGACCATTAGGTCCAGTCGTGGCCGACTCTGGGGTTGCGGCACTCATCTCACTTTATTGGCTGAGGGAGCCGGCATACAGCTTCTGGGTCATGTGGCCAGCATGACTAAGCCGCTTCTGGCGAACCAGAGCAGCGCACGGAAATGCCGTTTACCTTCCCACCGGAGCGGTACCTATTTATCTACTTGCACTTTGACGTGCTTTCGAACTGCTAGGTTGGCAGGAACCGAGCAACGGGAGCTCACCCCGTCGCGGGGATTCGAACCACTGACCTTCTGATTGGCAACCCTTAGGCTCTGTGGTTTAACCCACAGCGCCACCCGCATATAAATGTGTCCTATTACAAATGATTTTTTTTGTTACCTTACAAAAGGTTCTTTTTCAAGGACGCTGTTGAAAAATCTTCCAAGAACCATATGCAAGACAAATGTCAGCTCTGTCGCCTTAACTTAGAAACATGTATAAATACATTGTAAATGTACACTTGTCTAATGTTGTAATGGGGCTTTGTGATTTTGTTGTCCTAGATTTTCATAATTTGTTTAAGCATGTCACTGCCTGAGTCTAAGAATGCTTTTTTGCAACATAGCAGGCAGAATCAGGTGAACCTGCCTATTTCTGAACGGACTAAGAGTGCTTGTGTTACTTCAGTTATGCAGTCCTGTGCATGTTTTCCCAGATGCAAGTCCCACGGTGTTCAGCAGCAGAAGTGTGCTCTAGGGTTGCAGCCTTCAAAGACTTTTGTCAGTGTCAACCCTTTGCTCTCAGTGGGCAACTCAAGAGGAGGCTGTTGCCTGACCCCAGCTTTTGCAGCACAATTGCCATTAGTCATTTCCCTAGAAGGCAAAGCTCACGCCTCATTAACCAACATATTCTCCAGATCCATTCTCACAAAGCTGAAAGGCTCAGATAAATGTGCAAAATATCACACAGACCTTGTTCTTGAAAGGTGAAATGCAACTCTCCTATATATATATACAGTGGTACCTCGCAAGACGAATGGCTCGTAAGACGAAAAACTCGCAAGACGAAAGAGTTTTACGTTTTTTGAGTTGCTTCGCAAGACGAATTTCCCTATGGGCTTGCTTCGCAAGACGAAAACGTCTTGCAAGTTTGTTTCCTTTTTCTTAAAACCGTTAATACCCAGGGTGCATTGCTTGAAGAGGTGCAGTTCCGTGCTTTGCAAGACGAAAAATTCGCAAGACGAAAAAACTCGCAGAACGAATTAATTTTGTCTTGCGAGGTACCACTGTATATAAATCTTAAACTTCTGTTTGGAAAAATTAGGACGCATTCTGGCCCCTTATTTCTGTCAAGCATTTTTAGCAAAGAAACATGCCCTACAGTTTCCGTGTTACACTTTGAGAACATTGTGGTGTAAATTTACAAAGCTAGCATGTTTTAAGGTTGATTTCTGCCTTTCCTGTCCTGTGAAGGAAGATATAAAGATCATACACTGAAGTCTCTTTGGGCCCCCCAAATTCTCACACGGGTGTTTCTGGCCATGTGTGAGAGAGTCATTAAAGTGTTTGTTTTTATCTGTTGGATTAGATCTAGGCCAAGTTATTTAGGTGACCTTGAGCCAAGCATCTCCCTCAGCCTATCAGACTCCACAGGGCAGTTGGAAAAATACAATGAGGCAGGTGGGGGAGAATGCTGCCTTGAGCTGCTCTGAGGAAAAGAGAGTTATACATAATACAGTGGTACCTCGGTTGTCAAACGCCTTGGTACTCAAACAACTTGGAACCCAAACACTGCAAACCCAGAAGTAAGTGTTCCGGTTTACGAACTTTTTTTGGAAGCTGAACGTGCTCTGTTTTGAGTGCCACCCTTCCGTTTTGAGTGCCACACTTCTATTTTGAGTGTTACTCTGAGGTCTGTCTGTTTTTGCTATTTATTTCGCATTTTTCTTTTTACGGCTCTTTTTTGTTTGTTTTTGTGACTGTGTGGAACCCAGTTCAGCTACCGACTGATTCATTGTGTGACTGCAGTACATTGTTCATTGCTTTCATTTTATGGTTCAGTGGTCTCATTTAAATTCATGTTAAATTGCTGCTTTAGGGGTTCTTTTTAAAAGTCTGGAATGCATTAAACCATTTTGCATTACTTTCTATAGGAAAGCGCACCTTGGTTTTGGAACACTGGTTTTGGAATGGACTTCTGGAATGGATTAAGTATGAGAACCAAGGTACAGTGGTACCTCTGGTTGCGAACGGGATCCGTTCCAGAGGCCTGTTCGCAACATGAAAAGAGCGCAGCCTGAAGCGCTGTATCTGCGCAGGGGCATGGCACAGTTTGGCGCTTGTGCACATGCGTGAGCAGAGAAACCTGGAAGTAACCCTTTCCAGTACTTCCGGGTCGCCACGGGACTTAACCTGAAAGAACGTAACATGAAGCAAATGTAACACGAGGTATGTCTGTACCACTGTAAAAACAGTGTTTTTTTCTGGGTATACAGTGGTACCTCAGGTTAAGTACTTAATTTGTTCTGGAGGTCCGTTCTTAACCTTAAACTGTTCTTAACCTGAAGCACCACTTTAGCTAATGGGGCCTCCTGCAGAGTGGTTTGTCGTCACTATTTTACCATTCTGTCGGACAGTGATGGCAGTACTTATCACACTCATGACATCATTGGTGTGTATGCTTTCAACATCCGTGTAAGGCTGCAAGATGTCTCTGCAGTCTTGCTAGGAAGTAAGTCCTATTGAACATAGTGGGACTTTGCTCACTCGTGATATATGTATGCATGTAAACGGCAGTGCTTTCCTCATTTACCCAGCAGTAAGTAGGGAGGGCCACAGCTCTCGTGTGCTCGTTCTCTCTCTCTCTCTCTCTCTCTCTCTCTCTCTCTCTCTCTCTCTCTCTCTGTGTGTGTGTGTGTGTGTGTATACACACACATAGACACCACCCAGAATCTCCAGGTTTTACATGAAGGTTGCAGTCTAAGCTCTTTAATATATTGTTTGATTTATCCAGAAACAACCTTGCATAAGGTACAGTGGTACCTCAGGTGAAGCACTTAATTCATTCCGGAGGTCCGTTCTTAATCTAAAACTGTTCTTAACCTGAAGCACCACTTTAGCTAATGGGGCCTCCTGCTGCTGCCGCACCGCGGGAGCAGGATTTCTGTTCTTATCCTGAAGCAAAGTTCTTAACCTGAAGCACTATTTCTGGGTTAGCGGAGTCTGTAACCTGAGGCGTATGTAACCCCAGGTACCACTGTACTTATTTCTTGGTGAGCACTGGTACCTTTCTCTCTTTCTCTAAAAAAAGCACTGTATAATAAATAGGATTCATTCCCCAGAATTGGGCTGAATTTTTCCCTAGCTTAGAAAAGTTCTGGTATAGCACTCGTATCAAACACCATTATGCTTGTGTGAGAGACAGAAAGAGAGAGAGAGAGAGAGAGAGAGAGAGAGAGAGAGAGAGAGAGAGAGAGAGGTGTATAGAAAACGGAGTCAGTGTTCATCTGTTTTGAACTAAGAATCTGGCCTAGAAAGGTTTGGAAGACAAATCCTTATCAGCCTGAATGGCCCCTTGTCCCCCTTTACAGTAGCGGCAGTTTAAATCACACAATTCAATTAACAGAAATGTTGCCATTAAAATGCAGTACAAGCTCCTCAGTTCTTACTTTGCATTAAAGAGTTTTATGAGGTGCCTCTGTCAAACGGTGCTGTTGGAAACAGAAGTAGTGGTGCTTAATTGGTATTTACACGCTTGCTTACTTTTTTTTTGGGAATAAATCCGCCTATTACTGAGGGCCAGCAAGGTCTCTCCCTAAATGAGAATGCAAAAAACAAGCAAACCAACAGTAAATGAAGCTTTTATAAGTTACTGCATTTATGTCCTCCTTGCATCCTGCTCATTAACCAGACAAAACATATTAGAATTTCATACTGGATTGATGGATGAGCTTGATTCAAAATTAAGTGATCGCCATCATATCAAATAATGAAATCTACTATCTATTATTAATTGTTTGATTCTGGCTCATTTTATCATGTGTTGAAACAAGGTGTTGTTGTTGTTTAGTCGTTTAGTCGTGTCCGACTCTTCGTGACCCCATGTAGCAGAGCACGCCAGGCACTTCTGTCTTCCACTGCCTCCTGCAGTTTCGTCAAACTCATGCTGGTAGCTTCAAGAACACTGTCCCACCATCTCGTCCTCTGTCGTCCCCTTCTCCTTGTGCCCTCCATCTTTCCCAACATCAGGGTCTTTTCCAGGGAATCTTCTCTTCTCATGAGGTGGCCAAAGTATTGGAGCCTCAGCTTCAGGATCTGTCCTTCCAGTGAGCACTCAGGGCTGATTTCCTTCAGAATGGAGAGGTTTGATCTTCTTGCAGTCCATGGGACTCTCAAGAGTCTCCTCCAGCACCATAATTCAAAAGCATCAATTCTTCGGCAATCAGCCTTCTTTATGGTCCACCTCTCACTTCCATTCCCTGGACCATAATCTCATAAAACCCACTAATATTTGCTTTCAAGTTTCTTGCCTAAGCAGAACCCGTTCAACACTGACCAAACATCTCCATATGTCTGTCATGGAACCCCTGAAATATTTCTGGGGCACACTTTTAAAATTTAGTCCACCATGGCTTCATTTCTATGTAATATCTTGTTTAAAAGATCACAAGTAGGCCACAGGTTTATATGTTTCTTCCCCCTACTTCCTGACTCAGATGCCTGCCCTCCTTCTCCAGCCTCAGCCATGTTTTACACTAAGCAAGTGTTCCATCATAACTAGGATTTAAAACATGTATCTACATTTGCAAGTAAGAATTTATTTTTTTGGGGGCTGAGCAAGAATTCAAATGGGAAGGCAGAGGACAAAGAGATATATTCTTACCTGCTTGTGTTATAAGGATTTTAAGGATTTTAAGGATTTTAAGGTCGTAGATATATAGAATCATAGAGTTGGAAGAGACCACAAGGGCCATCGAGTCGATAATATAATAAATGTTCATAAATGTACCAAGCAAACACGTACATAAATATATAAACCACATGTCTGAAGCGGCACCGGAAGACAGTCCTGAAGCCATTTTGACTCCCAAGCTGACCAAATGTTTCTCTGCAAGGAGGGAGGAGGTGAAAAAACCTTCCTTGTTACAGGAATTTAGTAATCACCATTTCAAAGGAATGGCCAGACTAGCAGGAAAGGCAATCAGATAAGGCATTATCAGATAACCTGGCAGACAGGGAAAACAACAACATTCAAATTTCTGTTGTAGACCACCTTTTCTGTGATGTAGGTATGATATTTGTGGGGGTTGGTCTTGGGTTAAACCCCTTGTGTGATATATGTATGATGTATGGAGGGGTGGTCTTGAGCTCCAGGGCAGGGAATTTAAAATGTCTATATAAGGGCAGGCACACCTTGGTTCTGGTTCCTCCTCCTTTCCTGCATGTGAGGGGAGTACCCTATTGCAACAGCTTTAATAAAGATCAGGCTTATTAGCTGCTTTGCTTCTCAATATTCTCTGGTTGGCCTCTGTTATTTTCTCCTCCCAATAGGGAACCTATGTAAGGACTCTATATGGGCTTTTGGATACCCCATAAGGGAAGAAGGGCAGATTTTGTTTACAACGCTTGTCCATGGTCAAACAAGGAAAAGCAGAGCTGGAGGCTGTGATGGTTTTGTCCAAATAACAAGTTATTGCGTTTCCAATAGTCCCATAATTTGTAAGGTGCACAGTAGAAAATGATGCCATTTTGGGGTTTCCTGACATAAAATATCAAATTTGACAGGATTTGATGGTGCCTTTCACAAATCAGACTTCCTCACTCTGAAACTCTCTGAATTAAAAACATAACACTTTGGTGGTTTTTTTTGGGGGGGGGATGGTGGTATTAAATTTAGCTTAAATTAGAGTCTAGCTTTCCAGCAGACCAATCCAAGGCATGGTGGGGAATAGGATACTGGATCTTTTAGTACATCCAGGAAAGCGTATTTGCTTGCAGAATCCATGTTTTTAATTTATTTTTTATTAAAGATTTTCTTGTTTTACAGAAGTGAGTGTAATGTCTCTCATATTTTTTCCATGTAACATTTTTACAAATCCATTTCATTTGTTGAGACATTAGGGGGAGAAAAGAAGAAGAAGAAGAAGGGGTGGAGGGAGGGAAGATGGGTGGGGGTGGGGTCGGGTGGTGATGTTTCTGTTATGCTTAAAGTATGTAGGGTTTGGTGTCAGCGTTGCTTGTGCTGTTCACTTGTGTTCCTTTGGTGGTGAGAGAGGTTGGGGTTGGCCTAGGGTGTGGTTGTTTGTTTGTGATTGGCTGTGGTGATCTTTGTTTTCGTGTGTGAGTGGGGTGGGTGGGTGTTTTGGATCAAGTTAGCCATATTGATTTGTATGCTGTTGGTGTATTATTGTTGTTGTCTTGTTGGGCTGTGTATGTGATAAAGGGGAGCCATACCGGGGTAAAGGCGTCTTCTTCTGTTTGTCCCCGTGTCAGTTTCAGTTTATTGGTTAATTTTTCTAGTAAGGCTGTTTCCCATATTATTTGGTACCATTGGTCCATGCTTACTCCTGACAGGTCTCTCCAGTGTCTGGTTATGGTGTTTCTGGCTGCTGAAAGTAGGTGGGTTATGAGTTCTTTGTGGTGTAAATGGGCATTGTTGTCTTGGAAGATGTTTAATTTTGCTTTTCTTATGGGCTATTCTACAGCATCGTGTACTGATCTGAGTGTCTGACTGGGTCTAGGGAGACACAGGGTCCACTTCCCATTCAGTCATTAAGCTCATTGAGTGACCTTGGGCCAATCACTTGCTCTCAAACCAAGGTGTTTTGCAAGGATGATAAAATGGGTGTAGCAAAAAATAGAGCCATGATCAAACTGGAAGAAAGGTGGGTAACATATAAATAAAAATAAATTACATAATTCTGCAGCGTTCCGCAAAGTTTATATCTAGCACCTAACACAGAAAACTCAGTTTACCTCTTTTGTTAAATACCGTCAGCAACTGTCGTTTATCATGAACTACATAACATCAAACTATGTATTGTTTTTAAAACATTCTTATGACCTTCTCAAAAATTTCCTATAGAAAACTTTCTTTCTCTGCAGATGAAGCTTAACCAGCACACAGTTTTGTAGTCATTAGCATTCTGCTGATTGAATTTGATTATTTGCCTCAGGACTTTGATGTGAAATGAATGGCTTTTGTGCAAAACGTTTTGCCAAGAGGCCTTTGTGTGCTTATAAATTGAATGTATTGATGCACAACTTGAAGCAAATTGCACTTGAACAGAACAAGCCCCTCTTGCTGTAAATAAATACACAGGAAAATTTATTGTTTAAGCTGATTTTTCAAAGTTCAGGACTGCTGGTAAATGTCTGGAGGTGTTTTTTTTTGCCTGAATTGCTTTATTCATTCATACAAATTCAGTCAGGGGATTTCAAGGTGACCACAGTATGACTGGTAGAGAAATAACATTTGAGTGTATGAAAGTTAATGTGACAGGAACATATCCCACTGACTGTGATATTTTCCCTGTCACAAATCCCACTCAGAATTCATCAGGGTCAAATTTCTAAAATGCTCCTAGCTACACAGCACAGCTTTCTAGCAATGAACTAAGGCACATGTATGAAATGAATCTTTTGCCCTCCATAAATTTCATCAGAGAAGAGCTATAGATTAGTAAGATCTGCATGTATGTCATGGGGTAGAGATTATGGGTCATTGGAGTCTAAGGGAGGTTTTACAGTTTAGACAGCAAACATTTTTTCTACTTGCACAGCATTCTACCAGTGTTTACCGAAGCACACATGTAAAATATGTGTGACATTCATTCATTTTAAGAAACTTTGGCAAATCTGGGTAGGATTCCAATACTTATGTACATTATGTGTATGTTTTGTTGTTGTTTAGTCATGTCCGACTCTTCGTGACCCCATGGACCAGAGCATGCCAGGCACTCCTGTCTTCCACTGCCTCCCGCAGTTTGGTCAAACTCATGCTGGTAGCTTTGAGAACACTGTCCAATTTCTTGAAACTACTTAAAACTACTTAAAACAAAACATATGGGTATCTCATTCACAATTCATACCAACTGGATTAGCCAATTTGGTGTCCTCCCCTCAGACCTGACTATTAAGCCATGCCAGCTGATGGGAAGACATAACATTAGCTACCCCTGCTTCATACATTTAACTGAAGGAAAGTAAGCATGATATCAGTGTGTGCTTCAATGTGTGCTCATATCCACAATGTGTTCCATTCACCATGTTTACAATACACACAGACACACACACATATATATAGTCCTCACAAAAAAATTCAGCATTTAACTGTTCCTCTTTAGGACCACACATTTATCTTTCTACGCATAATGCATTTCCATATTAAATATTACTAATTATTCCAGGATAATACACTTCCTTTTCAAAGCTTTCCACCCATCATTTCAGAATTTCCAAATTTGTTGATTTTGCTGTATATTTACTCTCCTGAATTGCGTGTGAAGACCCCCAAAACCACCCCCAAAGGAAGACACAATAGACACAGATTTTAGTTTAAGGTTTTTGGCATTAAGTTTTGGCCACAACTTTATTGATTACAGCATGTGAGTGGTTGCTTAGGCATTGGTTCCAGACTACCTGAACCTGCACAGTGGCAGGAACAGGACTGACGCTGGGCACCACCATATGTCAGTAAGGGAAAGCATCCTGGGGGAGCGAAAAGCTGGTTTCGATCTCACAGCTCACCCCAGATGCTCCCAGGGGCTCTGGCGTGGCCCTAGCCCCTTGACAGGGTTCGGACAAAAGCAAGGCGAGCCCTGGATTCCTTTAACGGAATTCCCTAGCAGCAGCAATGGAGGGGCAGGCACAGTCAACCACTTCCCCTCCCCAAAACATTGAACCAAATGCCTAACCGCCAACCTTACAGAGTTGTGACGATTTGCTACACGGTGGCCAAAAACCAAGAGGCACCAGCCAATCTGCCAAATGGCAAAATTCCTACCGGGCCCCTGCTCCAAAACAGACGACCCCATAGGCAGGCATAGGTAAAGTTAAAGGGACCCCTGACCATTAGGTCCAGTCATGACCAACTCTGAGGTTGTGGCGCTCATCTCGCTTTATTGGCCGAGGGAGCCGGCGTACAGCTTCCAGGTCATGTGGCCAGCATGACTGAGCCGCTTCTGGAGAACCAGAGCAGTGCACGGAAACACCGTTTACCTTCCCGCCAGAGTAGTACCTATTTATCTACTTGCAGTTTGACGTGTTTTCAAACTGCTAGGTTGGCAGGAGCAGGGACCGAGCAACAGGAGCTCACCCCGTCGTGGGGATTCGAACCACCGACCTTCTGATCTGGAAGTCCTAGGCTCTGTGGTTTAACCCACCGCGCCACCCGCGCCCCTATAGACAAGCATAGCAAGGCCATAAGAACAACCCTAAATATAGGGAGAGGAGGGTGGGTGATCCACTGCACGCCACAAGAAAGTGATTACTCTCCAGCGATGTGCAGCAGCTTAAGTAGCCCCTCAGCAGCCAATAGCCAACCCAACTGACCAAATTTCTGCCCCAGCAACAGAGGGGCAAGCAATGGGGTGTTGTGGCCATCCAAACGGTCCCGCCCCACAACAGGGTGGCAGTTTCTGGTGATCTCACCGCAACACGTGCCCTCCATGATGGAGGACCCGACTTGTAGGAATTCGGGGGGGGGGTATTATGTGCTTGTCAAATGCATTCAGCTTTTTTATAACACATCAACATAATGTGGAATGTCAGAATGTCAGATTTTTACAAACTGTAGCAGATCTAACAAGTGTTTAATAATTCAAACTGAACTGAAGTTTCCTTGTATCTCAAGCAGCAGAAAGCTTGCTAGATCCTAGTACACACACACACAAAAAAAATTATTCAGAAGAGAAAATATGGAAGAGTAACGCTTTGGCAGTATTTTGAGTTATTTTTAATACCATATCTAAAACAACTATTAAAAATGTAATTAAAACATAAGAAAATGCTTTAGCTTAGACCTGCAAAACTATTTGACCCAGTAAGTCAATTGCTGCTCACTAGCCATGCATAAATAGGGATGTGGGTAGCGCTGTGGTCTAAACCACTGAGCCTAGGGCTTGCCAGTCAGAAGGTCGGCGGTTCAAATCCCCACAACGGGGTGAGCTCCCGTTGCTCAGTCCCTGCTCCTGCCAACTAAGCAGTTCGAAAGCGCGTCAAAGTGCAAGTAGATAAATAGGTACTGCTCCGGCGGGAAGGTAAATGGCATTTCCGTGTGCTGCTCTGGTTTTGGTGTTCTGTTGCGCCAGAAGCGGCTTAGTCATGCTGGCCACATGACCCAGAAAAACTGTCTATGGACAAACGTCGGCTCGCTCGGCCAGTAAAGCGAGATGAGCCTCGCAACCCCAGAGTTGTTCACAACTGACTGGACTAAACTGTCAGGGGTCCTTTACCTTTTAGCCATGCAGATACAGTGGTACCTCAGGTTACATACGCTTCAGGTTACAGGCGCTTCAGGTTACAGACTCCGCAAACCCAGAAATAGTACCTCAGTTTAAGAACTTTGCTTCAGGATGAGAACAGAAATTGTGCTCTGGCAATGCGGCAGCAGCGGGAGGCCCCATTAGCTAAAGTGGTGCTTCAGGTTAAGAACAGTTTCAGGTTAAGAACGGACCTCCAGAATGAATTAAGTTCTTAACCTGAGGTACCACTGTAGTATGGGCTGCCAGGTGGTAGTTCTGGCAGTTCCAGACAGGCAAGAAAAACTCAAGGTGGCCTGCGAACGGCTGATGGGCCACTTGCAACTACATGAGCATGTTGTAGCTAATGCTGCTTTGCCGCCACAAATTAATCCTGAAATGTTCGCATGCACCGCACATTTACATGAGCTGTAAATTGGCTGCGTTTCAAAAGACAGCCCTACCTGAATATTGGTAAATATGAACTTTACAAGCCTACATGCCACACCACCATAGCCAATTTTTGTGTCTTTAACAGTGGCTTGGTCTGCAAACATTAACAGGGAAGTCTTTATCTCCCGGAGATACAACCCAATAGGCCACATTTCGTGGAGAACAAAATTATTTTTAGACACATAATTTCAGTCAGCCTCAGGCACACTTGGCAGTGTACTATAAATAGAGTCCTTTGCTGACACTGCTGGGATCAGTAGTATCTGATGATGCAATAAAAATAAAACACTGTAGTATTCTTTAATGCATGACAGATGAGAGTGCAAGGCAGTTTCACAGCATTGTGGAATATTTGTCACAGCTTTGCTTGCCCACTGGCAAGAGAAGAAGTGGCAGTGCTGTCATTTCTTACCTGCAAACAAGATAAGAAAATGTGTGACTACTTCAATTTCATCCAAGGGAACTGTTATGAATCAGTGTGCAGGAAGGTAGGGTCTCAGCTGGCATACCAGATGGAACTAGTAGACAGCTGCTCTGGATGCAGAATTAACCTGCAGCTCCATGGACAGCTGTGAGTCCAAAATGACCCACAGGCTGCACACCTGGTTCTTCAGGAGCACAGTTCTTCTTGTTTGGCAATCAATCGTAGCTGAGTAAGATTGTCTTCATAAACACGGTTTTAACAATGTCCGTAAGTGACTGTGGAGGCCAATTCTGGATCCACACATCCTTCCACAGTGGGGACATTGGTTCCAGGTGGGAGTTAATCACGGTGTGGATTTGCCAAGTGTGCCTTCCTCTTAGCACATTTTTTCCTTGCGTCCTGAGTTCGAGTGTTTTCAAAGCCCATGACACCTTTGGTAAAGGCTGTTCTCCAATTGAAGCACCCACAGACAAGTGTTTCCCAATTGTTGGTGTTTATATACTACATTTTAAAAAATTTGCCTTGAGACAGTCTTTAAACTTCTTTTGTTGACCACCAGTATTATGCTTTCCATTTTTAAGTTCGGAATAGAGTAGTTGCTTTGGAAGACGATAATCAGGCATCCGTACAACATGACCAGTCCAACGAAGTTGATGTTGAAGAATCATTGCTTTGACACTGGTGATCTTTGCTTCTTCCAGTACACTGGTATTAGTTCACCAGTCTTCCCAAGTGATGTGTAAAATTTTTTGGAGACACCATTGATGGAATCTTTCAAGGAGTTGAAGATGGCATTTATTAGTGGTCTGTTATGTACTGAGTTGAATAGGATCCAAACTGCAGCAGTCTGATTGGTCCTAGAGCAATAGGATTCAGAATGCAGCAGTCTGATTGGTCCTAGAACAATGCAGCAGTATGATTGGTTGGCAGGAACCACCCAATCATGCTCCAGATAGAAGTGAATCCACAACCTGATTGGCTTACAGTAGAATTCCGGAATTAGCCAATCATGTGCAGCCCATTGTGTAAATAATGTATATAAAGCAGATACCTTGAGGGGACTTTCATTCATTCCTCCTCACCACTATGAGCTGAATAAAGAGCGTGAAATCACTTTGCGACTCTGAGTATATTTCATGGTCCATGTTTCAAAAGCATACAGTAAGGTTGGTAGTACAATAGCTTTGTAAACAAGCATTTTGGTTTCCCTGTGAATGTCCCAGTCCTCAAACACTCTGCACTTCAATCGGTTATCCCATTCAGGACCATAGAGCCCCCATCCCCCACCCCCTGGCAGCCAGAAACAATTAATTCAGATGTAGCTTGAAAAGTCTCTGCTGCAAGGGGGCAGCATGGATAGAATTCATGATCTGGATAACTACTCCCATGCCATGCACAAACCAAAGTACTTTCACACCCAGCACTTCCCCGGTGCATGCTGCAGTGCTATGAAACAAACTTGGAAACGAACTTCTTGCAGTGAGCAATGACTCCATTGATGCTGCCCACCGCTGTGGGTGTTTTTTCCACAGAAAGTTTTTCCCACAGAAAGTTAATTTCTGTGGCATAGTTCTTGGAGGTCAGAAATACACCCTCGCTTCCTGTTTTTCCCTTTGCTTGTTCCAGAAACTTTCTTTCACTGTAAAAAACGCTGAACAACATGTGCACCATAACCGCTACTTGCAAAATGTCACATAGGTCAGTGCTTTCATCAAGACAAAGTCCAAAAGACAGACAGTTATTTACATCACACACCGGCTGATGTTTCAGGTCAGCAGAGATGGCCTCCGCTCTTCCTGCAACTGTGCGTCTAGGCAGCTGCAACTTCTGCATTAATACATTTATGTCCTTTTGATAGGGCAAAGGCAGATGACCGAAAAAGGTTCTCACTAGCAGTTAGAAGGTCTTCCTTCACTGCTTGTCCATCCTTGAAGGATCCCCTCCACCCAGAAATTGCATGGGGGATTTTAAACAAGGTCAGCGTAGCACTTGCTCTGAGCTACGGATCTTGTGAAGAGAGACAGTAACACTTTAAATTTTGTTTTTCACTTGTTGACCTTTTCCCGCACCTCAGAAGCAAGAGGAACGTTTTGTGAGGAAGTGCTATGCGTTGTGAATTTTCGCATTGCACTTTATGGAGAAGGCAACAGTCACAGAGCAGATGAATCACTTTCCTGGTGCTTTTTTTTTAAAAGACAGAACTCACCAGAACTCAGGTGAGTGCCATTGTCATTATAAGAGAACAAGGGAGGTGTTCACAGTGAGTTCTGGCACCTCTTTTTCTAGAAAAATAGAACTGTGCTTTCTCTTTCATAGCCTAGAAAGCAGAACTTCTCCCATTCTTTGTTGAGGATGTTGGCCTTTTTGTCTTTTGGCCCCCTCACTCTCTTTAAACCTTCATATAGCATTAAAAAATAGCACTTCAGTTCCACTTCTATTCACAAGTATTGCCAGACTTAGCAACAAATCCATATTAAATGCTTCCAGGTAAAAATCCCAAGCTCAACTTCTATAGCAGGCTTCCTCAACCTCGGCCCTCCAGATGTTTTGAAACTACAATTCCCATCATCCCTGACCACTGGTTCTGCTAGCTAGGGATCATGGGAGTTGTAGGCCAAAAATATCTGGAGGGCCGAGGTTGAGGAAGCCTGTTCTATAGGCACTGAATGAATATATCACCAGAAGACCAGAAGAATATGTCACCAGAAGACCCAATAGTAACTGGTGACCAGGGCACAAAAGGACACTCCACTAAGCCAAGGAGTGTGTTGGAGAATATTGACCCTGTGCAGTCAAAGACCCATTCCCCCCAACTCCCATCCCAAGCACTGTGGGCATGAAGCTCTCAAGTGCCATGACGTATTTAAGAGGGTGAGCAGCTAGCCTTGGCTCTTGAGCATCTTCACTTGCACTATGGTGAGGCCACTTGATGAGTCTACAAGGGCCCAGACCTGCTTGCCTCAGACTCTCACTTGCCACATGTATTGGCTAATCAGCCATAGGTGGTACCCAATGCAACACCCTCCTCCCAGAGACTGTCCTTGCTTTATTCAGGCTTCTCCCCACCCCTTTGGGCCTGTGAGGTTCATAAGTCATCACCCCCTGCTGGAGGCTTGCAGCCTCTTATCAGATCCACCTTTCCTCCATCACTTTGGCCACTATCTGAGTGGGCTTTCCCACTATTGAAGATGGTCGACTTAAGAATGTAAGGTTAAAGTTTCTGTAAATGGATCAGTCTAGGAATCCAACAATTCAATACAGTTGTTCACCTGAAACAAAACAGTGTAATCAGCTAGGAAGTGGCTGTCTCAGTATTTAGAAATGTAAATTGATGGATGGGAAAGTAACAAGGAACCTTTAACACAGGGGTATGCAATAGCTTGAGGCAGCAGACAATCTCAATTCTTTAAAGAGCAATCGTTAAAGATTTATGAAATTGATTCATATCACTTTATGACAATACACTAAAATTAAGTGCTGATTAGGGACGACCTTGTGGTACTAACTTAATATTGAACGGATCTCAGGAAGAGTTGTGTTCGCTCAGCAAGTTTTGAATCAGATTAAGTCACTTCAGCTGCCCCAGAGTGCTTTAATGGTCTGTTATCGGGTTGAATGGGAAGAACAGTGTATAGGTGGGTCCACACAGCAGTTTCCTCCAGCAACCACAGCCACCAAGAATGATCTGATATTTCCCAGAGAAGGAAATGCATTCACTCACTTGTTCAGCAGTGAACACCCAGAGTTCGGAAGAGAAACTGCCTCCAGGAGCAGAGTTAGGAAAGCTATGGTCCTCCAGTATGGCCATTGGGCAGAGATGATGGACGTGTAGTCCAATGGCATCTGTTGGGCCACTCCTGCTCTGGAACATCAGAAGAACATTGTTGGATCAAACTGAATGCACCTGTCATCCAACATCTTGTTTTCAGGGCTCAGTCAGATGTTCTGGGCACCCACAGAGGGGCATGAAGGCAACACCTGCCTCTGCCGACCTGCTACTTGCCACAACTGAATTCCAGGCTCTGTTGAGACTTGCAAAGTGGTACGCTTTTGCCTACACAGTTTGATTTCAAACTGGTGATAGTTGTCCAGAGGCGTTGGGGTAGATAAAGAGCCAGCCTCCTAGCCCAAAACTGTTCTTCACCATGTCCTAAATACTTGTGATTAACTGTGGCGATGTTACCTTCCACTGACCTTCCATGCTGCCAATCTCTACTTAGAACTTCTGGGTTGCTTTTTCATGCTTTGATCCTGGCTGAACACAGTCTTTGCTTTTCAGATTCCCTTTGTCATTGCACTTCTGACCTCGTGTCTGTTGTTAACTGGTTGTGAGGGGTCTTCCTCAACTTTTGCTGAGGTCCTGACCTGATCAGAGCAGGACAGTCACCAAGATATGCCAGATACGAGGCAGAAGGCATTCTCTGTAGCAGCCCTTCTTCTGTGGCATTCGTTGCCAACCAAGCTCTGTCAAAGAGCAATACTCCAGGCTTTCCAAAATGTTCTGTAGGCTTATCTCGCCCACCTGTCACAGGTTTTATCTGGAAAGAGGGCTTATAGTCTACAACTGGGCTTGCCTAGAACTTCAGACACTTGGGTTGACTGCTTGTTTTGTCTGTTGTGGTTTTAAAAAAATCATTTTACCCATGAATATTTTGTGACTTTTTAAAACACACATTTCCTGTGTTTTATTCAAATGTTTTATGTACAGTGGTACCTCGGGTTAAGAACTTAATTCGTTCTGGAAGTCCGTTCTTCACCTGAAACTGTTCTTAACCTGAGGTACCACTTTAGCTAATGGGGCCTCCCGCTGCCTCCACCGCACGATTTCTGTTCTCATCCTGAAGGAAAGTTCTTAACCCGAGGTACTATTTCTGGGTTAGCGGAGTCTGTAACCTGAAGCGTCTGTAACCTGAGGTACCACTGTATTGTTATGTTTAATTTTAGATTCTGCTTTGCGACAAATGCTTTAAAAGGCATTAAATAGGTATAAGAACTTTGGAGTTTGAACCAGTTACCGATGGCTGGAGCCTAGTACCAAAATCCTTGGCCATATGCCTTTGCCCTGCCAAGATAGTCGCATCTTCCAGCTTCACCGCACTAACTCCCTGCTTTTGACAACATCCATAGCATCCAGTCGCAGGCTCTTTTCTGCCACTCTCTGCAACCTATGGTGTTGTGTTTTAAGGCAAATGTTTTCTTTTGCTAAAGGCTTTGCTGCCACACTGTGGGGGAACAAAAGCTCTACACATGTAAGCACAGTAAGTCTGTTGTCTTTCCTTGGGGGAGATGCTTACAGTTGTATTTTGCAAAGGTTTCATTTGAAAACAATATGATACATAACATTAAATAGGCTGGATTTACAAGTGAAATGGTAGCACAAGTCCGGGGGGCGGAATGGGAATTTGGTTGGCTTTGCTTTTTCAATTTATGGCATTTTAATTTATGTTGTAAACCTCTTAGAGATTTGTTTAAATATAAGCAGTATAAAAATTGCCCAAATAATAATAGTTAACTAATAAGCCTTAAAGAGACAGTGTACTATTTGGGGCAGGGATCAGTCTTTTGTTTATGGTACTCTCTAACATACTATGCACACTTACACTGCTATATAAATAATACTGAACATTTGTAGGGTGGGCATGTGTTTTCTGCTTGGATAGGCTGTAGTCCCAAATCCAGCTTGCAGATAAAGAACTGTAAGATGGATGCATGTGGCCTTGAAGTTGCTCATCAGTCTTCTTTGGCAATCACTCGTAGCTGAGTAATATTGTCCTCCATGAACACGGTTTTAACAGTGAGTCCGTAAGTGACCATGGAGGCCAATTCTGGATCCACACGTCCTTCCACAGTGGGGACATAGGTTTCCGGGTGGGAGTTGATCACGGTGAGGGTTTGCCAAGCATGCCTTCCTCTTAGCTCGTTTCTCCTTTTCGTCTTGAGTTTGAGCAACTTCAAAGCCCATGACACCTTTGATAAAGGCTGTTCTCCAATTGGAGCATTCATAGGCCATTGCTTCCCAGGTGTTATAAGAAAAAACTGCTCCTTTCCCCCTTATGGGGTATCCAAGAGCCTGTACAGAGTCCTTAAGTAGGTTCTCTATAAGTAGGAGAAAATAACAGAAGCCAACCAGAGAATATTGAGAAGCAAGGCAGCTAGTAACTTGATGTTTATTAACTGTTGCAACAGGGTGCTCACTACCACACGCAGGAGGCGGGAGGGACCCAGAACAATGGTGTGCAAGCCCTTATATAGACTTTTGAAATTACCCACCCTGTAGCTGAAGACCACCCCTCAAAACATCATACATACATCACAGAAGGAGGCGGGCTACAGCAGAAATACATCACAGGAGGCGGTCTACAACAGAAATCCTGTCTGGCAGGATACTGATTAATGGTCACTTGATTGCTTTACCTGGGCAACCTGGCCATTCCTTTCGAGATGCTAAATACTTAGTTCCTGAGTCCAGGTCACAGGCACACCCTATTCAAACACAAATACACCCTTAAGACAGGGTTGGTGAGCAAAGAGACAATGGGGAGAATATTTGAGGTTACTGGAAGAGCCAAAATGGCTTCAGGATTGTTCTCCTGTACTATTTCAGACACGTGGCTTATATACTTATGTATATGTTTGCCTTGTACATTTATGAACGTTTATTTTATATATATAAGACGTTAGAATTCCTATAACACCAATTGTCAGTGTTTATACATTTTTTTAGATTTGCCTTGGGAGAGTCTTTAAACCTCTTTTGTTGAATGTTGGCTCATCAGTATTTAGCACCTGGACAACAAACTGGTCAGGCACACAGGTCAACTGGTCCCAGTCTTCCTCACTACAGTGAGACAGTATTGTATTAGTTTTTAAATTATGGAAATTATTTCCATGCATGCACTCATAGGCATATGCAAATTTTATGCAAATCTGTGCCATACTTTTGCTGACCAATTTCCTAATTTTTGGCAAGCCCTAAGTGCCCACCTTATGCCTCTGCATGTTCAAAACACTTCAAACCTTACCACAACTGTATACAGCTACTTGGCAATATTCTCCTTATCTTACTTATTTTCTATACTGCCCTTCTTCTGATAATAACAAACAAAAACAATACCCCCCTCCCAGTTTAAAGCATAGCTGCCAACTTACAGATTTGAAAATAAGGGACCAGCAGCCTTCAAAATAAGGGATCAGCAGCCAAAATAAGGGATTTTGCTTAGCTTATGCACGTCGGGGCTGCCGTCGTCCTGGTGTGAGGAGTTTCATCGGCCCTTCCCCGCCCGAGAGAGGGAGGGAGGGAGGAAGAGAGACTCCTGCGCGCGAGCCCGGCATGAGGTGGTTGCGGCGCCGCGGTGGCCACTGAAGCACCGCCCTTCTGCATCCCTCCCCATCCCCTCCTCTTCCTCCTCCCTCAGGCCGCCTCCTCAGTCGCCTCCAGCTTCCCCTGGCAGTGTGGCGGAAGTCTCGCAAGAGAGGGGCTGCCTGCCCGCCCGCTGCCACCCATCTCCTCACGACGTGCCCCTGAAGGAGAAAAGGGAGAGACGGAGACGCGGCAGCTCATGCGCGTGCACGCTCTCTCTCGCGCAGCAGAGGACCCCGAGCCAGGCGAGCATGAAACCCGGGAGATTTAAGGGACATCATCAATCCGTGACAGCAGTGGGACACAGCGCTGGAATAAGGGAGTTTCCCGCCAAATAAGGGACGGTTGACAGCTATGGTTTAAAGGGCCATAGATTAATTAGCCAGGGGGCTGGGAGAAGAGGAATGTTTTTGCCTGGTGCCTAAAGATATGTAATGAAGGTGCCAGATGTACCTCCTTTGAAAGAGCATTGCACAAACGAGAAGCCATTGCAGAAAAGGCTCGCTCTCTTCTTGCCGCCCTCCAGACCTCTAGCGGAGGAGGCACAGAATTACACGTGGGCTTATGTGTGGTGACTGAATGACTGTGCCTTGCCTAAGAAGGCACCTTACCTGTTGAACTCACAACTGAAGTGAGATTTTACTCCAGAGACTTCCAGGCTCACACACTTATCTGTTATATTGCCTTAGCTCTCAGCTGTCCACTAATATAACCAGCCCACTAGTAAGTGTCAAAGTATAAAAAATTGCACTGTAATAAGCACTGATTCAGAGCTTTCTTAAAGTAGCAGCAGCTGCAAGCTCAATTAACCTACATGGCATATAGACAATGGGGCTATATGCTGTCTTCCATTCCAGCTCTCCCTTTGCAGCAGGTCTCTGAACTCCCCAAAGCATGTGAATTGAAATTAGAAAGCTAGAGAGCACAGCTCTTAAATATGTATATTGCTAACAGATGTGATGCAGGCAGTTAAGGAGTCTGAAGCCTTGTTACTTGGCTGCAGAATTCTCCTGTGTTTGGTTTGCAAGAGTCTATTGTTTTAATTGCGCTATGTGATAAAGGAAGTTCTAAAGTGAAGGATCAGCAAGTTTGGGGCTGAAGTTTGTGAAGATGGGAGCAATCTTGGTGACCTTTTTCATACTTGCAAAACAGAGGAAGTACAGCAGAGGTAAGAGGCTGGTGCTTCGTTTGCTTTTACACATTTGTAACTGGTGTGGGGTATGTTGTCTGCAAAACTGTTTGTTTTAAAAATTATTTGCTTGTGCCACTTTTCGCTATGTTTAAAACTTCCACAGAATATTGTTCAAGGCTGTGGTCCTGGCAAGGTGTGCTGTTTGGGGCCCCAGTAGCAACTAGACTTGGATGTGGAAATGTAACCTTGGAGCAGGGTTTTAAAAATTGGTGATTGTGCTTTAAAAAGAAAAATCGCTGTGTGTGTGTGTGTGTGTGTGTGTGTGCGTGTGTTTATAGGTGAGAAGCCTTGATGCTTTTGGTAGGTTTTACTTTCAAACAGCATAGTAGTGGCCCAGGGGTTAAGTACCTTGAGAAAAGGGTTTTTTAAGAGACTCTATAACTGAATTAATTGTTCAGGTCACATGTGAAAAGAAAACAGGAGTAAATGTTCAACTGTCTGGGATGCCATGAATTAAAATAGCAAAATAGCATTAGTGATGGTATTATCATCCTTTGATGATAATTTTATTATAAGAATGAAACATTTGGAAACGTCAGCTTTAGAATGCACAATGTTTTCACTTGAAAGTCATCCACGTTGAAATGAAAGCCAACCTAAACAAGGATTATAGCAATGTGAGCTTATATCTGTACTTCCTTTTCCTCCGGTTCTCATGTTTATCTTCATGGTGATCATTCTAGGCTACAGCATAGTAATAAATATATATTTCAAGACTGTTTTAATGTGTGCTGAATTTTCCTGTAGTTTTGAATTGCCTTTGAGAAGTAACTAGGCTACTAGACTCTTTTCTTAATAAATAATAATAACAATTTTAAATATATAAGGTAGTCAGTTTTCTTTAATCTTATCATAAGCATCTTGGTAGCTGTGCATGTTTGTTTGTATGCAAAGTGAAAGCAGAGAAAGGCATTTAGTGTTTTGCATGTTGTCTTTTCGCAAGGATATAGTTTTCAAATTAAAAGTTATACACAAGACTTCATTTGTAATGCACTGTTCTGCTGTTCCGCTGTGCTCAGTGGAATTTGCCTTTTGGTAAAGGGCCACAGAATAACACCTTAGATAACTACTGGCCTGTTTTATGAAAGTTGCAAGTGGTGTGTTTATAAATTCTGAGGATGCTTGGATTGCTTTAATCAAGCATGCTTTAATTACCTCCAGACTGGACTATTTTAGTATACTGTATGCGGGGCTATGTTTCAGGGCAGTCCTGAAGTTCTAGTTGGTCCAAAATGTGGCACTTGACTTGCCAGTGCTCACAGGTCAGAATGCACAACTCTACTGTTGTATCCATATAGTTTTGCCTGGAAATTAAGATCAGTGTCAAAGGCCTTGCTCTCAGTGTGATCTTGGGAGATTTGGCAAGTGAGCGTGAGAGAGAAGACCTTTGATGCGGCCCTGCAACTCTGAAATGCTCTTCCATTTGAAATTCATCAGGCTCCGCCTTTGTGTATCTTTGCCAAAAACTGAAAATACTTTCATTTCGATGGGCGTTTAATATGCAGCTGTCAATGTTACTGGAACAAGTATTGGTATATAACAAGCCTTGTCGCTGCCAGCTTTCTGATTTTGCATTGTTTGAAATGTGGGTTGTATTTTGTTCCTGCTTTTAGAAACTGGTGTACTTTTCTTGATTATATAACAGCTTTATGATTGTGTACTCTGCTCTGGGCACTTCCAAATAAAACAACAGAATATAAATAAATCTCACATTGATTCTGGCCTCAGAGCATGCATAATTGCGCAAAGAATAACAGACAACTACTCTGTAGATCAGGACTGGGGAACCTCAAACCCAGGAGTGGAATACAACACTCCAGGCCTCTCTATCTTGTGTTCAAGACTCTCCCCTTGCCCTAAGGCAGGCTCCCCCAAACTTGGCCCTCCAGATGTTTTGGGACTACAACTCCCATCATCCCTAGCTAACGGGGTGAATGGTCAGGGATGATGGGAATTGTAGTCCCAAAACATCTGGAGGGCCGAGTTTGGAGATGCCTGCCCTAAGGCCACACACCCCACTGAACCTGATCCAATACCACCTGTGAGTAATAATAATAATAATAATTAATAATAATTTATACCCGGCCCATCTGGCTGGGCTTCCAACAAAATATTAAAATACTGCAATGCATCAAACATTAAAAGCCTCCATAAACAGGTCTGCCTTCAGATGCCGTCTAAAAGTCTGGTAGTTGTTGTTCTCTTTGACATCTGATGGGAGGGCGTTCTACCGAGAAGGCCCTCTGTCTGTTTCCCTCTGGCTTTTTGCAGTGAGGGAACCGCCAGATGGCCCTCGGCGCTGGACCTCAGTGTCCGGGTATAATGATGGGGGTGGAGACGCTCCTTCAGATATTGAAGTACTTTTATCTGTCTGCACAGCGCCCTTGAACTGTGACAATTTCTCCTCCTTGCCTGCACAGATGTGTTTGTGGCTGGATCTACACGCCTCAAAGAAGAGTTTGTTAAATGCGTTGTAAACTTAGAGAAATAGGGGTGGCGAAAACAGAACTCCACAGTGCTATCTGGTGTCAGTGTTATAATGCATATATGACGCACAAAACGTGCTTTTTCTTTGCCAATGTAGCTGAGTCCACGGTTTGTGTAGAAACCCTTGGTTTTCCATGGCTGGAAGGTAGATTCACATCTGTTGCTCTTTGGCCCACCTGCCACTGGCATGTACCCCTCCAGCTTACCCCCAGCCCCGACTCTAGATGCCTTGATGTGGGTCAAGCACTGTGATAGACATCACTGAACACTTAGCAATTAGGAGAGTGTGCTTAACTGGGAATACTGGCAAATAAAACTGGATCCTGGCCTGTCTCTGCTAACATTATCCGTCACCTGTAGCTCACAACAGACCCCAGGGTTTTCATGCTTGGATAGTTGTGAAAGGTAGATGGTTTGATTTACTGGATAAAATATCACCTCTCCTCTATGCAGAAAAAGGGAACCTTCTTGCCAATGCAGAGGTCTTGGAAAGAGTGACTTTATTATGAATAGCTGAAATTACATCACTTTCTAAGTCAATCTCACAGGCAGCCAAGTGCCTGCTCACTTTTTTGAAACCTTTATAGAAGCTGCTATTTCTTTGTTTTTAAGGGGTTTTCCTTAAGAATAAGTACGATATAAATTTGTGCAAGTAAATAAACAATAATAAACCGTCGTCCCACAAGCATATCCAGATATACTAAGCATTGCAATCAGTGAATTATTTATGGGCTCTTGTTGTCTTGCTATATTTGTCCTTTTGTGTGGCCTGTATTTATAACTTCAAAATAAAATTCCATGGAAACAAAGAGAAGATTCGACCTTGTGATTAAATTTATGCTCCAACATTTATACATGTCACTGGAAAATATAGGTTAAATAAAGAAAACTGACAGTTCTGCAAACCATCCAGTCGCAGATTTAGGCTTGAGTGTTTCCAAAGAAAACACTGTGTTATCTTGAAAAATCCACAATACTGGCATGGATTTAAAGTAAAATGAATGGGAATCTAAATTAAATGGTAAAAACTATGTATCATCCACTGACAGGTTAAGAGTTTCCAAAAGCAAGATGGAAAACAATACTATTTATGAGGGGGAAATGAATCCCCAGACAGATAATTCTCCTTGAGATGAAAGGATAAAAGGTTAAGACTATCTTGTGAGCAAAAGAAAGAGAATTGTAGTATCTAGTAACAGAGAAAGTATGGTTGAGGAAACAACAGCCATTTTGACAGAAAGTATGAGCAGTTATTTTGAGGTTGTGTTGCCTAATACGCAGCACATCTGCCCTTTCAACACACCTCTTCTACTAATTTGCTGTGAATTTTTAACTGGTGGTAGAACTGTACCTCATCACCTCATTGCAGAATATGCTAAGCTGAATGTTTAATATTCTTGTTCCAGTGCGCAGTGTGGCAGGGGCAGGGAAGGCTGTGACAGTGATATACTTTGCACATCCTTTGCACTCAGATGGTGCTAGCTTTGGTTCCTGGCATTTCTAGTTAAAAGGATCTGGTCGTAGGTGATAGCGAAAGACCTCTGTTTACACTAGGGAAAGCCTCTGATACACTGGAGTAGAAGGTTTATATTTTTATTGGTTTTCCACATTATTACAAATCAGACCAAATTACTTTAATTTAATTCAGTTTCTGAAAAATAATCAGGTTTGCCGCTCCTGTTGTAAACATATGTCCATCACTTCTCCTGTAGCCATTTCATCTCTCCTTACTTACAGCACCTCTGTTAATTCTCATAAATATAAAATCCATTTTGTGTGTGTAGTCCTTCATAAGCATTGTTCTCAGACCTGGTGTGTTGGGAGAATGAATTGCTATCTTCCTTTCTTCAGTTCTCTGCAGTGTTTACAATTCACATTCCATTCATTCCACTGTTCCCAGCTTGCATACGGGCTGCAGCTATAAATAACTCACAGAGGCACGTCCAATCTCCGCCATTAAAATTCCACACTGGAGTTCTTCCTCGGCACTGTTAAAGACAAAGTCTTTATTCAAATAGAGCATCTTGCCTGATTTATGCAGCAGCCATTCAATCTTCTTACTCAGCATGGGTATAAGATACATTTTCATTCAGGCAAATACTTCCCTTATTTTATATACAGTCATACCTCGGGTTACAGACGCTTCAGGTTGTGTACCGCCGAAACCCGGAAGTACCAGAACAGGTTACTTCTGGGTTTTGGCGGTCGCGCATGCACAGAAGCGCTAAATCTCACTATGCGCAGATGCGCCGAATCACAACCCATGTGTGTGCAGACGTGCAGCTGCAGGTTGCAAACGCTGCGGGTTGCGAATGTGCATCCCACACAGATAACATTCACAACCTGAGCGTCCACTGTATTTTTATTTAAGATTTTCTTGGTTTACAAAAGTATGTAACATTTTCTACAGGT
Source organism: Podarcis filfolensis (assembly GCF_964270895.1). Taxonomy (NCBI): domain Eukaryota; kingdom Metazoa; phylum Chordata; class Lepidosauria; order Squamata; family Lacertidae; genus Podarcis; species Podarcis filfolensis. The sequence goes on along the minus strand of NC_139610.1, from coordinate 8,930,297 downwards.
CAGTTTCATTTGTTGAGACATTAGTGTTACGTTAGGAAGAAAAGGGGGAAAGAGGTGGAGGGGGAGAAATGGTGAGTGGGGGTGGGGTCAGGTGGCGATGTTTCTATTTTACTTAATATATGTGTGGGGTTTAATACTTCCCTTATTTAACAAAGCTGTGAAAGAATATTCAGCATGTGAAGGAAATGTTTTTTTGATTTAATCATGTTTCCTAATATTTCTTCATTAAATGTGGTAGTCGTTCAATAAATTATTTTATTAAATTTGTATATTGCCCGTCATCTATAGATCTCTGGCTGAGCATCCAAATGTGTATAGCACATTCCCCAAACATAAAAACACACCCCATAGCCCCTGAGGTTCAAAACAAAACAGGAGCAATATTTGCCTTTTCTGGGGCTACTTCCATTCATCAACTCCTTCCTTGGCCAAGCAAGGAGATATTTCCCAGTACCACCTCCTTGACGCAGTTCTTGCATAGAGATGTTTGTTTGCTGGTTCACTGGTCAGGAAGGAAAATTCTGCCTGTCTTTTGAGTCTCAAATAGTGAATTGCCCCCATCATCTGTCATTCTCTGGGTGGTCCCGTGGTGTCCTTTGACTTCAGACCAGGGGTCTCGACAGCCGCCAGATAAACTGGTCACAGAATGGCTGACTATTTTTCTAGTTTTGTCCGGCCCCCAAAGATGGAAGTGCTGGAGTCAATTCTGGGTGTGCATTAAGCTTGTTCTTTTCTATATTTGCCTTTTCAAGCAACTTGTGCCTTTGCCTCAACCCGCTAAGTGTTCCAGCTTCCATCAGGAGGGATTCATTTATCACACAATAGGTCTACTTTAACTCCATTTAATAGGGATAGCAGGCTCCACAGGCTCACATCAGAGGCGTGATTTTTCTCCCCTGGGGAGATGTGCCATTAAAGGGCACGCTGCTTTGATCTGAAACTCTAATATGTGACAATGCTGAAGTTTCCTCTATTCACAGTAAGTTCTAAGTGTTCTGAAGTGTAGTTTGTGGAAATTAAAACTCTAGGTGGTAATGAGGCCTTGCTTTAATTTATAATCTCTGCTGAGCTCCGAAGAAATGAACGTTAATTTTGCAATTCAGTGGCAGTAATCTCATCAGTTATGATGTGGGGGCTAATAGTTCTTTAGATATAATATGCTGTATTCCTCAAAGCTTTTGTCTCCACATCTGCACTATAACTAAATTTGCATTTTAATTAAAGCAATCAAATAAGGGATATTAAACCCGGCGGCAAGGAACATGGCTTTCATATCCATATTCAGTGAAGCTTTTAAAAAAACACAGTAGTTAAGACTTTTTGAATGGCACTGTAGATAAACCTATTTTTCTTTATTATTGTGGAATTTGTGTAAAAGATGTTCCTTTTTAATTAAGACATGTAAAGCTGCAACTTAACATTTATTGTGCTGTTTTAATCATAATAGGCTCCCCCCCCCCTTCACAAACCAACCTGGTGTTCAGAAGGACAGACAGTTTTGTTTTTTTAACAATGCCAATAAACATGAAGGTTTGTTAGCCATAGCAATACATACATAGCATCTGATATAAAAACGTACCTATATAGATCAATGTAATTCCAGGGCTTCTGTATTTTAATGTTATTTTAATTGATTTTTCTCCTTGCATCTCATATTGTACATCTAAAATAACTGTGAATACAGTAATTAATAGAATTCACTCATCTGGCTTTCACAGTTGAGCAGCTGGAGAATACATTATCAGTGTTAATAAATGATCTGCAAGTTAGAGTTGTAGCAGCTTGCTTCGGATGCCATTCTCTACTGGGATGAGCGGGACTTGAAATGTTCTTGGTAAAGCCTTTAGGTGGCAGTCGTCACTAGTCCAACCCAAGAGTTAGCTACCACTACTATAACTGGCAGCTATGGCTGCATTAAAGGGACGCGGGTGGCGCTGTGGGTTAAACCACAGAGCCTAGGACTTGCCAATCAGAAGGTCGGCGGTTCAAATCCCCGCGGCGGGGTGAGCTCCCGTTGTTAGGTCCCTGCTCCTGCCAACCTAGCAGTTCGAAAGCATGTCAAAGTGCAAGTAGATAAATAGGTACCACTCCAGCGGGAAGAGAAAGGGCGTTTTTGTGCGCTGCTCTGGTTTCAGTGTTCCATTGCATCAGACGTGGCTTAGTCATGCTGGCCACATGTCCTGGAAAAACTGTCTGCAGACAAATGCTGGCTCCCTCAGCCTGTAAAGCGAGATGAGCACTGCAACCCCAGAGTCGTCTGCGACTGGACTTAACTGTCAGGATTCCATTCCATTTTTATTTTTTTTTTACAGCCAGGTTATTCATCAATAGCAAAGAATTCCACCATTATTATTATTATTATTATTATTATTATTATTATTATTATTATTTTGACAGGATGTGATCTCCTATGCAACTCTCTGTCCCCAGCTGTAGATACACCAGATTTCTGCATGCTGGGCATCCATTTTAGCAGTCGCTTCTTCAGTTTCAAACTCTTTATTTATTACTTAGTACATTGTTCTTAATGTACTCTAATGTGCTTTATTGAATTCCCTCAGCATACCTTACATACCTCTGTCAAAGAAGTTACCTTAAATATTTTTGTGGTTTACCAGTTGTGATGCCTATTGGAAGTTTTTAGTACACAAGGACAATGAATGTGGGTGGTTTTTTTTGGGGGGGGGGGAGGAAATACACAAAAGGAAAGAGATGAAAAATGGGGTAGGGGCCAAACTTGGAAGATGGTGAAAATACAAAAACTTCAAAAGAATCGCTTCCAGTTTCCGAGCATTTATTTTATTCATGGATTATCAATAGAAAAGTTTAATAGATTATCAATCTAGAAATTGAGTATGTTATTAATTGTTTTTCTAAAATATTTTTCGTATTAAAAATGGTTGGTGTGCCATATGAATACCAGGAATGTTTACACTCATTCCTTGAAGAAATATTTGTCACTGAGTCTGCCTTGAACCCTAACCTGCTTAACCAGAAGAAGTCCTGAGATGAAAAAGGGTTTTTTAAAGGTGACTTAAAAACAGGGACGCGGGTGGCACTGTGGGTTAAACCACAGAGCCTAGGACTTGCCGATCAGAAGGTCCCTGCGATGGGGTGAGCTCCCGTTGCTCGGTCCCTGCTCCTGCCCACCTAGCAGTTCGAAAGCAAATCAAAGTGCAAGTAGATAAATAGGTACTGCACCGGCGGGAAGGTAAACGTCGTTTCTGTGTGCTGCTCTGGTTCGCCAGAAGCAGCTTAGCCATGCTAGCCACATGACGCGGATGCTGTATGCCGGCTCCCTCGGCTAATAAAGCGAGATGAGCACTGCAACCCCAGAGTCGGCCATGACTGGACCTAATGGTCAGGGGTCCCTTTACCTTTACCTTTAAAAACAGTATATTCCCCACTGTATCAGAATCCCTTGAAGATTACCGCAACACATAGAGACAGGCCATCAGGTTGTGTATCCACAGCAGTGACCTGAGGAGAAATGACCACTGGAAGGTGCACAGAGAGAAGAAACGTTATGGTGCATCTGCAGCAGCACAGCTAGATGCCTTCATCTGCCCCAACTGCAACAAAACATGTTTCTCCGGTGATTGGTCTCTACAGCCACATCAGTCGCTGTAACACTCCAATGGTTTGGCTTTACTCCCAAAGCCGTACTCCTCCATTATCTCTTGAGACAGACGGATGCTAAGAACAAATGCAGCATAAGGAAAGTGCAGTTCAAAGGAGAAACTAGGGGGGAAACGGTGAAACAAATTAACAAAATTTATCATGTTGTATCTTAAAAAATGCTTTTGAATTATGGTGCTGGAGGAGACTCTTGAGAGTCCCATGGACTGCAAGAAGATCAAACCTCTCCATTCTGAAGGAAATCAGCCCTGAGTGCTCACTGGAAGGACAGATCCTGAAGCTGAGGCTCCAATACTTTGGCCACCTCATGAGAAGAGAAGACTCCCTGGAAAAGACCCTGATGTTGGGAAAGATGGAGGGCACAAGGAGAAGGGGACGACAGAAGACGAGATGGTTGGACAGTGTTCTCGAAGTTACAAACATGAGTTTGACCAAACTGAGGGAGGCAGTGGAAGGCAGGAGGGCCTGGCGTGCCCTAGTCCATGGGGTCATGAAGAATCGGACATTACTGAACAACAACAACAATCTTAAAATTTGTGTTTCAAGTTTTTGTTTTGCTTTTTTTTTTTTTTTTTTTGCTAACAACATGTAGTCAAATTTCCTCGTGACAAAGATTAATTTTAAAATCTTGCCAGTAACTATTTCCACTTGCAGCTACTTTGTGGAAGAAACTTTGCTTTGCTAGCTTTTTATTCATCTGTTTTACTGGTGAGCTGTAGAGGGCAGCAAAGAAGCTAGAAAAAAGCAACATCGCCATCTGTAAAAAGTAGAAATACAAACTAATAAAAGCACCCTGAAGGTTACGTTAGAAACGGAACATGACAGAGATTCTTCTGTTCTAGGGCTCCTGCCTCTGACCCAGGGGCTTTTAGGATATTACTTCAGTCCTGGGTAATTGAAAGGCCCAGGAAATCTTGCTGGTGTTCACAAAAGTTCTGCATGAGTTTCATTGATGCCTCTTCTGGATCCAGAGTGGTTTTTTGTTTTACCTGGCTTGTCGTCACTATTTTACCATTCTGTCGGACAGTGATGGCAGTACTTATCACACTCATGACATAATTGGTGTGCATGCTTTTGACATCCGTGTAAGGCTGCAAGATGCCTCTGCAGTCTTGCTATGAAGTAAGTCCTATTGAACATAGTGGGACTTTGCTCACTTGTGATATATGTATGCATGTAAACGGCAGTGCTTTCCTCATTTACTCAGCAGTAAGTAGGGAGGGCCGGGACGCTGGTGACACTGTGGGTTAAACCACAGAGCCTAGGACTTGCCGATCAGAAGGTCGGTGGTTTGAATCCCCGCAATGGGGTGAGCTCCTGTTGCTTGGTCCCAGCTCCTGTCAACCTAGCAGTTCGAAAGCACATCAAAGTGCAAGTAGAAAAATAGGTACTGCTCCGGCGGGAAGGTAAATGGCGTTTCCGTGTGCTGCTCTGGTTCGCCAGAAGTGGCTTAGTCATGCTGGCCACATGACCCGAAAGCTGTACGCCGGCTCCCTCTGCCAATAAAGCAAGATGAGTGCCACAACCCCAGAGTCGGTCACGACTGGACCTAATGATCAGGGGTCCCTTTACCTTTAACTAGGGAGGGCCACATGTGCTCTGTGTGTGTGTCTCTCTCTGTGTATACACACACATAGACACCACCCAGAATCTCCAGGTTTTACATGAATGTTGCAGTCTAAACTCTTTAATAAATTGTTTGCTTTATCTAGAAACAACCTTGTATAAGGTATTTTGTTCAGGCCTGGCATGCTTGTATTTGTACTTGTGGGATGCATCTATTGGGCAGCCATCCCATAATGCCCTGATCTTCATGTCCGTAGCAGCATCCCTCTTTTCATCTTTGGAACATTGGAAGGGGTGAAATTCGCCTTGCCATCTACCCAGAAATCTGGCTTGTAATCAGACTGATGGGCTTGCAGAACAGCTGCTGACAAGCACAACTTAGATTTTTTTAGAGATTAATTGGTTTTGCAGAAGAGGTCTTTCTAATTGGGTATTAATTGAGAGAAGTGGTGATGGGGTTTGTGGACTGTTTGCACTCATGTCCTGCTTCCAGGCTTTCCACAGACATCTGGTCGGCCACTGTGAGAAAAGGATGCCATCCTGGATCGGCCATTGGCCTGATCCTGCAAGCTCTTCTTATGTTTCATTTTAGATAAACGATCATGCTGTAAGCTACTTTAAGCTACTTCTTTGCACCTGATGTTAAACGCTGCTTTCAGAGAAAAATACTTGTCAAGAAAGAACTATTATGGGCGTATTTCCATCTGTCCTTTATATGGAAAGTGGGAAATCCTACCGTATCAGTTAGAGGCTGGGGTTGTCTCTGCTTTCCCCAAGCGATCTTAGCCCCTAACCACTTAAACTTTTCATGCAAACTTTTAATCTCTTAGCTTAGCCTTGCCATAGCTGTCGACTTTCAGATTTGAAAATAAGGGATCAGCAGCCTCGAAAATAAGGGACCAGCAGCCTCACCTGTCCCAGGGACAGTCTATGGGATATCTAACAATCCGGGAAGCAGCGGAAAATGGCACTGGAATAAGGGAATTTCCGACAAAAAAAGGGAAGCTATGAGCCTTGCACCTTGTTTTTGTACGTGACCGTTTCTTGTGAAGATATAAGAATGCAGGAGCCACTCTACTGGATCAGACCAACATCCTGTTGTTTTCCCAGTGACTAACCACATACTTAGTTTGGACCTGAGCGCAATGGCACCTTCCCTGCTATGAGTCCAGCAACTTATATTCAGAGGCTTACTGTCTCTAGCACTAATGGTACTAACTACTTAGGTATTTGTCATGGAAATTGTACTCAATATTGATCCAGAGCAGATTCAGATGTATAGTCAGCAGAGTAAAATCTTAAACACGTTGCAGGATTCCCAAAAAATAGACCAGAGGCAATTCTATTTCCTCCAGCAGAGCTTTATTGCTGCTGAAGGCAAATGAGTAATAATGGTCACAAATCCAATACATTCAGGATTAGCACCGTCCATAAGAAATCCAGTTGCAGCAGACTTAACTTAAACTTAACAATAACTTATGTAATAAGTCTAAACCTTAACACTATATACAGAACACCACACCAGAGAGATAGAAAGAGAACGTGAAACCCAGGTTCCTTCTGGCCCTACTTTTATAGTAAGCATGACCTTGACAGAACCAGTTTAAGCCAGATGTACAGTGGTACCTCGGGTTAAGTACTTAATTGGTTCCGGAGGTCCGTTCTTAACCTGAAACTGTTCTTAACCTGAAGCACCACTTTAGCTAATGGGGCCTCCTGCTGCCGCCGTGCCGCTGGAGCACGATTTCTGTTCTCATCCTGAAGCAAAGTTCTTAACCTGAAGCACTATCTCTGGGTTAGCGGAGTCTGTAACCTGAAGCGTATGTAACTTGAAGCGTATGTAACCTGAGGTACCACTGTACTCAGCTTCTCTGAAGGAATGACCCAAACATCATGAACCTTCTGCTTGTTTCTTTCACACAGAGAAGCTTCCAGAACCCTCTTGAATTAATTAGAATAGGAAATATCTGATCAATACTTCCTGCACTGAGAAATGCAAACTGACAGTATCATGGCTGGTAGCCACTGACAGCATTATCTTCTATGAATTTGGGGGCCATCACTGGATGTTGTGGCAGCGAATTCCATAGATATTTCACTCACGCAAACTGTGCAATTTTGCTTCAAAATTGTTTTGGATTGTCTGCTGCTTGAAATTTTCTAGGTTGTTTCAAATGCTCCTTCTGCTGGTATTGTTTACATGTGACTTTGATTAAAATCTTTCAGAAACATACCACCTTTCCCACATCATCCGTCTTGTTTGCTTATTGTGATGCTAATGGTATGAATGTTAGCTGGACAGCTCTAAACCTGCAAAGTTATTAGTGGGGAGGGTGAGCTATTGTTTAGAGAGCTGGCATGTTAATGAGGGGTTGAATGAAAATAAGGAAAAACTTCATCAACTAGACAAGTAAGTTTTCCCATCAGCATAAGCCATGAATGCCTATTAATATAAAGAGATATTACCAGGCAAAGCTGAAATAACAGCAATGATTGGATGCACCATTTAATATTTCTCAAGAGAACGACACATGAAATGACTACGGTTATTTCAGTGATTCAAACAGTCTTCCTTCCACATAACTAATAAGCTTCCAATTTGCTATCAATTAAACATTGTGATTTGCAGCATTACTGTTTCATTGCTGAGGGATTCGTTCATCTTGACTTCATATGCCCACAATGCCTACCACTGCCAAAAACTGGAACATAGCCAGCAAACTGTATCCTGAAGGCTCTTGAGTTTGTGCCCTAGTTGGATCCCTGCCAGATAATGGGAAAGTAAATCTATAGTGTGGTCTAGTTTGCCATTCTGAGCTTGGCATTTTTAAATGTGTATGTGTGTGTGCGTGCACACATGCACGTGAAAAGGGAAAGGCTTGGCCAAGTTTCTGGTGATGTCACAACAAACGTTAACTCTGCCTCAAGGGAGCCTTGTCCATACTGCTATCTTGTGTGTGTGCATTGTGGATACGGCTGTGCAATATATCAGTACAGTGGTACCTCCGGTTACTAACTTAATTCATTCCGGAGGTCTGTTCTTAAGCCGAAACCGTTCTTAACATGAGGTCTCTTACTGCTGCTGCGCTGCTGGGGCGAGACTTCCGCTCGCATCCCAGGGCAAAGTTCCAGGTTAGCAGAGCTTGTTACCCGAAGCATTCATGAGGAGGATGGTACGTAAACTGAGGTTCCACTGTACAGTGGTACCTCAGGTTAAGAACTTAATTCGTTCCGGAGGTCCATTCTTAACCTGAAACTGTTCTGAACCTGAGGCACCACTTTAGCTAATGGGGCCTCCTGCTGCCGCAGCGGCGCTGGAGCACGATTTCTGTTCTCATCCTGAAGCAAAGTTCTTAACCTGAAGCACTATTTCTGGGTTAGCGGAGTCTGTAACCTGAAGCGTCTGTAACCCGAGGTACCACTGTATATCATCCAAAACTGGTTTGAAGTCCATATCATGATATCGGTTTCATAGTTTCATAGTTTATGTCCCGGCAATATATCATTAAACTAATACTGAGGAGACCCAAATATGAACGGTGAAATATACTCAGAGTTGCAAAGTGATTTCATGCTCTTTATTCAGCTCATAGTGGTGAGGAGGAATGAATGAATGTCCCCCTCAAGGTATCTGCTTTATATACATTATTTACACAATGGGCTGCACATGATTGGCTAATTCCGGAATTCTACTGTAAGCCAATCAGGTTGTGGATTCACTTCTATCTGGAGCATGATTGGGTGGTTCCTGCCAACCAATCATACTGCTGCATTGTTCTAGGACCAATCAGACTGCTGCATTCTGAATCCTATTGTTCTAGGACCAATCAGACTGCTGCAGTTTGGATCCTATTCAACTCAGTACATAACACCCCTCCCCTCTAAGTTCCAGTCCTGCCCGGGAGGTCACATTCATAGTCCTCAAGGTACGCCGGCGGTCTACGTGTGCGTTGCGGCCTGTGGTGTTCCCTGTTATGAAAAAGGAGCAATGCTGCTGAGTGCTCCAGGTGGCTGGAAAGCCAAACAGGATGTTGATGTTTTGGGACTGTACCGTGGGAACAAGGGACAGTCTATTATGTGCACTGAGCACCGGATGTTAGCTCAGAGTGGCACGTGACCCTGTACTGGAAGTACATGGGAGGAGTTATTCTTTCTCTGCTGTTGATGTAAAGAGAGTGCAGACATGATTTCTCTGCACTGCTGGAAAGACAGAAATAAAGGCATGTAAATACATTTCTGTCTGTCTCTCTCTCCTCCCTGGGAGTGAGGGAGGAGGGATGGTTGTGTTCTTCTCACGTTGGGAAGGATCGCCGATAAGAGATCTCGCCTTGTCTTGCCGGGAGTCGCTGACGGGGGAGATCAACAAGGAATCCAAGCCGGGCACCTGGAGAGTGGCCAATTCCTCTGACTGATTAGGCTTCAGATTCCAACATATGGTAGCAGAAGCCGCTGGTTATCTGATCCATGGGAATCAGCATGAGAGGTGAGAGGTTGATGGATCGTGTGCCATCCTCTGCACCAAGGAAAGAAGATAACGTCTGCATTGCAGCCAGAAGCTGAACAGACGGCTGAACACCAAGAGGGGGTGTTTTCCAAGCATCGGAGCCCCAAAAAGGTATGCTGAATATCGGGCTGAAAGTGTGAATGCAGATTGATTTATTCTCTGGTTCACGAAAGCTGCGTTTGGAAAAACAGCTCTGAGAGCAAAAAACTTGCATACCAGGCATACTTGTGGTGAGATAAAGAAGAGAGGTATGCACAGTTGCTAGGCAACGACAGTCAGTACAGTGGAAAGTTACTGACACGTGGGGCTGGCTGCGAAAGTTGTTTTGTCTTCGCTGCTTTGCGAGGACTTTGAAACAGTTTGCCTGCCCGAGAGAGGCTGTAAACAGCTCAAAAGAGACTTTTGGATTTTACTAGCTCGAGAGTGAAAGCTGAGACTTGGATTCAAAATGGATGCCAAGGACAGGGGGAGGGAAGAACGGAGTTCTAATTCCCCCACTGATGTTACTACTGGAGAGAATGCTGTAGCTTTGAACGTTGTCCGATGTTACAATTGTGGACAGGCTGGGCATCTTCAGCGGACCTGCAAGAAGCCACGCCAGCCGAAAGGAGCGAAGGGCCGCTCAGCAAAGCCTGAGGCAGCAGGCAAAGGTCATACCAAGTCTTCGGTGAAACCTGCAAAGGCTCTGATGGCGAAAGGAACCACGCCAGATGTTGGACACTCGTTTATAATCGATACGGGCTGTAATTTTCATATGTCCCCACACAGGGGGCTATTTTCAACGTTTAAGAAGCAAAGCTTCGCTGTGAAACAAGCCAACGGTCAGGAGCTGGAGGCGACCGGGATTGGAACTGTGTACCTGAAGAGTCTGAACCTGACTATACACAATGTTTACTTGGTTCCTGAATTGAAGTTCAATCTGCTGAGTGTTTCCGCAGATTGCAAAGAAAGGACGGAAACTGTCCTATGATGCTGAGAGCTGCAAGATTTTCAAAGATGGAGAGTTGTATCTTTCTGCCAGAGAGAAAGATGGACTGTATTTGTTGACTTTTGAGCAAAGTGATTACATGGAATGTAATTCTGAGTCTAACTTGATTTCTCTTGCAGGTGTGACCAAAACGAGCGCCAAGAAGGTGGCCAGGGTCGACAGAGCGTTTCAGCGGGTGTATGCTGATGTGATTGGTCCTCTAGAACCATCTAGAGGCAATGCAAGATTTTATCTTGTGTGTGTGGATCATTTCTCTAACTTTGTCTGGATTTATGTGTTAAAGAGGCCACAGGAAGCCTTGGAAAGGTTTCAGGAGTTTTGTGACAAGGTTAAAGATATGCATGATGCTAACATTGATTGTCTTTTGACAGATGAGAAGCAGATTTTTCTTTTACATGATTTCCAGAGGTTCCTGCAGAAGAAAGGGATAAGACACAAGGTTGCTGTTTCAGCGGAAGCGTGGAACAGGGGTGTCTGTGTACGGGTGAACAAAGAATTGCAAAAGGGGATGAATGCGCAATTGCTTAGTTCACATCTGCCACATGAGTTCTGGGCGGAGTCACTCATGTCGTTTTGTTATGCGTGGGTGAGAAAGGTTTCGAAAGAGTTGGGAAGTTCTCCTTTTGAGAAACTGTTCCATAGAAAACCTTCTGTTGCCCATTTCAAGGTCCGGGGTTCAGGTTCTGGCTCGTGTTCCAAGGATGCTGGCTGTGATGGGCCTGTCTGGTCTGGCGCAACCGGCTCGCTCAGTCGTGGTTCTGGTTCCGGTGTCCTTTCGGCCTCGCGGGTCCTCTCTGTATTTACTGATTCTGCCTCTCCTGCTGGCCCCTCCTGCTCTATGGGCCTCACTGCCCCTCTGTTCCCTTGGGACTCCTCTGACCTTTCCTCCTCCTGGTTTTCTCCCGGGAATCGTTGCCGTATCTGGTCGCAGTGGCGGCGCCAGCATTGCCCCCCATCCGTTAGCACCTCGTACGACACGGGACCAGTGACCCTGGTGACTGTGGCGGGTACCCATGCTGGGCCTGCCCCAAAATTCTTTGCGTACACTGGGTCCTGGGCCTCGAAGGTCCGGGGGTTCCTGCCTTCCCCCACCACTACCTCATCCTGAGCTCTATCGGGGTGAAGGCGGTCCAATCTGATTGCAAGGCGCCGACCCATTAGTAGTTCAGCGGGGCTCCGGCCAGTCGTTGAGCTGGGGGTGCTGTGTTGTGCTAGGAGGAATGTGGCAAAGCGGTACTCCCAATCCCCTTGCGTCATGCGGCGAAGGGTGTCCTTGGTGGTCCGCACCATGCGTTCTGCTTGGCCATTGGTGGCAGGGTGGAATGGCGCCGAACGGATGTGGCGGATGGCGTTCTGTGCTGTGAAGGTTTGGAATTCTCCTGACGTAAAGGCAGTCCCGTTGTCTGAGACGAGAGTGTCAGGGAGCCCGTGGGTTGCAAACAGCCTGCGTAGTACCCGGATGGCTGCGGACGTAGAAGTGGACGGTACCAGTGCGACTTCCAGCCATTTGGTGTAGGAGTCCACCACTATGAAGAATGTTTTTCCCTGAAAGGGGCGAGCGAAGTCCACATGCAGGCGTGACCATGGTGCTCGGGCGGACTCCCAGGACTGGACTGGGGCCCTTGGGGGATCTGGGCGGGATTCTTGGCAGGCCTGGCAGTGTTTGACCCAGGCCTCTATCTCTCCATCGATCCCCGGCCACCACACATAACTCCTGGCAAGGGCCTTCATTCTTACTACCCCTGGGTGTGTCTCGTGTAGGGCTGTGAGGACCCTTTTGCGGAGGGGCTGGGGAACAACGACCCTGCTTCCCCATAACAGGCACCCCTTGTGGGCCGACAGTTCATGTTTGCGGATTGTGTAGCCAGCGAATTCTGGCCCGGGGCTGCTGCTGGGCCATCCCCTCCACACCCAGTCCAGGACCCGGGAGATGACCCTATCTTTCTTGGAATGGTGTGCAACTTCTTGTGCCTGAATGGGGCGGTCGGGAAGCAGCTCCAGGCTCATAACCTCTTGTGCAGGTGCTGGGTCGGGGCCTGTTTCCGGTAGTGGTAGCCTGCTGAGGGCGTCCGCATGGCCCATCGCCTTCCCAGGGTGGTGAATCAGTGCATACTGGTAGCTGGCAAGGAAAATTGACCACCTGAGGACGCGAGGAGACAGCACTTGGGGGGTCTGTTTTTCGGGGGCAAACAAGCCAAGCAACGGCTTGTGGTCAGTCACCACGGTGAAGGGCCGCCCGTACAAGAAATCATGGAATTTTTTTACTCCCTTCACGATTGCCAGACCCTCCTTGTCGATTTGCGAGTAGTTCCGCTCGGTTGCGTTGAGTGTCTGGGAAAAGTATGCCACCGGTACCTCTCTTCCATCCGGGAGTTGGTGTCCCAGGACAGCGCCAATGCCATAGGGTGAGGCGTCGCATGCTAGCACCACCGGCAGCCTCTCGTCGAAGTGTGCCAAGACTGAGTTTGAGACAAGCAAGTCCTTGACTGCCTGGAATGCGGCCTCCTGGCGCTGGCCCCACACCCAAGGGGCCCGCTTGTCCAGGAGTCTGTGTAGGGGCTCCGCTACCGCCGCCTTGTGGGGAAGGAAGGAATGGTAAAAGTTCAATAGTCCCAAGAAGGCCTGAAGTTCAGTCTTGTTCTTGGGCGCTGGGGCATCACAAATGGCCCGTACCTTGTCCCCAGTCGGGTGGACCCCTTCTGCGTCCACCATAAATCCCAGAAAGTCCACCTGAGGCACTCCTAGTAGACATTTTTCCCGCTTCACCTTGAGACCCGCCGTCTGGAAACGGTGCAGAACGGTGCAGAGGCGGTCCTCAAACTCCTCTGGTGTGGGCCCGGCAATCAACACATCATCAAAGAAGGGGGTGACGCCAGGAATCCCTTTAAGGAGAGAGTCCATTAGATTCTGGAATATGCCTGGTGCCACGCTGACACCGAATTGCAGCCGCTTTACCCTGAACGCTCCTCTGTGCGTCACAATCGTCTGTGCCTCTGCTGTGGCCTCATCTACTGGCAGCTGTTGATATGCTTGGGCCAAGTCCAGCTTGCCAAAAATTTTTGACCCAGCCAGGGTGGCAAGGACATGGCTGACCACTGGCACTGGGTATGCATGGGCCGTGAGGGCCTTGTTTATGGTACATTTGTAGTCTGCACAGATGCGGACCGAACCATTAGGCTTGACAGGTGTGACGATTGGGGTTTCCCAGGGGGCATTAGGCACCGGCTCCAGCACTCCTTGCTCCACGAGTCGGTCCAATTCCTCGTCTATACGGGGTTTCAGGGCGAACGGGACCCGGCGGGCCTTGAGCCTGACCGGTCGTACTGCGGGGTCAAGCTGTAGAGCAATGGGGGGGCCCGTATACTGTCCCAATTTCCCATCAAAAACCCCCGGAAATTCCTTGCATATGGCGTCCACGTCCACTTGTAAGCTTGTGTGGTTCACCCCGGTGACGGCTAGCCCCAGTGGTCCAAACCATGCCAATCCCAGTAAGCTAATGTAGGGGCCCTTGACCACAAGCAAGTCCAGTTGCCGCGTCCGCCCTCGGTATTGCACCCTGAAGGTCCCCACCCCCATTGTGGGGACCTTACGTTTCTGGAAGTCCCGGAGGGTGAATGGGGCCGGCCTGAGTTTGGGACCCCCAGTAGGACACAGTTTCCTTAAGGTCCTTGCCGAGATTATGGATAGAGTTGAACCCGTGTCAAGCTCCATGCGGCATGGGGCCCCCTCTATCTGTACCTCTACATAAATTTTCTCTACGTTGGGGTGGGGCAACTGGTATACCTGGAAGTCCGTGAGCTCCGTCGAGTTGCCTTGGTGTGTTGGGCCCCGGGATCTGGGGCTCTTGGATTGGTCATCTGATGCCTGGCGTCGGGTGGGCCGAGCTCGACACACCCGGGCGATGTGTCCCAATTTTCTGCACTGCCTGCACTCTGCGTTGCGGAAACAGCAGGTCCTCCTCTCGTGACTTTCCCCGCAGCTTGCGCAGTTCCCTCCTTCTCGTTGAGGCAGCTGTGGTATGTGGGCTGCTTGAGTGCGCTGCTGTACTCGGTGCACCTCCTCCTTGTCAGATCCTGAGTCGTTGGTGAGGTCTTCGTGGTGGACCCTCGGTTGGGATGGCAGGCTCGGCCGTGCCTCTTGCGTCGACCTCTCGGCAGCTTCTGTTGCCAGGGCCTCCTCCAGAGCGACCTGGAACGTTAGGTCCTTCTTAGCATAGAGGCGTCGTTGCAGCTTCTCATCCTTCAGGCCACCGACGAGGCGGTCACGAAGCATGTTCTCCAGCTCTGAGAAGTTGCAGAACTGGGCAGCTTGGCGGAGAGAGGTCACAAACCCAGTTATGGTTTCCCCAGGGGCTTGCCGCTTTGCGTAGAAGGCATTTCGACGAGCCACCACTGAGGGCTGTGGCGAAAAGTGCCCCTTCAGCTGTTCCATTATTGTTTTGTAAGGAACAGTAGCGACGTCTTCAGGCACAAGGAGAGCCCGGGCGATTTCAAACGTCTCCTCTCCGCAGACGCTGAAGAATATCGCCCTCTTCTTGGCGTGTTCTTCCTCGGTGACCCCTTTGGCTTCTAGGAGGAAGGTGAAACGGGAGGCGTACGCTTCCCAGTTTCCAGATGCTGGGTTGAATGGCGAGAAGCTGCTGTTGGTTGCCATTCTGAGTTCCTTGTGTCCCGGAGCTGAAGCCTGGATACACGGTGCGAGGCAGCGGTGCGGCAGGTGGCGGTGCTGCGGTGCTGTGTGTGGCAGTCAGCTCAGCGGGATCCCACCTTCGTCGCCAGTGAAATATACTCAGAGTTGCAAAGTGATTTCATGCTCTTTATTCAGCTCATAGTGGTGAGGAGGAATGAATGAATGTCCCCCTCAAGGTATCTGCTTTATATACATTATTTACACAATGGGCTGCACATGATTGGCTAATTCCGGAATTCTACTGTAAGCCAATCAGGTTGTGGATTCACTTCTATCTGGAGCATGATTGGGTGGTTCCTGCCAACCAATCATACTGCTGCATTGTTCTAGGACCAATCAGACTGCTGCATTCTGAATCCTATTGTTCTAGGACCAATCAGACTGCTGCAGTTTGGATCCTATTCAACTCAGTACATAACAAACGGCCACTTGGTATTGAAGCTCACCATGAGACCCTGGCCTTAGTCACTGTCTCTTGGCCTAATTTATCGCCATTGTGTTGTTGTAAGATTAGAATGGAGAAGAAGCTTTGAGCTCCTTGGAAGAAAGGTGACAAATAAATGCAATATGTAATTAACTAAAGGTAAAGGTAAAGGTACCCCTGCCCGTACGGGCCAGTCGTGTCCGACTCTAGGGTTGTGCGCCCATCTCACTTAAGAGGCCGGGGGCCAGCGCTGTCCGGAGACACTTCCAGGTCATGTGGCCAGCGTGACGAAGCTGCTCTGGCGAGCCGGCACCAGCGCAGCACACGGAAACGCCGTTTACCTTCCTGCTATAAAGCGGTCCCTATTTATCTACTTGCACTTAATTGTGCTTTCGAACTGCTAGGTGGGCAGGAGCTGGGACTGAAGATGGGAGCTCACCCCGCCACGGGGATTCGAACCGCCAACCATACGATCGGCAAGTCCTAGGCACTGAGGTTTTACCCACAGCGCCACCCGCGTCCCTTTAATAATAATAATAATAATAATAATAATAATAATAATAATAATATTTATACCCCGCCCATCTGGCTGGGCTTCCCCAGCCACTCTGGGTGACTTCCAACAAAATATTAAAATACAGTAATGCATCAAACATTAAAAGCTTCCCTAAAAAGGGCTGCTTTCAGATGTCTTCTAAAGGTCTGGTAGTTTTTCTCTTTGACATCTGGTGGGAGGGCATTCCACAGGGCAGGTGCCACTACCGAGAAGGCCCTCTGCCTGGTTCCCTGTAACTTGGCTTCTCACAGCGAGGGAACTGCCAGAAGGCCTTCGGCACTGGACCTCAGTGTCCGGGCTGGACGATGGGGGTGGAGACGCTCCTTCAGGTATACAGGACCGACGCCATTTAGGGCTTTAAAGGTCAGCACCAACACTTTGAATTGTGCTCGGAAACGTACTGGGAGCCAATGTAGGTCTTTCAAGACCGGTGGTATGTGGTCTTGGCGGCCGCTCCCAGTCACCAGTCTAGCTGCCACATTCTGGATTAGTTGTAGGATGAAGTCATTTGGGTCACAACATGGCATGGATGTGGAGGATGAGGAGAGATTCTTTTGTTCTTCATCACCAATACAGTGGGCACTATCCTAAAGACTCTTGCAAAGCCATATTCTACACAGGATTCTGAATTCACACATGTTCTGCAAACAGAGCAAATAATCAGATTTCCCTACCAATAATATCTTTGGGTTTGGGCACTGGGAGAATGCAGTATTGCTGAAATTTAGCAACTACAGTGGTACCTCAGGTTACATGCGCATCAGGTTACAGACTCCGCTAACCCAGAAATAGTACCTCAGGTTAAGAACTTTGCTTCAGGATGAGAACAGAAATCATGCTCTGGTGGCGTGGCGGCAGCAGGAGGCCCCATTAGCTAAAGTGGTGCTTCAGGTTAAGAATAGTTTCAGGTTAAGAACGGACCTCCGGAACGAATTAAGTTCTTAACCTGAGGTACCACTGTACTTGTCAAATTAGCAACATTTTGTATTTGTTAAATGTATAGACTGATTTGAGATTTAGCATCTTTTAAGGCAAAGAATCCCACAACTTTGAACAATAGATCTTTTGCAAGTGGTTGTCTAAAGAGGGCTATATTATTTACTCCAATTTACTCATTTCCTTTTCTTCACGTTTCATAATCTTCCCTCTCCACCTTGCTGCCCATTTCAGTGTTTAAATTATGGTTAATGGGAAAGACTAAAATAGACAATGCAATTGCCACTTGTTCCTTGGTCTCATTGTGTCATGCTGGGCTATAAATGTATTTAATCTGGACAGAACTGAGGAGGTAAAACCTTATAGTGATCAATCAGAGATGGCAAATTAGTGGGAAAGACTGTTGCCCTGTGATTTTTATTGAAGCAGCTCACATACTGTTTTAAGTTGAGGTTTGTTAAGAGAACCACATTTTGGTATTTATACCTCCTAATTTACCAGACTGCTTGTTAAAAAGAGGTTCTTGAGTCGGGAAAAGAACAAACTAGAACATCAAAGGTGTAAATAGTCAGAACAGCCCAGCTCTTAAATCAAGTAATCTAAGCAGTGATACGATCCGTTGTAGGCTGATCTGACCAAGGGAATCTTTCTAACTGGCCATAAGTGACAGGGGAATTCCCACTGCTGCCTGCACCTTTGTTTTGTTGTTGTTGTTGTTGTAATTAAAGATTTTCTTGATTTACAGAAGTATGTGTAATGCGTCTCGTATTTTTTCCATGTAACATTTTTACAAATCAGTTTCATTTGTTGAGACATTAGGAAGAAAAGGGGTGGGGTGGGGAAGATGGGTGGGGGTGGGGGGGTCGGATGGTGGTGTTTCTATTTTGCTTGATGTATGTAGGGTTTGGTGTCAGCGTTACTCATGCCGGTTCTCTGCTGTTCACTTGTGTTTCTTTGGTGGTGAGAGAGGTTGGGGTTGACCTAGGGTGTGGTTGTTCATATGTGGTTGGCTGTGATGGTCTTTGTTTTCGTGTGTGAGTGGGGTGGGTGAGTGTTTTGGATCAGGTTAGCCATATTGATTTGTATGCTGTTGGTGGATTATTGTCATTGTTTTGTTGGGCTCTGTACACGATAAAGGGGAGCAATACCGGGGTAAAGGTGTCTTCTTCTATTTGTCCCCGTGTCAGTTTCAGTTTATTGGTTAATTTTTCTAGTAGGGCTGTTTCCCATACTATTTGGTACAATTGGTCCATGCTTACTCCTGACGGGTCTCTCCAGTGTCTGGTTATGGTGTTTCTGGCTACTGAAAGTAGGTGAGTTATGAGTTCTTTGTGGTGTAAGTGGGCGTTGTTGTCTTGGAAGATGTTCCCTGCACCTTTGTTGTTGTCTATCTGCCCATATCATGCATGGAGACTAGACCTATAGTCAGCTCTTAATGTGAGGATTGTGGGTTTGAGTCCCACGTTGGGGAAAAGTTCACTGTATTTCAGGGGGTTGGACTAGATGGCTCTTCATCAACTCTATGATTCTGTTATTCTAACCACAGGGTCCAGGCCTGATATGTGGAAACAAGTCAAATGATAAGATGGACCTAAGAACCCCCCCAAAAGATTACCCTCTTAAGTTTGGATCCAGGGCAGGTCAAATCGGGTCCAGATTGGTCTGAACCTAATCAGGTCTGATCTAGATTTACAAACCGGGGACGCAAATCAGATAGCAGGGGGGATGCACAACCCTAATAATTGGTATTTTCATTATAATTGGCATTTGCCACAGTTGATCATAATTCTTTAATTGACTGACAGGCTTAACTTTCTCTATACCTTGAATTTCCCCTCCCTCCAAAAACCCCCACTGTTTTTGAAAAGTGAGAAATGGCTAGTCCTAGCTGTCTTATTGGTATCAGCATGTCAGGCAGGCTCTTCGTTAACAAAGCTGTTGTCAAGGTTTCAACACACACACACACACACACACACATTTTATGTGTGACCAGTCAGGTACCAGACTCATGCAATACATATTTGAAAACCTTCACCTCATCTTGTTAAAGGGCTCTGTGGGAAGACATGTAAAAGACAGCTTGGGTGAGGAAATGGAACAGCCAGCCAAAATAATGTGGATTTCTTCTGTCCAGAATGCAAAAAACTAGCTGTCACTGGCATAGATGTTTGCTGTGCTGAACATAATGTGGATTGAACCAGTTCTAGTCTAGCCTGAGGTCCAGAGCTCCTTTTCAGATAAAACAAAGTTTCATTATAGTGCTTCTCTCTAGAGACAACATGAATTGGGGTCTGGTTTCAAGATGGTTCTGTAGAAGTAGATGTGATCGCCTTGAGCATGACAAAGTCAAAGTGAATTAATTAAATAATGAACAATTAGTTGAAAGAGCCCATGCCATGTTCTAAGAATACACCAGGAAACCTCATTATATAAGTCTCAGTTATCCAGTAGGTCATAATGCAAACATCTGTGTTTGAATTCAGAGTTCACTATTGCTACTTGGGTTTACTTAAATCAGCTAATGTAGAAATTTCATTCATACGCATTGGTTGAAAGAAGGGGAAATTTCACACCTTTCCCATTCTCTAAATCCCACACTCTAGTCCACCGTCACCTGAGTCAACAAATGCCCACCACTGCAGTTCATCAATCCAGCAGTGCAAGGAGTGGCTAACAAGCAATAATAAAAACAAGTTGAATGACTACAGCTTAAAAACAAGATTAAAATACAACATCAAAACATTGAAACATTAAAAATGCAGGCAAGACACTGGTCCAGCACTTCCACTGCCTCACCTGCAGATGTAAAGGAGAAATAGAGCTGAGTGTCATCAGCATACAGCCGACAATGTACTCTGAACCTCTGGATAACCCAACCCAGCAATTTCATGTAGATGTTAAACAACGTAGGGGATAGGATTGAGCCCTGCAGAACCCCACATCGAAGGTTCCACGGGGCTGAAAAACATTCCCCAAGCAACACCCTCTGGGAACGACCATTCAAGTAGGACTGGAAAGTGGCACCACCCACCCCTAGTTTGGACAGTCATTCCAGAAGGATATCATGGTTGATGGTATCGAAAGTTGCTGAGAAGTCGAGAAGAATTAACAGGGACATGTTTCCCTTGTCTCTCTCTCGACAGAGGTCATCATACAGGGCGACCAAAGCAGTTTCTGTCCTAAACCCCCAATTGAAATGGATCCAGAAAATCAGTTTCTTCCAAAAGTACCTGGATCTGGCCTGCGACCACTCGCTCCACAACCTTGCCCAGGAAAGGGAGAGTAGCAACTGGCTGGTAGTTTGTTAGGCTTTCTGAATCCAGGGAAGGTTTTTTAAGGTGTGGTTTTTCCACTGCCTCCTTCAAACAGGCAGGGACCAACCCCTCTTGTAAAGAGTCATTGATCACCTCCCTGGCCCAGCCAGATGTTCCCTCCCTGATGGTTTTTATCAGCCAAGAGGGGCAAGGGTCTAGAGCACAAGTGGTCACTCTGACTCATCTGACCACCTTGTCCACCTCCTCAAGCCTTACCAACTGAAATTCATCCAACACAACAGGGACTAGACTGTGTTCTAGACACCCCACGACAAGATTCATCTGCTATAACAGCAGAGTCAAGATCTTGGTGGATGCAAGTGATTTTATCCTCAAAATAGAGACACTTGGAGGGTCTGGTACATGAAATCCTTGACCAGGTCTTAGCAAAAGCACAATGCCTTTTGTTGGTACCATTATAGCAAATGATGCAGCCTTTTTTGAGTTATTCTTAGCATAAGCTGTCTGCTTATGGGTCAAGGTCAATTCTATGCAATTTGTTCTTAATAAGGGAGAGTGAAAGGCTCCTTGGATACCCACCATATGGGGCCTCTTCCTCGGAGGTCAGGCTATTAGTAAACCTGGGTGAATTTACACCAAGGCTTTGCTCTCGGAAGGAAATGGCCATTTGTGCAATCACTCTTAACAGAATACACACACACACTCTCTCTCTCAATGTGTCTCACTCCTTCTGTCATCTGTAACAGCTGAGGATACTCTATAAATAGTGTGAAATGCCGGACCATTTTTATGGCTTGCTGGCACAAAACGGAAGGTGAATAGGGAGTTAAGGGACCGGTTCCATCGCCGTTGCTGGGGTTACCACGAAAGCCTGCATCCTCTGGAACACCTTTCTCTCGCTCAATTTGCTCACTGTGCTCTAATTGCAACGGCTAAGATGTGTTTCGCGGTGTGAAACCTATTAGCCCACATCATTGGAAGGGGCAGACGGGTTTTAAATAGCTTTGCATAGCCAATAAAAGTAGGCAGGTGCTTGCCAGCAGCCTCCTAATTGAAAACAGAAAGGGGGATATGTAAGTGTAAATGTACTCCCAGCTGTTTGCATAAATCTGAATACATTTTGTCAGGGAACTGCCATCGGATCTAGAGGAGGAGGCGAGGCTCCACAGCAATGCTGGAGAGGGGCCAAGGAGGGAGAGAGGCAGGTCTCCGGCTGGGGAAGAAAATCAGCGTAACACCAGGGATAGAGGGGGGGCGATGGGGGAAGCAGAGAGGAGGCTCCAGGACTCTTCGCAGGAGACCAGCGAGGAGAGCACAGGTCCTCCGCTGCCCACACCCACCCTGTGCAGAAGACTTCCGCGCAGGGAAAGTAGGCGGCGACTTGGCGTCAAAGAATATCTTTGCTGGAAGAGGTTCAAGAAACGCCCACTGACGGATTCTGCTAGCGACTGAACAGCCACGGAGTGGATGGCTGTCCAGACAGAAATGGTTTAACCAGGCAACCTAGCCCAGAGCGGCGGTAACTTACGCACAAGCAACCCCTAAGGCCATCACACATTTGCATAGCTCCGAGAGCAGCAAATGAAGAATGAAAAGGCAAAGGGAGAGAACAAATGATGAACTGTCCATCACTACACCATTCGGGACTCTCCAGATGCAAATACCTGTTTTATTTTATTCCTCTTCCCCTTGCATATATATATATATATATATATATATATATATATATACCCAAAGTTTCATAGAATCATAGAATTGTAGTGTTGGAAAGGACCCTGCGGGGTCATCTAGCCAAACCATAGCTGCCAACGTTTCCCTTTTTTAAAGAGAAATTCCCTTATTCCAAATAGGATTCCTCACAAGAAAAGGGGAAAGTTGACAGCTACGAGCCAAACTTGTGAAGTGCCCCGAGATCTTTGGATGAACGGTGGTATATAAATCTATAAATAATAAAAAAAATAGTAATTTTGAGGGAAATTGTGTGTCTTTGCTTTTGTCTTATGTTCCTGGGTGAATGATGCCCAATCACAAGCCTAGAAAATGAATCAGAGGTGAACATGCTATCTTTGTTGCTTAGCAAAAACTGATTTTGGCGGGGGGCGGGAGGGAGTGGAATAGTTTGACCAATGGCCCTTCCAATGAGAAAAGCTTGCAAATATTATATTGTATTGGGCAGTGCAGCTGGTAACATTATAGGCCTTCTACAATCTCTTTGGTACAAATGTAGTTGCTATGGAACTATTTTTGTAGTGATTGTCTAAAGTCAAAATAGGCATCAGTTGAAATCAGAAGAGAGTCCACATTCCTATATATGTGGAAATTTAATCACATACTTTCTTGACATGACCTTGATGAGTGTTTTACTTAAGACACATTAGGATACATAAAATGTTCTTTGGTCTATTTTTAAACTGCCTTACCTGTTTTTAGTTCAAGGTAAATAAAATGTTCTGTTTTTAAAAATACTTAAAAGTGGATCAAACAGACTGTCCTCTGGTGTCATATGCTCATCACATAGCATACCTATAATACTGATGTGCTTCAAAAATACATTAGTAATCATTTCCCTACAGGAGAGACAACTATGAACATTTTAAAATGCATAACAGTATACTTTTCCAACAAGTGTACCAATATATATTACTTTATACAAAGCTATTTTTACTGTCTGGATAATAGTTATGGTTGATAACAAACTAGGTCATGCACAGTGTACACCTACTGAATTCAGTGGACATAATCTGATTCTATCTTAACCTTGGTTATCACTCTATAACTAGGTAGTTTCGTTAAAACGGAATTAGCTACTTGTTAAGTCTTTCCGTATGAATATGGTAGCCTGACCAAGTAGCATTTTTTTTAAGAGGTAAAGAGAATCATAACAGGACAATTTTCTTTCTAAAACGCATGAAAGGACCCTTCATGTCTCTGCCATTTATGAAAATTTAAAGATCGCCATGAGGCATTCCATGAAACTTCTTTGAAGCTAGATAAAAATGAAGCTGATTTTTTTGGGGGGGTGAATTCTTCATCACTTTTGGCTGTTATTGCTCTCAGGGTAACAGCCTAGTCCACAATGCAACATTGATCCTGGGCTGGTCTTCTGGAGGAGATCCAAGAAGAATGTAGGGAGTCAAGTAGCTTCAGGGGCCAAGCCAATGGGGAATTCAGTCTCTGCCTGAGTGACAAATTGTATAGACTGAGAAGTCAGGCCTGTGGCAATAAAACAACAGCAAACCAGCCTTTTGCCCCAACCTTCCTAAATTTGGGCCCAAATGACATTTGCCTCATTCCTAGATTAGTTTACTTGGTGACAACAGGAGCATCGGAAAGTTACTTTGTGTTTTGGTCAATATGATACTTGAAGTGGGATGGAGGGCAGGTGGCAAGGGGGTCACCAATGAGAAGCCCCTGTCCATTTTGGTGACACCTAGGGTTGCCATGTGTCCTCTTTTTCCAGGACACATCCTCTTTTTCATGGTTATGTAAAATGAGTCATCATAGCGATCCATAGTTAAAAGTAGAAGTTGGCAAACGTGTCCTCTTCTTTGCTCTTCAAAATATGGCATCTCTAGACCCCAACCCCTCTACCCCAGGACATGTTCCCGGGCATCACCTGAAGATAATAAAACTCAGGTTGGCTGTTACTAGGGAAGGCAAGTACTTCCTTCAAGTACTTGAGTCCTAAGCTGCTAAAGGCTTCATATGTTAGTAAAGGTAGAAAGGTAAAGGACCCCTGGACGGTTAAGTCCAGTCAAAGGTGACTATGGGATTGCGGTGCTCATCTCACTTTCAGACCGAGGGAGCCAGTGTTTGTCCACAGACAGCTTTCCAGGTCATGTGGCCAGCATGGCTAAACTGCTTCTGGTGCAATGGAACACTGTGATGGAAGCCCGAGTGCGTGGAAACACTGTTTACCTTCCTGCTGCAGTGGTACATATTTATCTACTCACACTGGTATGCTTTCGAACTGCTGGGTTGGCAGGAGCTGGGACAGAGCAACGGGAGCTCACCCCGTCGTGGGGATTCGAACCGCCCACCTTCTGATCAGCAAGCCCAAGAGGATCAGTGGTTTAGACCACAGTGCCCCCTGCTCCTTCTTCTGTTAGTGGGCTTAGGACACCACTCGCCACCAGTGCAGAGTTTTCTGGATTGGTGTAAAATCCCATCTTGCTGCCCAACACATTGTGTAGGTTTATTACTAAACATGTTGCATGCAGTATTTTATAAGTTTCTGTTACAGTAGTACCTTGGTACCCGAATGGCTTGGCTCCCGAACAAATTGGCTCCCGAATGCCACAAACCCGGAAGTAAGTGTTCCAGTTTGCAAACGCTTTTCAGAAGCCAAACGTCTGACATGGCTTCTGCGGCTTCTGATTGTGTGCAGGAAGCTCCTGCAACCAATCAGAAGCTGCGCCTTGGTTTTTGAACAGTTCCAGGAGTCGAACGGACTCCCGAAGCGGATTAAATTCAAGAACCAAGGTACCACTGTACTTGTGCCCATTCGTGTTCTGTGCAGCAAATAAGTAACAGATACATTATGACTAGGGACTAGGAACGCGGGTGGTGCTGTGGGTTAAACCACACAGCCTAGGACTTGCCGATCAGAAGGTCAGCGGTTTGAATCCCCATGATGGGGTGAGCTCCCATTGCTCGGTCCCTGCTCCTGTCAACCTAGCAGTTTGAAAGCACGTCAGAGTGCAAGTAGATAAATAGCTACTGCTCCGGCGGGAAGGTAAACGGTGTTTCTGTGCGCTGCTCTGGTTTGCCAGCAGCGGCTTAGTCATGCTGGCCACATGACCCAGAAGCTGTACACCGGCTCCTTCGGCCAATAAAGCGAGATGAGTGCCGCAACCCCAGAGTCGGTCACGACTGGACCTAATGGTCAGGGGTCCCTTTACCTTTACTTTACATTATGACTGTGTTTAACTTTATACATACTTGTAACGTTAAGACTACAGTTTAGCTTTCTGTAAATCAGCTTTGGGTTTGTGAGGTTCTCCCACCCCGGGCCACAGAGAGGAAATTCAAAGTCTTTGCTTCCATTTTATATACAAACGGTGGCTAGTCTTGTGGTTTAAAAAAGACACCTTCAATCCATGGTTTCTGATTCTGGCTAGTTTTGCCAAACTATAGATAAAGTTATCCACAGTTCCAGGTTCAGACATAACAACAAACTATAGTTTACCGAAAACAGAAGTGAAAGCTTCTCATCTCGTCCAGTTGGAGTAGGAGATGGGAAGGGAGAGTATCAGCCTTCTGAGGGTTGGACATCTGGGGGAAGAATAATTTTTTCAGATGCAAAGGATAGTATTTTCAGTGGTACTACATGTGTACACTCAGTAACTAGTTTCATAGGTAACTAGACTGAGCAAAATAGATAAAGTTGTTTAGACTTCATTATGTGCTAAGACCTGTGAGCATATAACATTGTTTGGATCAATAGAAAGAAGCCTTTGGGAAGGCAAAACTCTCAAATTAATATGATGTTAAAGATGTGCTGGAGGAGGCTGCACACTTAACATTTCTCAGTGCTGAGCCTTTACAGAAATGTATGACTTTTTCATAACTTCCTCTGCCTTGTACTCAACGTGTTCTTTTGATCTCAGACTTGCAGGTTTTGCACCAGGGGTGACTTATTTTATGATCTATACAATTTAACCTCTTGTATTCCCATTTGGTATAAAGTGGATGTATCTTCTAGTGCTTTATGAACTTGCTTTGTAGCACATTTCAAGTCTTCTGAGAGCATGCATTCCCTTACTGAAATGTTACTCTAATTGCAACTAATGGGGGGAATATAATAATAATAATAATAATAATAATAATAATAATAATAATAATTTATTATTTGTACCCCGCCCATCTGGCTGGGTTTCCCCAGCCACTCTGGGCGGCTTCCAACCAAGATGAAAAATACACTAAAATGTCACATATTAAAAACTTCCCTGAACAGATGTCTTCTGAATGTCAGGTAGTTGTTTATCACTTTGACATCTGATGGGAGGGTGTTCCACAGGGCGGGCGCCACTACCGAGAAGGCCCTCTGCCTGGTTCCCTGTAACTTGGCCTCTCGCAGTGAGGGAACCGCCAGAAGGCCCTCGGAGCTGGACCTCAGTGTCCGGGCAGAACGATGGGGGAGGAGATGCTCCTTCAGATATACTGGACTGAGGCCATTTAGGGCTTTAAAGGTCAGCACCAACACTTTGAATTGTGCTCGGAAATGTACTGGGAGCCAATGTAGGTCTTTCAAGACCGGTGTTATATGGTCTCGGCGGCCGCTCCCAGTCACCAGTCTAGCTGCCGCGTTCTGGATTAGTTGTAGTTTCCAGGTCACCTTCAAAGGTAGCCCCACGTAGAGCGCATTGCAGTAGTCCAAGCGGGAGATAACCAGAGCATGCACCACTCTGGCGAGACAGTCTGCAGGCAGATAGGGTCTCAGCCTACATACCAGATGGAGCTGGTAAACAGCTGCCCTGGATACAGATTTGACCTGTGCCTCCATGGACAGCTGTGAGTCCAAAATGACTCCCAGGCTGCGCACCTGTCCTTCAGGGGCACAGTTACCCCATTCAGGACCAGGGAATCCTCCACACCTGCCCACCTCCTGTCCCCCCAAAACAGTACTTCTGTCTTGTCAGGATTCAACCTCAATCTGTTAGCCGCCATCCATCCTCCAACCGCCTCCAGACACTCACACAGGACCTTCACCGCCTTCACTGGTTCTGATTTAAAAGAGAGGTAGAGCTGGGTATCATCCGCATACTGATGAACACCCAGCCCAAACCTCCTGATGATCTCTCCCATTGGCTGCATGTAAATGTTGAAAAGCATGGGGGAGAGGACAGAACCTTGAGGCACCCCACAAGTGAGAGCCCAGGGGTCTGAACACTCATCCCCCACCACCACTTTCTGAACACGGCCCAGGAGGAAGGAGCGGAACCACTGTATGACAGTGCCTCCAGCTCCCAGCCCCTCAAGACGGTCCAGAAGGATGTTATGGTCGACGGTATCAAACGCCGCTGAGAGATCCAGCAGAACTAGGAAACAGCTCTCACCTTTGTCCCTAGCCCGCCACAGATCATCAACCAGTGCGACCAAGGCAGTTTCAGTCCCATGATGAGGCCTGAATCCCGACTGGAAGGGATCCAAATGGTCCGCTTCTTCCAGGCGTGCGTGGAGTTGTTCAGCAACCACTCGCTCAATCACCTTGCCCAAGAATGGAAGATTTGAGACTTTCTGTGCTTTTTTAACAAACCTATCTGTGCTGTGCTGTTTTAACAAACATCTGCTTCATGCATGGAAACAATTCTTATACTTCATATTTATTTTTAATACACTGCCACTTTCTCTTAAACATCAAGGCACACCTGTAACCATGTGTTGGTTCACAAGTGCATCAGGAAATGTTAGTGATAACCAGCTTTTACATGAATGTCATACGTTACCATGTTGCTCCATTTGAATCTAGAAAGCCACATTTCAATGCTGCAAAGTTGAGAGCAAGCTCCTGACTGCTCCAGAATGTTTCCTCAGCCTGGAATGAAAAAGCAGTCTCAAAGTCTGCTGTTTGTAACCGTCTTAATATGTAGTGTAGGAGGTGTTTGGTAGACTTAGAGTTTTCTAGGTGCGAAATTCATTTCAGTGTGCACTGACGGCTACTGAGACAATGAAATATCAATGCCCCCTTTAAAGAACATGTGTTTATAAGTTTAAGAAGTTAGTTTGCTATCAGAGCCCCATGATTCTTGGCTGTGAGTGTGAGATTTGGTGAGGAAGAGGGTTAATGGAACAAGCGGACCCTCAAGAGATTACTTTGATGGCCCTAGTTACAGGTAGGTCTGCGTAGTCTAAACAAAATTTTTAAAATTCCTTCCAGTAGCACCTTAGAGACCAACTAAGTTTGTTATCGCTCAAACTTACCGTATTTTTTGCCCTATAGGGCGCACTTTCCCCCCTCCAAAAATGAAGGTGAAATGTGTGTGCGTCCTATGGGGCAAATGCAGGCTTTCGCTGAAGCCTGGAGAGTGAGAGGGGTCTGTGCGCACCGACCCCTCTCGCTCTCCAGGCTTCAGGAAGCTATCCGCAAGCTTTGGGAACCTGTGAGAGTTCGCACCGGGCTTCCACGGCTTGCGTAGAGCAGCCTGTTATGGGGGCTGGGGAAGCTCCGGCTTCCCCCGCCCCAGCCCCGCGCCTGGGGGGAAAATATTTTTTTTTCTTTATTCCCCCCTCCAAAAAAAACTAGGTGTATCCTATGGGGCGAAAAATGCGGTAGTTGGTCTCTAAGGTGCTACTGGAAGGAATTTTTTTTATTTTGTTGGCCCTGACAGAGTGGTCTATTATGTTAATGAGATGTCTTTCAATGGATGAGTAATTCTGGAAGAAAAGAACCATTTGTAAATCAGTGCTCTGCATTCTCTGCCCTTCCCCTGACTGGGGGTTAATAGGAAAGAATAACCAGTCTTCTCTCCTAGCTGGAGATGGGAAGAGTTTTGCTCTCCAGGAAGAATCCATTGCTATGACTTAAGAACCCCATGTGGAAACCTAATGGAAGTCAAGGAGAGAGGGGAGGTTCTGGTGCATATCCAGAAGTCCTTGCAGTGATGGCAGGAGTGTGTTAAATACAAGGGTTAAGTTCATTTCTCTCAAGCATGCAATTGCTTTTCTAGCCATTTGAGCAAGAGGGGCAAGCAAATCGTAGCAACTACATCCTTATCTGTCCTGCAAATGACTTCAAGGTCACTTTGATGCCTATATCTGTCCCCTTTATGTGTTAGTAGAGGATCAAACAAACTACAGAGAGAGAGAGAGAGAGAAAGAGAGAGAGAGAGAAGAGGAGGAGGAGTTTGGATTTGATATCCCGCTTTATTACATTCTCCTTTCCCTTCCTCCCCCACAACAAACACTCTGTGAGGTGGGACTTCCGGAGGCGGCGCGACCGGTAATGGCTGCCTTCTCCGAGTAAGGAGAAGGGAGCTCCGCTGTAAACGGGTCGTCCGCTACGGCGAAGCGGAGACCCATTCAGGAAAACCACAGGTGGCAGAAGCCTGTGGTCTCGGGACCCGGCGGGCGCCAGAAGCAGCCCCCAAAACGCTGAAGGGACCCCGTAAGGGGCTCCGGATCGCGGAGGGGGTAGCGGCGCTGTGGGTCGTTGCGCAAACAGCGAAGTGAAGCCGCATTGCTGTTGCCGGTCAGCGCTGTCCTTTCTTCCTGCAACTTTTCTGAACTTTGGAAACTACAACCCGTGAGTAAATTTGGACATTGAAAACTTTCTGAAACTTTTGTCAACTTTCTGAAACTTTTTGAGAACTTTATGAAACTTTTAAAACTTTTTTAAAAAGTTGAAATCTGGCTGAAAACGGAGTGAGGATAAGCAGGAAGCCCATCTCCCGCTATACTGAACTTTAAGCAAAGAGCAGGAGGAGTGGAGACAAAAAGTTATGCGTTAACTAAATGCTGGCACCCTGTTAAAGCAGTTTTCTGAGTGAAAGACTTTGAGCTATTGACTTTTGCTGGTCATATTTGGGGTGCACTGATATCCTTCTTCTGTGGCACCAGTGGATTATAAAATAAATAAGAATCTCTGGTGCTGGAGCTGCCTGGATGAGCACCAGTTTGCAACTTTGGATACATTGAATTCAGGTTTTGAAACATTCTGAGTTGGAACTGGATACTTTGAAACTGTTGCAGTCAAGGCACTGTAAGAAACACTGTTTTGCTTTAAGTTTTACTCTGCTAAAAATAATACATTGTGGAGGCGATAGACATGGATTTAAATTTATAAGTTTAACTTGGATTTGATCTTTTCCCTGAAGACGTATTAAGCTCCCTCTAGAGGATTTTGGACTTACAGCAGTGACTTTGTTTTACTTTCCCTTTCCCGGCCTCTGTTTGACTATTGCATCTGGGACTCTGCTTTCTCATGGGAACAACTTGGATTGACCTTGGATTACAGATAACTTTGGAATGAGTGGCGCAAGGAGAAGAGGAAGGACTAAACAAACAACTCTAACTTTATCTGCAGCCTCACAGCGTAGATCTTCTGTGCCGGCCTTGCCTTCCACTTTGCCTCCAGACATAGAGGCGGCCTCCCTAATACAGGCAGGGGAGGGTGAGACAGAGGAGCTGCACCTGGGAGATATGGCTTCAGGGACAAGTAGCTCTGTCTTGGAGAAAATTTTGGAGAAACTGGAGGCTCTGGACAAGAAGGCTGATTTGCATACAGCTAAAATTGAACAGAACACAGAAAGCTTGAATAAGCTGACTGGACAAGTTGCACAGAATGCCCAGTCTATTGGAGAATTAAAGGAGGCTGTAGGTGAAAATCGTAAACTGGCTGAAGATATTAGTCAAAGATTGGAAGAACTTGAGAAAGAAGTAAGACCACTCAGCAAACAAGTTGGAGAACATCAGATTTACTTTTTGATGACAGAACTGCGAAACAGGGAGACCAACTTGAGGATACGGTCAATACCAGAGGTGGAAGAAGATAACTTTATTGAATTTCTAACTAAGGAATTTGCCAAGTTTTGGAAGTTAGAGGAAAAAGACTTTAAAATTGTATCTGCTTTCAGGCTTGGCAGAGTCAGAAGGACAGAGAAGCCCAGAGATTGTTTGATAACACTGAGATCAAAGGAGGAAAGGGACAAGATTTTGGGCCTGCACTACGAAAAGTCACTAGACATTTTGGGCAAGAGAATTGAAATCTACAAGGACATCCCTAAGCAGTTGCTGGACCTTAGATCTAACTACACGGAATTGGCAAGACTGTTGAGAAGCAACGCAATTATCTTCAGGTGGGAGTTTCCACAAGGATTATCCTTTACCTACAGAGGGAGAAAGATCAAAATCAAAACAGTGGAAGATAGAGACAAGTTTTTGGGAGCACACGGAGAAGACCTCCACAAAGGACTTGGATTGCCAGCGCCAGAACTTCCAGGGGAGCCCGCCCCCTCGGATCCTCAAGGACCGGAGAACAAGGTACCACCCCAGAAAGAATAACCAGACCTATCCAGGATGTCTCTGCAGCTTTTGAGTTGGAACATAAATGGCTGTAACAGTCCCGAAAAAAGGTCTAAAATTTTTCATATTTTAAAAAAGGAACAATTGGACATTATATGCTTACAAGAAACACATGTGATTAGGCTCCATAGAAAGGTGTTAATAAATAAAAGGCTTGGTCAAGAATTTATATCATCGGATACAGTTAAAAAGAGAGGTGTAGTGATCTATGCAAAAGAGAGCCTTTCACCAAAATTTCTCTTTAAAGATGAAAGTGGAAGAATCCTCGCAATAGAAGTACAGTATCAAGGAGAAAAAATTTTGATATTAGGAATTTATGCTCCAAATGAAGGAAAATCGGATTTTTATAAGAAGTTGCACGAGATCATGCTGGATTATCTGGATTACAACAACGTCATCATGATGGGGGACATGAACGGGGTCGTATCAACAAATATGGATAAGTCACAGAACCAGAACATTACTAAAGAGGGAAGACTACCTAAGACCTTTTTTGAAATGACTGACAATATGGACTGGGTTGACATCTGGAGAGTTAGAAACCCCCTGGGAAGAGAAGGAACATTCTTTTCTGAAGCTCAACTGACTTGGACACGAATCGACCAAATATGGATAACTAGAAGTCTGGCACCTAAGGTGAGGAAGGTGGAAATCTGCCCCAAAACATGCTCCGACCATAACGCCTTGAGAATGGATATGACATTGATCCCAATCGGCTCCTTTAGATGGAAGATGAATGATGGCCTGTTTAGAGATCAAAGAATTGTAAAGAAGGCCCAAAAAACCTTAAAGGACTATTTTGAGATTAATTTGAACACTACGGTGGAAAAAAGAACTATCTGGGATGCAAGTAAAGCTGTGATGAGAGGGTTCTTGATTCAACAGAATTCCTTAAAGAAAAGACTGCAAAATGAAAAGAAAGATAAAATTCTGGAAAGTATCAAAGAGTTGGAGAAGAAGTTAAGATCTAACCCGAAGTCCCAACCGATTCTGAGAGAAATTAAACTTTATCAGGCGCAATATTCCAAGCTGATAAATCAGGAAATAGAATGGAAGATTAAAACAATGAAACAAAAAACTTTTGAATCGGCAAATAAATGTGGGAAACTGCTAGCTTGGCAGTTGAAAAGGAGACAAAGATTAAATACAGTAACAAACTTAGAGGTTGAAGGAAGGAACATTCAGAACCCGGGAGAGATTAGAAAGTGCTTCCAGAGGTATTTTAAAAAGTTATATACTCAAGGGCCACAAGATGAAATAGAGATTACACAATTTTTGGAGAGAAATGGATTAGCAAAGCTGTCAGAAGAAAATAGAACAATTTTAAATGGCAAAATAACAAGACAAGAGATTGAACAGGCCATCCTGAGTCTGAAACAGGGCAAATCACCAGGGCCAGATGGACTGACCTCTAACTACTATAAGACATTGAAGGATTATTTGATACAACCTTTGTTGGAGGTCAGTAATGAAATAATGGAGGGGAAGAAGGCGCCTGAATCGTGGAAAGAAGCATTTATCACATTGATTCCAAAGTCAGAAACTGAAAAGACACAACTCAAGAATTACCGTCCCATCTCCCTTTTAAATGTGGATTACAAAATATTTGCAGATGTTTTGGCACGAAGATTTAAGAAAGTTTTAAGTGAGATAATCCATAAAGACCAGGCAGGCTTTCTCCCGGGCAGACATATGTTTACTAACACAAGGAACATCATAGACATATTGGAACTTTTACAAACAAACATAAACACTAAAGCAGTTTTAATTTTTATAGATGCGGAGAAAGCCTTTGACAACATTTCTTGGAAATTTATGAAGGGGAATTTAAAAGAAATGGGAGTGGGACGGGGGTTTGAGAACGGGATTGAGGCAATATATTCAGAACAAAAGGCTAAACTGATAGTTAACAATGTGGTTACAGAAGAGTTTAAAATTGAAAAAGGTACACGACAAGGCTGCCCGATTTCCCCATTACTGTTTATTTCGGTTCTGGAAGTGCTCCTGAATATGATTAGGGGGGACCGGTTGGTGGAAGGGATTCAGGTCGGAGCGAAACAATATAAACTTAAAGCTTTTGCAGATGACCTAGTTCTGACATTACAGGAGCCGGAGTCTAGTTTGAAAAGAGTACTACAACTGATTCAAAACTTTGGTCGAGTGGCAGGATTTAAGTTAAATAAGCAAAAAACTAAAGTTTTGGGGAAAAATGTGACAGATATTGAGTTGGAACAGCTTCAGAAAGAGACAGAACTAAATGTGGTTAAAAAAGTTAAATACCTAGGGGTAAACATAACAGCAAAAAATCTGAGTTTATTTAAAGATAATTATGAAAAATGTTGGTCAGAGATTAAGAGAGACTTGGATAGTTGGTCAAGACTAAAACTTTCTTTGTTAGGCCGAATAGCTGCCATCAAGATGAATGTATTGCCAAAAATGTTATTTTTGTTTCAGACACTGCAGATTGTAGACAAGACAGAGTGCTTCCGGAAGTGGCAGAAAGATATTTCTAAATTTGTCTGGCAGGGCAAAAAGCCCAGAATCAAATTTAAAATATTAACAGATGCGAAAGAAAGAGGGGGCTTTGCCCTGCCAGATTTAAAGTTGTATTATGAAGCTGCAGCTTTCTGCTGGTTAAAAGATTGGTTACTTCTTGAAGATACGGATGTCTTGGATTTGGAAGGTTTTAATAATGCGTTTGGATGGCATGCATATTTATGGTATGATAAAGCTAAGATAAATAAGGCCTTCAAGAACCATATTGTCAGAAAATCAGTTTTTAATGTCTGGACAAAATATAAAGACTTACTGGAGAATAAAACTCCGAGGTGGCTGTCACCCCTGGAGGCTAAGGCTCGGAAAAGAGCCAATATGGAGGCCAACTGGCCAAAATATTGGGAGATAATAGAAAAGGATGGTGACAACTGGAAATTGCAGAGTTTAGAAAAGATGAGAGACAAAGTGCGAGACTGGTTACACTATGCTCAGATTAAAGAAGTGTTTAAAAATGACAAAAAGCTAGGATTCCAAGTGGAAAAGTCAAAGTTAGAAACTGAACTGTTAGAACCTAAGACTAAGGTACTTTCAAGAATGTATAACTTGCTGCTGAAATGGAACACACATGACGAAATGGTAAAATCAACAATGATAAAATGGGCGCAGGATATTGGGTATAATATTATGTTTGAAGATTGGGAAAGGTTGTGGACCTCTGGGCTGAACTTCACTGCATGTAATGCGTTGAAGGAAAATGTGATGAAAATGATGTATAGATGGTACATGACCCCTGTTAAACTGGCTAAAATATACCATTCGTCTGATAGCAAATGTTGGAAATGTAAGGAAAATGAAGGAACATTTTTTCACCTCTGGTGGACCTGCCCTAGAGTGAAGGCCTTTTGGGAGAAGATATATAATGAATTAAAAAAGGTGTTTAAATACACCTTTACCAAGAAATCAGAGGCCTTTCTCCTGGGTATTGTCGGCCAGAGTGTGTTAAAAGAGGACAGAACATTCTTTTTGTACGCAACAACAGCAGCAAGAATATTAATTGCCAAGAATTGGAAAACTCAGGAGCTACCCACTGTGGAAGAATGGCAGATGCAACTGATGGACTATATGCAATTAGCCGAGATGACCGGCAGAATTCGAGACCAGGGAGAAGAAAGGATGGAAGAAGACTGGAGGAAATTTAAGATTTATTTACAAAAATATTGTAATTTGGCTGAGTGCTGAATTGGATGCCAGTGCAGACAATTGTCTACCATTAAATTAGATTTAAGGCTGAATTATATGTCAAACCAAATTAAGATTATTAATTAAGATGAGTTAAATGATAATTTGTTTGAAATTAATTTAATAATGATGTAAGTGTATGCGGGAGGTGTGGGGGAGTCCCATGTAACAATTGAGAGATGTTAAATGGATAATGATAAGTGCTTATTTAATATATGCTTTATTTGAAAACTTTAATAAATATATTATAAAAAAAAAAAAACAAACACTCTGTGAGGTGAGCGGGGCTGAGAGACTTCAGAGAAGTGTGACTAGCCCAAGGTCACCCAGCAGCTGCATGTGGAGGAGTGGGGAATCGAACCTGGTTCACCAGATTATGAGTCTACCACTCTTAACCACTACACCACACTGGATTAAAGAGAGCTTTAATCTTCCAGCTACAAAATAAAGATTTCTAACTGTGAAAAAGGCTGCTTCTCCTTGGAAGTCCTGATTAGAACAAATAATCTGATTGGGAGTGATTATGCTTTTTGGAGTGTAAATAAACAAACAGAACACAAGCATGTGCTAATGTGGAAGCCTGGGATCAGCGGTGAGGGGAAACCCCAGAGGCATGCCTGGGAAGGGCTCCCTTGACCCCTTGACAAGTAGCCTCAGAGTATCTCTTTCCCCCTTTTTGGTGGTTTGGCCAATGTTTGTTGAATGAGGAGGTGGGGGTGGGCGAGGAAAAGGAAAGTGCAAGCAGGGTGGTGAGCAGGGGGAGCATTAAAACCATTAAGTCCAGGTTCTGAAAGCACTTAGCTGCACTACGGGCAGATTCAACAGAAATATTTACTTACAAAAAAATAAAAGTGGTTGTAAGAAGACATCTAAGTGGTTTACAAAAATATAAAATGATTTTCTAAAATAAAATTATTGATAAAAATCACAGCCAAATCAGGCATGTAAAAAGTTTAAAGGGTGATTAAAATCAACAGTAGCAAAAAAAGAAATAGTTTATTTTTATAAAAATAAAATCAAACGAAGTGCATGCTGTATACAGGATTTTTACTTTTAAAATCAAAATCCTTTGGTATTTTGGGATTAAAGAAAAATTAGAACAAGACCCTGCACAGATCTCTAACTATTTATTCTTGTTTGTAATCCTTCCCATTTAATCCTCTAAGATTTACATAATATAAGAATAGAGATGGCAAAGCTATAAATGCTGTGATGCATTCAGTCATCATGAGAGTTTACAAGTTCATTGTGGGATAAACAGACCCGTAAATTCTTTGAACTTAGTAGCGTATTTGACCACAGAACATCTTGTTTCAGGAGGATTCAGACTCTTGATTGGTAGAAGTTTTATATGACAGCATCCATATAATAGTCACTGGGTGGGATGGCGGGGGGGTTAAAACTTTTGCTACCATCTTCCTGTTTTGCCTTGCTACTGCTCCCCTCTGAAGGGAAAGGAGAGATGGCCGACAATCACTGGAGGAGGATGCTGGACCCCCTCTGCTGTTTTGTTGCAACTGATCTGACACAAGATGGGGAGGTTTAAAGTGGGGGTGGGGGGATAGTTGTGTTAGGATTTTTATCCACCTGTGCTGCTCCAGCTGTAGCACTATGTTTTGTGTATATCATTTGAGTGTCTGAGAGAGCATAAGACAGGAAGTCTCAGTACTGTTGGAAGTTGGTTTCACTTCTGTTTGTGATGCTGTTCTGTGCTGGTGCTCAAAGAGTACAGATATGCTGATGAATTCTCTGTATATTTGTTGTTGTTTAGTCGTTTAGTCATGTCCGACTCTTCGTGACCCCATGGACCAGAGCACGCCAGGCACTCCTGTCTTCCACTGCCACAGTTTGGTCAAACTCATTCTGGTAGCTTCGAGAACACTGTCCCACCATCTCGTCCTCTGTCGTCCCCTTCTCCTTGTCCCCTCCATCTTTCCCAACATCAGGGTCTTTTCCAGGGAGTCTTCTCTTCTCATGAGGTGGCCAAAGTATTGGAGCCTCAGCTTCAGGATCTGTCCTTCCAGTGAGCACTCAGGGCTGATTTCCTTCAGAATGGAGAGGTTTGATCTTCTTGCAGTCCATGGGGCTCTCAAGAGTCTCCTCCAGCACCATAATTCAAAAGCATCAATTCTTCGGCGGTCAGCCTTCTTTATGGTCCAGCTCTCACTTCCATATATCACTACTGGGAAAACCATAGCTTTAACTATACAGACCTTTGTTGGCAAGGTGATGTCTCTGCTTTAGTTTTAGAACTACGATTGACTCTTTCTTCTGCAATGATATGTCAGAAGACGAGTGTGTTCTTCTCAGAAGAGAGGGGTCGCTTATCACTGGTCTCTCTGGACTGATGGAGATTTATAGCCAGGGAGGACCACCGGAGAGACGCCCCCATGACTTGGGAAGTTGGTGGCCTTCCCGGGCGTGTTTCCAACAAATTGTTTATCTACTATTTAGTGGGAGGAGTGTATGGGGTGTTAGGGGAGGGATGGTACTTCTGGTGGGGGACATGTCATGCTCCTTCTGATGTAGCTTGTCCACCTTTGGTCCTCACCCTCCACTCAGCTCTCCCCTATGGCTCCCAGAACCTGTCAGCATGTGACAGCAGCCACACCTTGGGAATGGCTTTGACTGGCTGGCTAAACCAGATGAGAGTGGCCGATGGGTCTCAAACCCTCGGTGAGTTAGGGACTTCCCCCAAACATGAAGACAAGATTCAGCAGATTGAGTGGACACGACCAGTAGTGGGTCCAACAGCCATGAAGGCGGTTTCTGCATGTGATGTAAAGGGATGTGGGGGCAGGTGGGGCTCGCCAACCTGGTAAGGTAGCCCATCTAGGAGAAGCTTGCCAAAAACAACAAGATGTATGAATCTGCTACTCAGTCCTTCTTCTTAATTTTCATTAAGCAGCACTTTTACATGGGCTGAAACTGGCTCTGCCTTGAGCTAGCATTTATTAAGTTAGTTTTAAACTATGTTAGGTTTTTGCTTTGTGTTTTTTGAAGTCAAACATTTAAGCAATGGGACTCAACATATCTCTGTGAGGTGGAATTTTGTGACCCTAAAGTGGCAGCTCATTAGCTTTATACATTTGGATTTTATGCACTCTTTGTCAAGCTATCTTTTAAAGACAATTTAGAAGCTGCATCTTTGTCAACTGTGGTAGCTTATTTCTTGATGAGGGCGAGTTGCTGAAAACACGTCAGTCTTGTTTGCAGGTGTACCTGTTGACTAGTAGCTTCCAGGACCAAATCAAAGTGCTGGTGATTACTATCTGGAGTTCTGAGTTTTGTGTACCTAAAGCAGGTGTGGGTCTAAGACATTTTGGTACCTGAGATGAACCACCAAATGGCACCACCAGGAAGGAAGATTTGGAACAAGGGAGGAGGGAATCAAATCAACCTTATCCTACAATTGATGTGGGAATCAAAGGCTGTTGTGGAAGGGGGAAGGGTTGTAGCATGCTCTTAATCATGCCAAGTGGGTACAGAGCCCAGGAGACCCTAGAGGGCAGCTCCTTACGTTTCCTCCTTAGGTGTGGGAGGAGAGGAGACAAGGAGCACCTTGTTTTTCCAGGAAGTCACTATAGATGTGAAATCAGGGGTAGGGTGCAGATCCGACCTCCAATGAGTATACCACAGCCACCACTTGCTGCAGCAGAAAGTGATGCCTTCCTTGCATGCCAGATCTGCTGCCCCTATGGATCCTGCCACCCGAGGCAGTGGCCTCATCTTGCCTCACAGGGGGGGTCGTCCCTGGGATGGGGACCCTTCAGCCCGCAGGTCTAAATGGGCCTGCTAGGTCTCCCCATTTCGTCTGCCATTTCAGCCACATGGTCTGCCATTTCAGCCACATTTCTGCCCTACACCTGCAAACCCTCCAACATTTCTCTGATGAAAATAGGGATATCTTATTTAATAATAATAATAATAATAATAATAATAATAATAATAATAACAACAACAACAACAACTTTAATTATTTATACCCCACTCATCTAGAAGACATCTGAAGGCAGCCCTGTTTAGGGAAGTTTTTAATGTGTGACATTAATGTGTGACTGAGCACAGCTTCTGAAGATTTGACAAAGTTCAGGACCATGTAGTGAAAAAAATTGTTACCCCCAGCTGCCAAACTTGGCCTGGGAGGGGTGTAGAAGGCAGCCACCAGGCCCACCAGGCTTGAAAGTTTTTCCACCCCTGGCATAAGAGAAACCCTCCCACGTGATTTAGATCTGTCAGACAGGCTTCACTCTTTTATGACAGGGAGATTTGTGAACCTGGGGTACCTTAACTCATTTTTAAACATTTATCATGCACAAAGTACACATGGCTTGGATTATTGTTTTAATTTCCCCAGAAAGGTCAAAGCAACGAAATTGAAATTTTAGTAGCTGTAACGAGGCTTGCGTATCTGCTATGATTAATCTAGGTCATTAAGGCACAATATGCATTTGATATATGTGGTAATGCTTTCAAAGGTGTTGATATACTATTGCTGTAATTTTTCAGGAACGTTGTGCTTAAGTCCCTTCAGCCTCCCATGAACACTTGGAAACATTTCAATTGATTACTTTTGTGATTTTGCTGTAAGTGAAGAGAAAGAAGCATCACTTTGAGCTCTAAATGTGGACGTTGGTCTGAAAGCTTTTGTGTGTAACATTGGCATCTGTTGTCCTGAAGGTGACTCAGACAGCCTGTTTACGATTTGCTCACTGGCCCTATTCACATCACTGCATAAGACAAATCTCCTTGAAAATGTATTATCCCTTAAGTGAATAGATTTTAAACTAGTTTAAGTGTCCCGACTTTCCCTCAAGGACCCTGGGCAATTATAGTTCTATAGTTGCTAAGAATTCTCTGCATGAGATTCTGTCCAATTTGGCAGTCTGGAGACAAGCTGGGCTGCAGTGCAAGTAGACAAAGGTGGGCAGTCTGAGAGGAGCCCATCCAAACTAAGAAGCTTACAGGACCAACCAATGTCACTGGTTTCTTGTATCACCTGGCCCCTGCTGGTATCTGCAGGTACAATCCCCTGTCCATCCATCGTGGTGGCACTGAAATACATTAGAAGCAGGCCAGCCAGCCTGCCTATCCTCTAGCAAGCGACTTACCATGGTGGGGATACCAAGTAAAGCTCCCTGATTCAAGATTTGCAGATTCCAAAAACCTATGGTAGGACGGCACATTCCCTGCAATGAAATATAGCTCACAAGCAAAATGCTTGCTGATTATTATTACTATTATTATCAGTAAAGGTAAAGGGACCTGACCCCTGACCATTAGGTCCAGTCATGGCCAACTCTGGGGTTGCGGCGTTCATCTCGTTTATTGGCCAAGGGAGCTGGCGTTTGTCTGCAGACAGCTTCTGGGTCATGTGGCCAGCATGACTAAGGCGCTTCTGGCGAACCAGAGCAGCACACGGAAACACTGTTTACCTTCCCGCCGGAGCAGTACCTATTTATCTACTTGCACTTTGAGGCGCTTTCAAACTGCTAGGTTGGCAGGAGCAGGGACTGAGCAACGGAAGCTCACCCTGTCGCAGGGATTTGAACCGCCAACCTTCTGATCGGGAAGTCCTAGGCTGTGGTTTAACCCACAGCACCACCCGTGTCCCATTATTATCAGTAGTGTTTCATTTTAAAAAATCACTCAAAAGTAAAGGCTAGAGATTTTAGTCATGCTTTCTAGAAAGCAATGTTGGGATGGTATCTTTTGAGTTCTGTAATGCAGATGTAAGGTCTGTATGGCTTTGAGATATCAGACAGTGGTTTGGGGGGTCGTGTCCCCAGTTCCAGTTTTGTTGGGAACTACAGTGGTACCTCAGGTTATAGACGCTTCAGGTTACAGACTCCACTAGCCCAGAAATAGTACCTCGGTTTAAGAACTTTGCTTCAGGGTGGGAACAGAAGTCGTGCGGCAGCAGTGGCGCGGCAGCAGCGGGAGGCCCCATTAGCTAAAGTGAGCGTGAGGGACTTCCGGAGGCGGCGCCATCGGCAATGGCAGATTCCCTCTAACTTCGAGGGAGTAACTCCATGGAAATTGCCGCTACGGCGAAGCGGGGACCCCCTTGAAAATCACAGGCGGGAGAAGCCTGTGACCGTGGGACTCGGCGGGCACCCTTAGCGCCCCCCTATTTGCGAGGGAACCCCGCAAGGGACTCCGGAGCGTAACGGGGAGTTTGGCGCGGTGCTGAGAGCCAACTGCTTTTTCCGTGGAGTGAAGCCGCACAGCTGTTGCCGGAGAGTGCTGACCTTTTTCCTGTGACAATTCGGCTAACAAACAACTACCCGTGAGTAGGTTAAGTTTAAAGATCATGGAATACAAGAGGGAAAAAAAGGATTAATTTGGCACTGAAGCGGGAAGGCGTAAACAGGAAGTCCGCCTTCCGTTTTCTGTATATAGATCAAAGCAAAGACTCTTTAAGCTAAGACCTGGAGAGCTGTGTTTAAAAGGACTTAAATCCTAACATCAGACTAAAAGAATTTCCCCCCTGAATTGCAGGAGAGGGGAGAGAAGAGGAGAAAGTATTTTTTGCCTGCAAAAAAAGAGGAGAGTAAAGGGAATAAAGACCACCACTTAATCCTTGGGAACGGACTGCCAGGATTAATAAAACCGCAGTATTGAGAGACGCACTGTTTATGGACAATGTTACTTTTTGACAGTTAACTCTGCAAGGGAGATACTTTTGTTCTGAAGGGCTTCTTTGGACTTGAAACTGTTGCTTATTTTGTTGAAGGGGGACTCTGGAAAATTGGGAAAGACATTATATTGTTACTATTGACTGTTACTGTGTCCCCCTAGAGGAACACTGAAATTGTTATAACTAGTTGGGGAATTTTCCATTGCTAACTGGCCAGGGAAATTTCCACTGCAAAACAAGCTACGAGCCGTGGGACTGACCTTGATCCTCAGATAAAGTGTTATGGCAGACTTGCCTCAGGAAAAGACAACAAGATCGGGTAAGGTTAGACTGACGCAGACCAGCATACCGCAGCAGCGCAGAGCATCCGCATCCGGCCCCCCTGTACCACAAGGAAAAGACCCTGCACAAACTGCAGCACAAACTGCAACACAAGGAAAGGATCCTGTACAAGTTGGGCCTAAAGGAATGGCATCTGAAGAGAGTTTTACTTCAGTATTAAGCAAAATTTATGAAACCTTGGAAAAATTAAGTAATCAAGTTACTGAACAAACAACTAAAATCGACCAAAACACTACCAGCATTAATAGTTTGGGGCAAAAGGTGAACTCAAACACAGAATCCATTGAAAGACTGCTGCAAAAATCTACTTTGAACCAAAAGGCAGCTGAGGAAGCACAGGAAAAAGCTTCGGCTGTGGAGGAAAAGATTACACCGATATGTAAACAACTTGAGGGCCACCGGACGCTTCTGTCTATGATTGAGCTTAAGGAAAAACAGATTAATTTGAGGATCAGGGCAGTACCTGAACTTGAAAAAGACAGTTTAAGTGACTTTCTTACGCAGGAATTTGCAGACTTTTGGAACCTGGATGCTAAGCAAGATTTTAAGATAGTAAGTGCCTTTAGACTCGGAAGAGGAGGGAGAAAAAACAGGGTGAGAGACTGTTTGATTACCCTCCGTACAAAAGAAGAGAGAGACAAAATATTGAATCTACATTTCCAGCAGACTTTGGAGATACAAGAATCAAGAGTAGAGATCTTCAAGGATATTCCGAAACATTTATTGGATCTTAGGGCTAACTACGGAGATCTGGTGGCCCTGCTGAGAAGAAACAGAATTGTTTTCAGGTGGGAGTTTCCCCAAGGCCTTTCTTTTACCTATAAAAGGAAAAAAACCAAAATAAGATCAGTGGAAGACAAAGAAAATTTTTTGAGAGACCACGAAGAAGATCTACAAAAAGAAGCCGAAGAAGAAGAAGAGCCAAGAGCATTAAAACCAGGATTACTAGACTTAGTATCACTACCTTTGGGATTGGATAAACCAGAGAAAGAGACACCACCGACAGAAGAAGAACAAGTACTTGGAGCAGTTGGAGGAAAAGCAAAATAACCACACCATGTCTCTGCAACTACTAAGTTGGAATATTCACGGTTTTAATTCCCCGGAGAAAAGGAAAAAGGTTTTTCACTTATTGAAAAAGGAACAACTGGACTTGATTTGTCTACAGGAAACTCATGTGATAAGGCTCCATAGGAAAGTACTGATTAATAAAAGATTGGGCCAAGAGTTTATTTCGTCAGACAAAGTTAAAAAGAGAGGAGTTGTAATCTATGCAAAAGAGAGCCTATCACCGAAATTTATTTTTAAAGATGACCAAGGAAGATTTGTGGCAATTGAAATACAAATTCAAGGAGAGAAATTCTTGATAGTAGGAGTTTATGCACCAAATGAGGGGAAATCTGAATTTTTTAAGAAGTTACATGAGACATTGTTGGACTACATGGAGTATAACATCATCATGATGGGAGATATGAACGGAGTGGTGTCCACAAATATGGATAAGTCACAAAGACAGGTAATTACCAAAGATGGCAGACTACCAAAAACTTTTTTTGACATGATTGACAACATGGACTTAATTGATACTTGGAGAACTAAGAACCCCTTGGGTAGAGAGGGAACTTTCTTCTCTGAAGCCAAAATGACATGGACAAGAATTGACCAAATTTGGATAACTAGAGGATTGGCTATTAAAATTCGAAAAGCAGAAATTTGCCCTAAAACTTGCTCCGACCATAATGCAGTGAGAATGGAGATGAAATTAACACCAATTGGTTCCTTTAGATGGAGGATGAATGACACCCTGTTTAGAGACGCAGAAGTTACTAAGAAGGCCCAAAAAACTTTGAAAGACTACTTTGAGATAAACTTGAATACTACGGTTGAAAAAAGAGTAATCTGGGACGCAAGTAAAGCGGTTATGAGAGGGTTTCTGATTCAACAGAATGCAATAAAGAAGAGAACTCAAAATGAGAAAAAAGATAAAATTTTGGAGAAAATAAAAGGAGAGAAGAAATTAAGAGCGAAACTAAAGTCGCAAGAGATTCTGAGAGAAATAAAGTTGTATCAAGTACAATATATGAAAATGATAAATCAGGAAATAGAATGGAAAATCAAGCAGATGAGACAAAAGACATTTGAATCGGCTAATAAATGTGGGAAACTGCTAGCTTGGCAGATGAAAAAAAGACAAAAACTTAATACTATTAAAAACTTGGAAGTGGAAGGAAAGAATATACAGAATCCAGTGGAGATTAGAAAGTGCTCCCAGAGATATTTCAAACA
Organism: Podarcis filfolensis; assembly: GCF_964270895.1. Classification (NCBI taxonomy): domain Eukaryota; kingdom Metazoa; phylum Chordata; class Lepidosauria; order Squamata; family Lacertidae; genus Podarcis; species Podarcis filfolensis. The sequence continues at coordinate 8,885,695 of NC_139610.1, read as the reverse complement.
ACTATATACACAAGGGCCACAGAAAGAGACTGACATAGATCAGTTTTTAAGAACAAATGGATTACAAAAAATCTCTCAAGAAAATAAGTTAATGCTTAATTATAAAATAACAGAACAGGAGGTGGAAGGTGCCATCCAGAATATGCAGTTGGGCAAATCTCCAGGGCCGGACGGTTTAACCTCAAAATATTATAAATCTCTGAAAGATTGGCTAATTCAACCACTAAAGGAGGTTTGTAATGAAATTTTGGAGGGGAAAAAAGCGCCAGAGTCGTGGAAGGAAGCTTATATTACACTCATACCAAAAACTGAGTCTGAAAAAACACAACTTAAGAACTACCGCCCCATATCCCTACTCAACGTGGATTATAAAATTTTTGCAGATATTTTGGCTAAAAGATTAAAAAATGTACTAGTTGAGGAGATACACAAAGACCAAGCTGGCTTTCTCCCGGGTAGACACTTGTCTGATAACATGAGAAACATAATTAACATTTTAGAGAAACTGCAAGTGAACATTAATACTAAAGCAGTTTTGATATTTGTTGATGCAGAGAAAGCTTTTGATAATATTTCTTGGAGTTTTATGAAGAAAAATCTTCAGGGGATGGGGGTTGGTCAAGGTTTCGAAAACGGTATAGGTGCAATTTATTCAGAACAAAAGGCGAAATTGATAGTTAACAACGTGGTGACAGAAGAATTTAAGATGGAGAAAGGGACACGGCAAGGCTGCCCAATTTCCCCATTGTTTTTCATTTCGGTCCTGGAGGTTTTGCTAAACATGATTAGAAGGGACCATCTGATTAAAAGTATTCAGGTCGGAGCTAAACAGTACAAACTTAAAGCATTTGCAGATGACTTAGTATTGACATTACAGGAGCCAGAATCTAGTACTAAAAGAGTATTAGAATTGATTCAGGAATTTGGTCAAGTGGCAGGATTTAAATTGAACAAGTTAAAGACTAAGGTTCTTGAAAAAATTTTAACACCGATTGAGGTTTCAGAAGGAGACGGGTTTAACACTGGTAAAGAAAGTAAAATACCTGGGGGTTAACATGACCGCTAAAAACTTAAATTTATTTAAAGATAACTACGAGAAATGTTGGTTAGAAGTGAAAAGGGATCTTGAAATATGGTCAAATTTGAAGCTTTCCTTGTTTGGTCGAATTGCCGTTATAAAGATGAATGTATTGCCAAGAATGTTATTTTTATTTCAATCATTGCAAATTTTGGACAAAATGGACTGTTTCAAGAAGTGGCAGAGAGATATTTCTAGATTTGTCTGGCAGGACAAGAAGCCCAGAATAAAATTTAAAATATAAACTGATGCAAAGGATAGAGGTGGATTTGCCCTGCCAGACCTTAAACTTTATTATGAATCAGCAGCATTTTGCTGGTTGAAAGAATGGCTGCTTCTTGAGATTTAGAAGGTTTCAATAATGTTTTTGGGTGGCATGCATATCTGTGGTATGACAAGGTTAAAGCACACAAAGCATTTAAAAACCATATTGTCAGAAGAGCATTGTTTAATGTCTGGACAAGATATAAAGATTTACTTGAAAATAAAACCCCAAGGTGGCTATCACCGATGGAAGCGAAGGCTCAGAAAAAGCTCAATATGGAGGCCAAATGGCCAAAATATTGGGAGATTTTGGAACAGGAGGGTGACAAACTGAAATTGCAGAGTTTTGAGAAACTAAAAGATAAAGTGCGAGATTGGCTTCATTATTATCAAATAAGGGAGGTCTACAACTTGGACAAAAAAACTGGTTTCCAGGTGGAAAAATCAAAATTGGAAACAGAACTGTTAGATCCCAAAACTAAGATATTATCAAGAATGTATAACTTGCTGTTGAGATGGAACACTCAGGATGAAACGGTTAAATCTGCTATGATAAAATGGGCACAAGATGTTGGACATAACATAATGTTTGCTGACTGGGAACAGTTGTGGACCACAGGTATGAAATTCACGGCATGTAATGCCTTAAGAGAGAATATTATGAAAATGATATACTGGTGGTACATGACAACAGTCAAGCTTGCAAAAATATATCATTTGCCCGATAATAAGTGTTGGAAATGTAAAGAAAATGAAGGTACATTCTTTCACCTTTGGTGGACGTGCCCAAGGATTAAGGCTTTCTGGGAGATGATCTATAATGAAATGAAAAAGGTATTTAAATATACCTTCCTGAAGAAACCAGAGGCCTTTCTCCTGGGCATGGTCGGCCAATTGGTGCCAAAGAGGGACAGAACTTTCTTTATGTATGCAACAACAGCAGCAAGAATTCTCATCGCAAAGTATTGGAAGACACAAGATCTACCCACCTTGGAAGAATGGCAGATGAAAGTGATAGACTATATGGAACTGGCGGAAATGACTGGCAGAATCCGAGACCAGGGAGAAGAGTTGGTGGAAGAAGATTGGAAGAAGTTTAAAGACTATTTGCAGAAACATTGTAAAATTAATGAATGCTGAAATGATGCTGGATTGAAATGAAGTGGCTTTAGCAATAAGGTTAAAAAGAATATGTAAAAATGGACTGATAATTAGATGAAAATATAAAGTTATAATATGTTAAGACATAGAATTAAGATAAAAACAAAGAGGGAAAGGATTTGCTGAATTAGCTATGTGAATTGGAATACAAAAAAGGGAGGTGTGAGGAGGTCAGGAAACAAGTAATTGAAATATAAGATATGAAAAGATCGATCTGTTTTTAATTGTTTTTTATTTTTTCATGTATTTTGTATTTTTCTTTGTCTTTTTATTTTTTTATTTTTCTTTTCTTATTCTGTAACTTTCTTTTGTCTGTAAAATTTCAATAAATATCTTTAAATAAAATAAATAAATAAATAAAGTGAGCTTGAGGTTAAGAACAGTTTCAGGTTAAGAACGGACCTCTGGAACGAATTAAGTTCTTAACCCGAGGTACCACTGTACAAGACTGCTCTACTTACCATGGGAGCCACTCGCTTGAATTCCAGATTTCTGATTGTGCTCAACTGCTCTCCCCAATTTGGGTGCATACACAGTCATGGCAAACGGTTGCCGCAATCCACCTATGGCCCAGGTTGGTTCTTCAAGGATATTTGCAGTTTATAGAGAAGCTTGCATTTGTTTCCAGAAAAGGAAAATGTAAGAGTTAATCATCAATCTCTTGACCATTCGCAACTTTGGTGCAAAGCTTCCCAGTCCCTCGATGTTCAATGCAAGTCCACATATTAGTTAGCGTCTGTTACCCGTTACCCAGGCAACTGAATATCCAAACAATGCTCCGGTATCGGCGATGCTGGCATAAGAGAGAGGAAGGGGAGGGGGGAATATTCCCAGGCGTGCTGCTATCACTTCAAGACGCGTCATATTCTGCCAGGGACGTTTGCTGGATGACCACTCCGGCCCCAGGGCAATCGGTACTTTGCTGCATGCATGGCTGTTGTTGGTGTGTCAGAGTGATAATGAGCAAATGGATAATCCTGACAGGCTGGACTTTATCCGGCTGCCACTTCTGGCCTCGGTTAGTGTAGACCGAACACATTCACACTCTCTGTCAGTCAGTCACCCGGTCTCCCTCTCTCTTTCCCCCCCTTTCCCTTGCTGTAGATTTCTTAATGTAGTTTAATGGCTTTACAAAGAGAGCCAGGCAGACGAGTTCTTCCCTCCGTGGCTGAGCCAGACCATGACCTAGCTCGCCATGAACCTAGAAGGGCTTGAAATGATAGCCGTCTTGGTCATGATTGTGCTCTTTGTTAAGGTGTTGGAACAGTTTGGGCTGATTGACTCGGGCATAGAAGGTAAGAGAGTGGCTTCTCATTGTTTTCTGTTTCTCTAAGTGGCGGTTCTTGAGCAGTGTTATGAAGGGCACCTGTTAATGAGACGTTTTAAGATGCTACTTTCAGGGCAGCACACACAGCAGGAGTATTTCAGGGTAGATACTAGAACTGGAAGCTTCCCCCCTCCCCATCACTGGGTTCTTGCAGCTGAACTGTGACAGTCACTGCAAATATTCCCAAGTGCTTTAGGAGAATTGGGGGGGGGGGGAGAGAGAAAACTTTGGCTAATGTTTCTGATAACGGTATTAGCCATGCTTCGTTGAATTTGTATGAACAGGCTGGCAAAAAAAGGAAAAGATTTTCAAACAATCACCTCCAAAATGTGCTCTGGCAGGTCAAAAGTTGGATGACAGTGAGGGTTGTGGCAACTATATATTCGTAATTGCTTTGCTCGAAATATGCTGTACGGTAAACATTCAAAACATTTAAACTTTGTTTGAGGAAAGTTAATTTGTCTTCGGCCAAGGAGAGTTGTGCTGCTTCACATTTTAATTGTCAAGTGCTTTATTTATTGCAGTCTCATCCAACTCAGTATATTCTGGATATAGCACATATGACAGATAAAATGAATTGTGTGGATTTTTAGTTTCTGTATAGTTTTTTTCCTGTTGTAACACAAGTCGATAAAACAGTTGATCTTTTTGTTTTGTTCAGCACATCATCTGCATATTTAGTGTAGTCTGGAAACTGCTTCTCTACATGGAAAGTAACACAAAGGTATTGTTTTCTCTAGTTTTTCAAGGCACCAAGCTGAAATGCCCTGGTGTGTTTTCAACATATTCCGTAATCTTGCATTATAGGCTATATGTGCACTTGACACCAGAAACTTATTCTGTGAGTAGATTAAGGTTTTACAGTCTAACCGGTAAAAGCAAAACCAGCAAGATGTAAGTTTGCTGCTCTGGCACAGCTTAAAGTAATTCTGTTTATATAACCCTTTAAAGAAATGTTGTCTTTTTTACATGAGAAGAAAGTTCATGGCAGACTGTTTTTGTTTTTGGTGCTGTGTGTTTAGGAAACCCACATATAATCAGCTCCAGAGACTACAGTGCCTTCCACAATTGTGGTACCCAGCACATTTATATAAAGAAGATTATTTGGGGAGGCTTATGTATCCATTAGAAAGAAGGTATTCTCTTCGGTATAAATAACTGTATACATTTGCAGATATATTAATAGGACCTGGTGATTTCATTTCAGTGGCATGATTGCTATGACAAACTCATCTATCTTTCAAAAAGGCAGTGTTTAAAAGTTCAGTATTATTGGTAGACACTCAAATTTGTAACTGTCCTTACGTTATGGGATAGGCTACTCTGTTTCTGTATGATTTGTTTAGGTTTAAACCAAGGCAAAAGCTGGCTGTTTGACAGTGAATTGTAAGGTTTTTAAGCAACAGACTGAGAAAGCACACTTAGTTCACTTGGAAGAAGAAGCATGTATGATCCCAAAGTTTGTTGGCTTGGCAGCACAGGTTTCTAGTATTTCTGCGTATGTTTTGCTTCTTCTCTTAACAGTACTCTCGCTTTAAGACTTTCAGTTAAGGTAAAGTTTCAGAAGGGGTGTTTTGCAAGTGCATTCTTGAAAAAATCAAAAGAGGTGGAAAGTTTGAATGTAATGTTGGTGCAATGTGCAATGAATTTAGTAACATAATTAATTAAGTTTATATAAAGTAAAGAATAATTAATGTTTTCACTAGAATGTACATTTTTTCCTCCAGTGTCCACTGCTTGAATTTAGTAAAGTGAAAAACCAATACAATTGGTGTTTTTCTGGAGGGGGAACAGAGTGTGACTTTAAAATATAGTTTTTCATGCCTGTGTAATGTAACCAATATGCCCATGTATGTTGTGGATTTGGGGTGAAAAGCTGCTGAACACTTCTTCAAGTTTACTCTGAGATTTATTGATGATAATTACTTAGCGATGATCATATGTACAATTTGATCCAGATTTCAGTTTGTTGAGATAAAGATTCTCAAGGCCACATTTCTCTTTAGTTAGACCTTTCGGTATGGAAAAGCAAGAAGCTCCGTTATGGCACTGGAGTTGGGAAGAAGAAGAAGAGGAGTTTGGATTTGATATCCCGCTTTATCACTACCTGTAGGAGTCTCAAATTGGCTAACATTCTCCTTTCCCTTCCTCCCCCACAACAAACACTCTGTGAGGTGAGTGAGGCTGAGAGACTTCAAAGAAGTGTGACTAGCCCAAGGTCACCCAGGAGCGGAGACGCGAACCTGTTTCTGCAGATTATGAGTCTACCGCTCTTAACCACTACATCACACTGGCTCTGGGACTCCTGATACCATCAAGAATGCTCTTTGCCTTTTAAAAAATGCATTATGCAATGGAAGGAGTGGGGTCCCCTTTCTCCTGGTTCTCCAAGAGTGAGGGCTATATACTGTATGCACATTCTTCCTTTTAGAGACAGGCGCCCACTTCCTTTCAAGCTGTTCCTGGAGCATCTACCTTCTTGTATTTATTTATTTAATTTAAATACCGCCCTTAGCTGAAGATCTCAGGGAAGTTCACAAGATAAAAACACAAATAAATAGTCTGAACGAAAACAAAATGATACCTCTCCCCTATCACAAATACATTTAAAAGGATGTAGAATATTAGTTAGCCAAAGGCCTGGTTGAAGAGGTATGTTCTTGCCTGGTACCTAAAGGCACCAGGCAAATCTCTTTGGGGAGAGCATTCCATAAACAGGGAGCCACTGCAGAAAAGGCCCTTTCTCGTGATACTACCCTCATGGAGGAGGCACACAAACCATTCTCCATTTCCGTGTTCTACACTCTCATACTGGCCATGTGTCTCAGGACTGGAATCCAAAGTTCCAGCCACCATCCCATTGGCAGAGGTGAGCCAAAGTCAGGACAATTACTGAGCTTTGCTGTGTGGAAAAGTCTCCCTGGCATCGGAAGTGGTGCTCTGCAGCTTTTGGAAGAGTCTTGAAAATGATAATAGTGATTGTCGTTTAACATAAACACACATCTCTGTTATTGTTCTGATAAATCACTATGTGAAATACTTGACTATTGTTTCACCAATGTTTCGCTAGTTCCTTGATGGTAACACTATCTTGGCACAAAGTACAAACTGGAAAGGTGTGTGAATTAGTCTATCTCGGAAACAGGCCTAGAATAGTAGAATTGGCCATCACAGGAAGCCTGGTTTTGCAGATATTTCAAAAGTAGTGCAAACAAATGCTTGTTAGGAAACTTAAGAAGGTTTTCTGTAGGGGATTTATTGATGTTAGTCGCTGAGTAAAAGCAGTTATATGTTAATGTTTTGTTTTGGGGTGCAATATGAGGGAAAGTGGGGAAGGGAAAGGGGTATCTGGACTGGATCATCACACCAATCCAAATGGACAACGTGATGTTATCTGTTGAAGAACCATGGGAATCTATTGGAGAATAGTACCAGGCTTTAGATTAAATAAGAGTAAAACTAAAATGTTGGTGAAAAATATGAAAGATAATGTGAAGAAGGATTTAGAGTTAAGTACTGGCTTGACGTGGGTGGCGCTGTGGGTTAAACCACAAAGCCTAGGACTTGCCGATCAGAAGGTCGGCGGTTCGAATCCCCACGATGGAGTGAGCTCCCGTTGCTCGGTCCCTGCTCCTGCCAACCTAGCAGTTTGAAAGCACGTCAAAGTGCAAGTAGATAAATAGGTACCACTCCAGTGGGAAGGTAAACGGCGTTTCCGCTGTATTGTTCTGGTTCGCCAGAAGTGGCTTAGTCATGCTGGCCACATGACCTGGAAGCTGTACGCCAGCTCCCTCAGCCAATAATGCGAGATGAGCGCCGCAACCCCAGAGTCGGGCACGACTGGACCTAATGGTCAGAGGTCACTTTATCTTTACCTTACTGGCTTGATAGGGATGCAGGTGGCACTGTAGACTAAACCACTGAGCCTTGGGCTTGCCTATCGGAAGATCTGCAGTTCGACGGGGTGAGCTCCCGTTTCTCAGTCCCAGCTCCTGCCCACCTAGCAGTTCGAAAGCATGTCAAGTGCAAGTAGATAAATAGGTACCGCTCCGGCCGGAAGGTAAACAGCGTTTCCATACACTGCTCTGGTTCGCCAGAAGCGGCTTAGTCATCCTGGCCACATGACCTGGAAGCTGTCTGCGGACAAACGTCGGCTCCCTCGGCCTATAGAGCCAGAATAGCATGCAACCTAAGAGTCATCTACGACTGGACCTAATGGTCAGGGGTGCCTTTACCTTTACCTTTTACTGGCTTGACCATGGAGAAGAAAGTCAAATATTTAGGAATATGGTGAACAGCAATGAATATTAATTTATGTCAATATAATTGTGTTAAAACTTGAAGAGCTGTTGTGAAGAGTGGGGTTGAAATTTAAATTAAATGAATGTATTATTGTTACTATTTATTAAATTTCTAGACCACCCTTCACCCAAGGATCATAGGACAGTTTTGTTGTAGTTTGGTCGTTTAGTCGTGTCTGACTCTTCGTGACCCCATGGACCACAGCACTCCAGGCACTCCTGTCTTCCACTGCCTCCCCCAGTTTGGTCAAATTCATGCTGGTAGCTTCGAGAACACTGTCCAACCATCTCGTCCTCTGTTGTCCCCTTCTCCTTGTCCCCTCCATCTTTCCCAACATCAGGGTCTTTTCCAGGGAGTCTTCTCTTCTCATGAGGTGGCCCAAGTCTTGGAGCCTCAGCTTCAGGATCTGTCTTTCCAGTGAGCACTCAGGGCTGATTTCCTTTAGAATGGATAGGTTTGATCTTCTTGCAGTCCATAGGACTCTCAAGAGTCTCCTCCGGCACCATAATTCTAAAGCATCAATTCTTCGGCGATCAGCCTTCTTTATGGTCAAGCTCTCACTTCTGTACATCACTACTGGGAAAACCATAGCTTTAACTATACGGACCTTTGTTGGCAAGGTGATGTCTCTGTAGGACAGTTTACAATATATAAATAGTCATCCCCCCACCCTGAATACTTGGCATGCTATTGCTTATGATTGGCTTATGTGTGAGCTGTTTTGCCAGTAGTAACATACAGTATTTGGCATCAGTCTGTTACCACTTCTTAACAAATGACAGATTTCCGCAGCATGTGCCTGGCACTGGCACTCTCTTCCCAGGTCCACAGTCCCTAAACTGCAGTGTGTGATCCAAGCAGGAATCCCCTGGAAGCTTCGCAGTACACTTGCCTTATACTGTAATCTCCAAGGATCATCCACACTTGATGAAAGCACAGATTGTAACAATTGCACTGGTTTTGCATCTCATTCTGCTTTTCTAAGGATTACTCATCTGCATTCCTTTTTCTTGATGCCCACGGGAGGGATGGGCCGTTTCAGCTAGGATTTAAATCTGCTGTGTTTAAATGGGGGATTTTTGTTTGTTTGCTTTGCTTTTTATTCACGGTGCTTTTAGTAAAGTTCACCCCCCCCAAAAAAACACCCCTGGAATTTAATGTTATAGGTCTAATTTGTTAGAACTTTCACATAACTTTGAGGGCTAACTTGCCCCTTTATCTTGCATATCTTTATTTGATCAATATATTTGCAAATAATAATAATAATTCATTATTTATACCCCGCCCATCTGGCCGGGTTTCCCCAGCCACTCTGGGCAATTCCCAACAGAATATTAAAAACACAATAAAACATCAAACATTAAAAACTTCTCTAAACAGGGTTGCCTTCAGATGTCTTCTAAAAATCAGATAGTTGTTGATTTCCTTGACATTTGATGGGAGGGCATTCCGTAGGGCAGGAGCCACTACCGAGAAGGCTCTCTGCCTGGTTGCAAAGATTAGCATGTTGCGCCTATATTACTGCTATCATAGCATAGCATAGGATTGTAGAGTTGGAAGGGATCCCAAGGGTCATCTAGTCCAAACCCTTACAATGCAGGAATCTCAACTGAAGCATCCACGGCAGATCGCCATCTAACATTTGCTTTGAAACCTCCTCTGTCCTCCTTGAATACTTTTTAAAAAATGACTTTTTACATGTCAAGTTTCACTTAGCCCAAAGGATATACCGTATATACTCGAGTATAAGCCGACTTTTTCAGCATATTTTTTATCCCCCCTCAGTTTATACTTGAATGAGGCGGGTGGTGGTGGAGGGACAAGAGGTGAGAAAGGAGCCTTTTCTCGCCGCTGGTCCCGCCACCCGCCTCTTCCAAGGGCAGGCACAGGAGCCACGGTTGGGAGAGACGCTGCGCTGTGCCTCTCCCAATTGGGCCCCTATGCCTGCCCTTGTAAGAGGCGAGTGGTGGGACGAGCAGCCTGAAAGGAGCCCTTTCGGGCTGCTTCTTCTTCCTCCGCCACTGCCGCCGCCACCACCAGGTTTGTGGTGTGGTGAACTGGCTGATACTCGAGTCAATATGTTTTCCCAGTTTTTTGTGGTAAAATTAGGTGCCTCGGCTTATATTTGGGTCAGCTTACACTCGAGTATATATGGTATTTCCTAGATGATTCAATTGTCTTAAGAGTCTTGCCTCCCTTGAAGCCTGAAACCTAATTTGTATCTGACACCTATGCAACATCTTTGGCATGTACACCAAGCAATGTTTGTTGCTGTGGATTGTAACAAAGACCTTGGCAGTAAACAGGTAGTCCTTTTAGAGAATTAACATACAGGGCACCTTCTCCATGGGTTGAAGTCCAGGAGGGTGGCTGTGTTGCAGCGAGCACAAAAAACAGAGTCCTGTGAAACCCTAAAGACTAACTACCTCCTGCATGAGGCTTTATACACTACAGCCAACTTCATCAAATGCATGAACATAAAAGGAGTCTGTAGGATCAGACCAATGGCCCTTCTTGTCCAACATCCTTTTCTCACAGTTGCCAACCATGGAAAGTCCATAAGCAGGCCCCAAGCACAGAGGTGTTCCTTGGTCGCTGCTTCTATATGAATCTTTTTGCATTTGACTTTGACACCTTTCAGGGACGTGGGTGCTGTGGGTTAAACCACTGTGCCGCTTGGGCTTGCCAATCGAATGGTCGGCGGTTCGAAATCCCCGCGATGCGGTGAGCTCCCGTTGTTCGGTCCCAGCTCCTGCCAACCCAGCAGTTCAAAAGCATGCTGTTCAAATAGATAAATAGGTACAGCTCCGGCGAAGGTAAATGGCATTAGGATAGGAGAATTTAGTGTTTTAATTAGGTGCTTATGATAGGCTGTGAACCTTGCACATCCCAACCAATGGGAGGCAAGGGCGGGATTTGCGCTCAGATGAAGGGGTTATATGCTTGTGTTTTACTGAAATTGGGTGTGCTTCGTTTGGACACCCATCCATGCAATTATGTTTCTTGTGATCACTACATAAACTTTTTTGCTGCTTCACCAACTTTGCTCCAATTTTATTTTGAGGGTCCCAGGACCCAGGGTCTTGGGACCGGCGTTTTCATATCTCACAAGCATATACAGGTATTAGCTGCTGATATATAATGATGGTGAAAAGAAAGGATCACGCAACCCTAGCACTAAACTAAATCATTGGAGGGTGAGCTGTTGTGCTAATCATAGCGGCAATTCCCTTGGCAATTTTCCCTGTTTGACTTCCAAGTTGAGACACGAATCCCAAACACATAAGGCAAGATTCACTGAAAACCCTACCTATAAGCAGCAGGATAGTCCCTTAAACTTGATAGTCGTTGAAAGAAATTAGAAGTTCTTTTCAGTTAAAAAGTAGAGGGCATGCAAAGATTAAGGCTTTCTGGGAGATGATCTATAATGAAATGAAAAGGGTATTTAAATATACCTTCCTGAAGAAACCAGAGGCCTTTCTCCTGGGCATAGTCGGCCAATTGGTGCCAAAGAAGGATAGAACTTTATGTATGCAACAACAGCAGCAAGAATACTCATTGCAAAGCATTGGAAGACACAAGATTTACCCACCCTGGAAGAGTGGCAGATGAAGGTGATGGACTATATGGAATTAGCGGAAATGACTGGCAGAATCCGATACCTGGGAGAAGAGTTGGTGGAAGAAGACTGGAAGAAATTTAAAGACTATCTTCAGAAACACTGTAAAATTAATGAATGTTAAAAATGATGTTGGATTGAAAATAAGTGGCATTAGCAACAAAGTTAACAAGAGTATGCAAAATTGAACTGAAAATGGATGAAAATATAGAGTTATAATATGTTAAGGTATAGAGTTAAGATAAACGAAAGAGGGTAAGGATTTGCTGATTTGATTATTTAAATGGGGATACAAAAAGGGGAGGTGTGAGGAGGCCAAGGAAATAAGATAATGAGTTAGGGTTACAAAAATGGATTTGTTTTTATTCTTCTTTTTCTTATTTTATGTATTTTTCTATGTTTCTTTTATTGTATTTCTTTCTTTTTATATGATCTTTTAAATTTATGTTTTTGTAAAACTCCAATAAATATCTTTTTTAAAAAAAGTAGAGGGCATGGGGAAGGTATTCCTTGCATTTTTTTTTAAAAAAATGATAAGCATGTGAGCTGTTTACACTCTTCCCCGCCTCTCCCCACCAATCACAATAGCCCTAAGAAACTGTGTCTCACCATTAGAAGTGTTGAGTGTGAAAAAGATTAATATGAGGGGGAGGTGGATAACTTATGGAGAACTTATGGAGAATTGATAATAAGAGAGGGGGGAATGGAAAATGAAAACTTATGAAGAGGTGAAAGAATTTGTTTATGATTGGTTGCATTACTATCAGGTTAATGAAATGTTTAAAAAAGATTGTAAAGTGTGTGGATATGAAGGAAAAGAATCAAAATTTCAAACAGAGGTACTGAATAATGAGTATAAAAATTTGTCCAAAATGTATAAAATGTTGCTGGAATGGCACACAAAAGATGAAGAGGTAAAAATCGGTAATGATACATTGAGCCAGAGATTTTGGTTATAATATACAATATGATGATTGGATGAAATTATGGAATGAAAGGTTAAAATTTACGGCGTGTACTGCATTGAAGGAAAATGTAATGAAAATGGTTTATAGATGGTATACAACACCAGTTAAACTGGCTAAAATGTATAAAACATGTAATAAGTGCTGGAAATGTAAAGAAAAAGAAGGAACTTTCTATCATATGTGGTGGGAGTGTAAAAGGGTGAAAGGCTTCTGGGAAATGATATATAATGAATTGAAAAAGATGTTGAAATATACGTTTGTTAAAAAACCAGAGGCCTTCCTATTAGGATTGGTAGGTAATGAAATTAATAAAAAAGATTGTAAACTTTTCCAATACGCAGTAACAGCAGCAAGAATACTTCTGGCACAAAGATGGAAGCAGGAAGAAATTCCAACAGTGGAAGAATGGAGAATGAAATTGACTGAATACGCAGAACTGGACAAACTGACTGGGAAGATTCGATACCAGAAAGACCAAAAGTTTATCAAGGACTGGGGGAGATTTACAGAATATCTGAAAAGCACATGTGATGTACAGACAACGCTTGTTGGTTTTGAAGAGAGACTGTGAAAAATTAAGAAATATTGTAAAAAAGAAAGTAAGAGGGAAGAGGAGTGTCTAAAGGCAATAATAATTTTAGAAATGCGTTAACAATAGAAATTTTAACGAAAGATTGGCAGAGAAACTGAGGGAAGTCAAAAATTGATAAATGAGTGATAAAATATGAGTTGATTGTATAAAAATGTTTGGAAAATGAATAAAAATTATTATATATAAAAAAAGAAACTGTGTCACAGGGTTTTGCCCAATCCCAGCTCACTTGCCATCCAGCAACTCTTTCACAAGTTTTCCCCCTGGCAGCAAGCAGGCACTGGTCGTGAGTAGAGGCTGAATGATCCGTGGATCAACATTGTGGCTTCCACTGCGCAATTAACAAGATAAGTGTGTCATTGGCAAGCAGAACCGTCTTTCTCATAGGGCTTAGTGGTGCGTCACACCAGAGCGCTGACCTCTCAGGGGCGCCCCAGCAAGTGGGGGAGCTGAGTGGCTTTGCTGGCGGCCTTCCCTTTTCCTGCATGCCCGCCAGCTGCACCCCCCAACCATAAGGCTGGCAGCTTCCCTCCCAAGCCTCCCCGGGTGTGCAGGATGCAGAGGTTTAGGATGGAAGCTGCGCCCCAGCAACCATATGGCTGGTGGGCCCGCAGCTTCCCTCCCAAGCCTCTGTGAGGATCACTCTCCTCCCGAGGAGGCTTGGGAGGAGCACAACTGTTGGCATGCAGAGGGCCAGGAGGCCAGCTGGCAAGCCCCAGCTGAGCCATCTCCATCCATCGGCCATGCTCCAACATAAATCAGCGACCCGGGCTTCAAAACCAGGGCATGCTATCAGCAGAGAGAACTGTGCACACAGAATCGTCGTGAGTAAAACAGAAATGCTATGGATTGAACTTGGGCCTCAGCATTCAGTACAGTACCCTGTACTGTAAGAACTTCTTTACCCTGTTGGTGCGATTAATCATGCTTCTATATCTTCTGCCTGAGGGCAGGAGATCAAGAAAGTGCTGGCTAGGGTGTACAGTACCCTGGGTTAAGAACTTAATGCATTCTGGAGGTCTGTTCTTAACCTGAAACTGTTCTTAACCTGAGGTATCACTTTAGCTAATGGGGCCTCCCGCTGCTGCCGTGCCACCGCCAAGCAATTTCTGTTCTCATCCTGAAGCAAAGTTCTTAACCCGAAGTACTATTTCTGGGTTAGCGGAGTCTGTAACCTGAAGCGTCTGTAACCCGAGGTACCACTTTATTACCAAGCTACAGTCCTCCCCCAGAGGAAGGGAATGATGCACCCACTTGCCCTGCCTGAGGTCTGTGAATCCATTCACATTTATGTTCAAGGACAATGTAGGAAGTGCCTACAGAGGGTGGTGAATACAGCACAAGATATTACGGGCTGTCCCGTGAATCCGCTGGATGAAATAGTGGAAGAACGTTGCCTCAAGAGAATGAGGGAAATTCTCAGGGATTATTCACACCCTAGCCGGCACTTTCTTGATCTCCTGCCCTCAGGCAGAAGATATAGAAGCATGATTAATTGCACCAACAGGGTAAAGAACAGCTTCTATCTGTGGGCTGTTAGGCTGCTGAATGAAAAGATAACAACAGGGCAACTGACTTTCAGGTTTGGTGGGTGGGTGTCAGTAAACGAGGGGAATTAAGACTAAGAGAACTGAGTGAGGGGTGCTCTTGTGATTTCACTGTATACAAGTTGTAAGGTAAAGGTAAAGGGACCCCTGGCAATTAAGTGCAGTTGCCAACCACTCTGGGGTTGCAGCGCTCATCTCGCTTTATTGACCGAGGGAGCTGGCGTACAGCTTCCGGGACATGTGGCCAGCATGACTAAGCCGCTTCTGGCGAAACCAGAGCAGCACACGGAAACGCCGTTTACCTTCCCACCGGAGAGGTACCTATTTATCTACTTGCACTTTGACATGCTTTCAAACTGCTAGGTGGGCAGGAGCTGGGACCGAGCAATGGGAGCTCACCCCGTTGCGGGGATTCAAACCGCCGACCTTCTGATCGGCAAGTCCTAGGCTCTGTGGTTTAACCTACAGCGCCACCCGCGTCCCCAAGAAGTTGTACAAGTGACAATAAAGTATTTCAAATTTCATTTTTTTTAAATGTAAACTGTATATGTGATTGGTATCCTTCATTTTGCAGGAGACACATCATTAGGATAGTGCAGTATAAGGAGGCTGGATGAGGTCAGTGCCAAACAAGGTGGTCAAAGCCAGGTTCCTGCAAGGCGTGATCCACCCACCCCTATTGAGTGACTGTATCTCTAACCATTCGTGTTCAACAGAAAAACACACCTGCAGTTTTAAAGAAACGTTTCATTGCTGTCTTCTGCAGCTGTAGATAATTTTGACCCAAATTCTACCACGTTTCATTAGCATACCCCATTAGGAAACAGTCGTAATTTAACGTCGCTATTGAAATCAAATACCCTTGTAAGGTTTCTGACCTCCTGTAGTAAAGTCTGATGGGATTAACAAGAAGAGCTTGTCCTCATCTGCCTTTGCCTTCTCTTTAAAGTCAAGGATTTTGATCTGACCCTGTTAAATGTGATGCTCTGAAGATAAAACTAAGTACTGGATTAGTAAAGCGGTCATTAAATGATCCATTATCTGTGGGTGAAATATACTCAGAGTCGAGAGTGGATTTCATGCTCTTTATTCAGCTCATAGTGGTGAGGAGGGAATCAAAGTCCCCTCAAAGTATCTGCTTTATATACATTATTTACACAATGGGCTGCACGTGATTGGCTAATTCTGGAATTCTCCTGTAGACCAATCAGGTTGTGGATTTACTTCTATCTGGAGTTGGATTGGGTGGCTCCTGCCGACCAATCATACTGCTGCATTGTTCTAGGACCAAGCAGACTGCTGCATTCTGAATCCTATTGTTCTAGGACCAATCAGACTGCTGCATTTTGGATCCTATTGTTCTAGGACCAACCAGACTGCTGCAGTTTGGATCCTATTCAACTCAGTACATAACAGTGGGTAAGCAGGCATTTGGAGAAATTGAATAGGGTTACAGTAGCTGGAGAAGAAGTACAGTAGTGGCTAAGAAGAAAATTTGCTGGAAGCCAGGAAGTTCCAGTTCAAATCTCATTCCACACAACCCATTTTAGGCAAGACTGTTATCTCACCAAGGAACGCAGGTGGCACTGTGGGTTAAACCACTGAGCCTAGGACTTGCCAATCAGAAGGTTGGTGGTTCGAATCCCCGCGACGGGGTGAGCTCCCATTGCTCAGTCCCTGCTCCTGCCAACCTAGCAGTTCGAAAGCATGTCAAAGTTCAAGTAAATAAATAGGTACTGCTCCGGTGGGAAGGTAAATGGTGTTTCTGTGCGCTGCTCTGGTTCGCCAGAAGTGGCTTAGTCTTGCTGGCCACATGACCCAGAAGCTGTAAACTGGCTCCCTCAGCCAATAAAGCGAGATGAGCGCCACAACCCCAGAGTCGGCCACGACTGGACCTAATGGTCAGGGGTCCCTTTACCTTTACCTTTTTATTATCTCACCCTCAACCCCTACCTGCCATATGGAGATAATATTGCTCATCTACCATGCAGGCTCCCAGGGCTGGCCTTAGGGGTGGGAAAGTACAGTGATATCCCTGACCAATAGGCTGAAGAAGATGTCCCAATGAGTTGCATGGCTCCATGTTTGTTATCCCCGGAAATCAGAGCACAAGAAAGAAAGTGCAAAGTGTCTTCAACCATTCTTTCAAGGTTGTTTGGGTATTAGCTGCAACAATGAGCTTCCATCAATGAACTTTAAAGTATATTTCTTTTTCTGTTTCAGTTTGATATCATTTCTAGATAAAAATCAGTGGAACACAACTTTGCTTTGAGGCAACATTGCTGAATAAATAAACCACAAGCCCTACAAATATTTAAAACACTATAGACACTTTAAACAATAAAACAAAAAGCTGTAGGTCAGTTTCCACACTGGATAACTTTTTTTCTCTTCTTTATTATTATCAAAGAGAGCAACACAAACTTCTTTTCCGTATCATGCAGAGAAAGAAAATTATAACAAATCCAAAATATCCTTTGAACTGATAATGGATCTTTGGTTCCAGTAGATAAAATGGTTCCATTCCAGAGCAAACTTTGTTTAAGATGAGAAATAGCAGTTAACTTGGAGATCAGCACAACCAGGCCAGAATGACAGGAAAACTGGAAATTGCTTTACAATATTTTCATATACATTTTTTATTTTTGTTGGGGTTTTTTAATATTTTGTGTTATTAATGGATATATCACAATAAAGAGTGTTCACCAAAATACTGCAAGCAAAAAATTGCATATGTTCACCCTTCACTTTTAACTGTGAATTATGCATGTTTTGGAAAGCAAGAAGAAAAAAACTATTTTGTGTCTGAATTTTAGTGTCTCTTTAAATGTATGGGATTTCAATCAGGTGAATATTCCTAACAGAGAAACAACAGCAGAACTTTCTTTATGCCACATTGAAACAGGGGAGGGGGAGCATAAAAATCTTTCTGCAAGTTAGCTACTGTACTTTTACTTGTTTTGGAAACCAAAAGTGAACAAATATTCATTTCCCAGGGATGTTTTGAGTAAGTTTAAAGTGTGGCAACTGTTTTGGTGTTGTGAGGTAGGGAGAGATTCACTTATCCTGGGGAGTAAATACTGTACCAGTCTGGGATCTTATAAGACATTATCCAGCTAACATTAGTCATGGTTAAGTTTGATTGAAACCGGTGGAATGAGTTGGTTGTGAAGCCTGTTAGCTTTGCTGCAGAATTCAGCTCGCACCTGACAATAAGAGGGGCAGGTAGACAAAATACAATTTTGGGTTGCCGCATTTCAAACAGTGGAAATCCAGACAATTGGTGAACCTTTTTGGCAAAATCGTGGGGAGGGGGAAACCGTTTTTGAGCTATTTTTATGGGAAATTGGCAAAAACAGCACTACCAACATGGGCTGCCATTACTACAAGGATCCATTATTGAAGAATCCACAGAGGATAATAATGAAAGTTACTCCCCATGCAATTCCTTCCCCCCTCCATTTAATTTGAAGCAGGAAAACACTGATATAAAACAAAAGGTTTGATTACAGGAATGCAGTTTCTTTCTTTCCCTCCCACCAAACACACACACATTATAAATATGACGCTGCTGTTCAAAGTTACAAGACAGAAGGGGGTACAGTAATTTTTAAGCTTCTTATTTGTCTTCATATTCCCAAACTTGCACCCTCCAGATGTTTTGAAGAAGGGAATTATAGTCCAAAACAGCTGCAGGGTGATAAGCTAGGGGAGGCTGATCCACAGTTGTGGTATTTTGCAAATGATCCAGTTCTCCTTATCTATTTCTGACGAAGAGTTTTAATTTAGCTTTTGTGCCAAAGGTTGATTGTATGTTAATCAGCTCAAACAAACCAGAACTTGAGAATCTTGCATCTACGGTTTATTTTTAGATTCAGAGTCAGCGGTGAGGTGAAATTAAGATTCTGTATCTCAGCTGCTCAAAAGCTGGAGGCATGTTTATGTTCCACTCAGTGAGGCGGCGTTTGGGCTGAGTATTATCATGCAAATCAAATTGATAGTCAATAGCAAATAATGCCATTTCTGTTTCTTAATTATCTCCAGAATCTATGGAATATTTATTTATTTGTTGAATTTGTATCCTCACCTTTGTCTCCAAGGAGTCCAAAGTGGTGTTCTTAGTTCTCTTCCCTCCCCATTTAATCCCACAACAAGCCTGTGAGGTAAGTTAGGCTGAGACATAGTGACTGGTCCAAGGTCACCTAGTAGACTGAGTTGGGAGTTGAACTCTGGTCTGCCAGTTGCTAGTCTAAGGTTACCAGATGTCCCTGTTTCCTGGGGGCCAGTCCCCAGATTTACAAATCAGTTCCCTGACAAAATCCACCTGTTTAGTAGGAAGTTGAAAAGTGTCCTCGGATTCACTGAAAAAATCTGGTAACCTTATGCTAGTCCAACAGTCTAACCACTACACCACACTGGGTGACTCCAAACATGATCACTTGTAGGTGACCCAATGAAAATCATGAAGTATACAGTGGTACCTCGGGTTACATACGCTTCAGGTTACAGACTCCGCTAACCCAGAAATAGTACCTTGGGTTAAGAACTTTGCTTCAGGATGAGAACAGCAATTGTGCTCCAGTGGCACGGTGGCAGCGGGAGGCCCCATTAGCTAAAGTGGTGCTTCAGGTTAAGAACAGTTTCAGGTTAAGAACGGACCTCTGGAACGAATTAAGTACTTAACCCGAGGTACCACTGTAATTTGCTTTTCAAACTCCCAGTAGCTGTGGAACTGATTGTGTTCATTCTGGCATGAGTCTTACCTCTTTATTGAACATATGAATCTGAACTGAGTCAGACTGCCCAGCGTAGCGATAGCTTCTTTGGTACTGCTGTCTGAGATCCTTTATTATTATTATTTTTCCAACACGTTTTGACTTTTTCTCAAATACAGTTGTACAAGAGCAACTGTTTTTTCATTTTCCTCACTGCGCAGTCTGCCATTTGGATTGGTGGCTTGGATTGTGGCTTGGATAGCAAGCTGCTGCTCTTTCCACAATAATCTTCCAATTCTTGGATGAAATATTGCAAGCAATCTCTGCACAATAGGACTTGTTGCTCATCATCAGCGCCTCCAGCTCTTTGACGTTGTGGACAAGGAACTTTCTGAATCCTAAAGGCAACATGTGCTTTGTCTTCTTACTGCTACCACACCCAATGCTGGGCATCAAGATTTGGCCCTTGAACCTTCTGTTGTCAATAACTCTGGGCTTCAGCCAGTTACACTGAATTTTGACATAGCAATTAGATTGATGGCAGATGAACTTCTTGGTCCTCTTCTTGACGATCTTGGGCTTGATGAGGGGTCTGAGGGCCGGCATAGTGTCCGCTGAAGAATGGTGGCACCTGTGCAGGGAGGGAACGTGGAGAGAAAGCTGAGATCCTTTAATTTAAGATTGCAGGGGTAAATCCCAAGTTCATTCAAAACATGAACTTCAGCTCTGAGCTTCATGTACGCCCCTAAAAGTGCTTAAACTACCACTTCTGATTTCTCTAGTTCCATAAGCAGGTCTGTAGTTTTGACCTGGAAACTCTCATATTCAAGGCAAGAATAACACCCCTAAGGGCAGTGGTCTTCAGACTGTGTTCCATGAACAACAACAACAACAACAACAACAACAACAACAACAACAACAACAATTTATACCCCACCCATCTGGCTGGGTTTTCCCAGTCACTCTGGGCAGCTTCCAACAAAATATTAAAATACAATAATCCTTCAGATATTAAATGCTTCCCTAAACAGGCTGCCTTCGGATGTCTTCTAAAAGTCTGGTAGTTGTTTTTTTCTTTGACATCTGGTGAAAGGGTGTTCCACAGGGCGGGTGCCACTACCGAGAAGGCCCTCTGCCTGGTTCCCTGTAACTTGGCTTTTCGCAGTGAGGAAACTGCCAGAAGGTCCTCGGCGCTGGACCTAAGTGTCCGGGCAGAACGATGGGGGTGCAGATGCTACTTCAGGATTAGCAACAATGGAAAAGCTCTTTCTGGTGTAGGGGGAAAAAACCCACTACTAGATATGTGAAATATGTGGTTCTTTTGGAATTAAATAGTAGCTGAACCAGGAAGAGAGTCAGGATTGGGACCAAGGGAGTTATCTTTTATTTTCATGCTGATGAACTGCCACCTTGCTGTCGGAGGGCAATTGTTCTCTGTGCCAAATTGATATGAAATAGCAATTTTAGGACTGCAATGTGTGTGTGGGGGGGAGATGTTTACACGCTCTCTGTTTTGTACCATGCTCCTGATATTCAGTCCCAGTAACTGCTCTGTAAAAACAACAAAACACAACCCAGGTATGTGAAATGAGATGAGATCATGCATTTCATGTATTGGGATGCCAACTTGAATAAAATATTGTGGGGTGAGGAGGTAGCCCCTGTCCCACATAATCAATCACTTGACTGGCGAACCCACACAATTTGAATGGCAATGCCCATCAACTTTAGGGGGCCCCGTGCCCTCAGATATTTTATTGGAGGGCTGAAGGGACCTTGGCCTCTAGGAGTTTGCTCTTATGTCAGGTATTGTCTACTGAGCATAATCCAAAATCCACAGCTGCTGAGAAGTGTTGAATGTATTATTGGGTATATTCTCAGTTTATTCAAGGAAACTGTTCCAATATGAACTTGGTGTGTGCATCAGAATCCTGGAGAGCACTCGGGTTGTCTATAGCTGCAGACTCTGGTAGTGGAAGAGGGTGGTGGTAATAACTTTCACTGATTCTCACTTTCACCTGCACATCCCACTGTAGCCCTCAAATTTCGTGGGGAATCATTGGAGCAGCATAGGAAGTGGGGGAGCTGCAGAAATTTGCAAAAAAAATCATTTCCCTCCCCCTTCTGCTTACAGAAGCCTCCACTACACCAAATAGCCTTTCTGTTTCCCAACTGGAAACAACCAAAGGACTTTAAAGTAAATTTTAGTTTTCTAAAGATCTAATGATCCAGTCATGGTTCCTTCCTGAAGGGTATTCCATCTGGCCACTCAAGCCTGTACTGCTTCATTTTGAGTGCATTAAGAATTTCAATTAATTTCCACCTCATCAACAGAACGGAAAACGATCATGAAAGCTATGAACATTTTGAGCATCAGTCCAGGTGATGTTGCCAAACCAAACTGGCAAGACTAAAGCAATCTGTCAGCTGTCAAGCCACGGCACTGGTGAGGTGCAATTCATAATGTTCACCATCTGCGTCTAAAAGCATTTTCACAACCTGTGTTTAGATTTGCTTTGGGGGATAAGCTTTAAATCTCCTCTTTGAAAGTCACTGACCTAATGCACCGTGTTTCAGTTGCTCTGCTGAGGACCATATGCTTCCGATGGAAAGTATTTAAAACTGGGCTGTTGATATGTTGAAAAAGCAACGGAGGGAGATTAAGCAAAGCTAATTGAGCCGAGTCCATCATCTGAGAATTAAGCTGCAATAATTACAATGACTATAGCATCTTTAGAGATGGGTACTAAAACTCGTAAGTAGGGCTTCCAAAGCATTACTTGAGCATCATTGAGGGATGAGACTGAAAGTGTATATTCTACTCACTTTTGTGCAAACATATGTTGTCATTTGAAATCCCCACCCCCCCACCATGTAAGCCATGTAGGTGCATCTTTACATTTTTCATTTTTTTTGACAATGCAGCAACTGGCACAGCAATAGTTTTAACTAGCTAAATTATGGAAGAGGGAAGCTGTAGCAGAGGTGGGGGCACATTTTGCTACCGCTGCTAAAATCCAGAACATCAGTTTGCATTCCTCAGTGCAGAAAGAATGGATCAGATGTGTAGAGATCTTTCCTATTCTACTTAATTCAAGAGGGTTCTGGAAGCTTCTCTGTGTGAAAGAAACAAGCGGAAGGTTCATGATGTTTGGGTTATTCCTTCAGAGAAGCTGAGTACAGCTGGCTTAAACTGGTTCTGTTATCTCTTTCTGTCAAGGTCATGCTGACTATAAAAGTGAGGCCAGAAGGAGCCTGGGTCTTAACTTTCTCTTTCTATCTCTATTCCTTCTGGTGTGGTGCTCTGTACATAGTATGCTTAGCGTTAAGGTTTAGGCTTATTATAAGTTATTGCAAGTTTCAGTTAAGTCTGCTGCAATTGGATTTCTTACGAACAGTGCAAATCCTGGATATATTGGATTTGTGACCATGATGCTCATTTGCCTTCAGTAGCTGTAAAGCTCTGCTGGATGAAATGGAATTGCCTCTGGTCTATTTTTTTGGGAATCCTGCAATGTGTTTAAGTTTTTACTCTGCTAACTATACATTGGAATCTATTCTGGATCAATATTGAGTAGAATTTACATGTCACATTTCACATAGGAATATAGCGGAAGCGCTGTGTAGGGGCCCAAACTCACTCTTTAAGCTGCTCCCTTTTTGTCGAGCCCCATCCTGGATTAAGTTTTTTTGGTTGACATCCTACCCCAGAGAGGCAGACACTTGCTTCGGAGGCTACCCTGATCTTAGAGGCACTCAGATTGCCTTTAAAGTCCATTATGAGACGACTCCTCTATGGGAGTAGGGTGGAATGGGAGCTGAGCTCCAGCGGCACGCAGTCAGTAGGATTAAGCAAATTTTGTATTTTCCTGTTTGTGTTATACGCAAAGTGTAATAACACTTCATACATTTGTGACAAATGGGATCATCTTAATAGATGGTTCTGGTTGTGGGCAAGCTCTCAACCTGGTTCCCCCCACCCTGGCGTAGGTGGAGCTATCGCACTCACGCCACGGTGGCACCACAATTGTTGTTGTTGTTTAGTCATTTAGTCGTGTCCGACTCTTCATGACCCATGGACCAGAGCACGCCAGGCACTCCTGTCTTCCACTGCCTCCCGCAGTTTGGTCAAACTCATGCTGGTAGCTTCGAGAACACTGTCCAACCATCTCGTCCTCTGCCGTCCCCTTCTCCTTGCGCCCTCCATCTTTCCCAACATCAGGGGCTTTTCCAGGGAGTCTTCTCTTCTCATGAGGTGGCCAAAGTATTGGAGCCTCAGCTTCACAATTACCCAGGGCTATTGCCCAATCATGTCAAAGAGTGACAGTGGGGGAAAGTATAAAAGCAGCAGCATGATGTGTGCCAGGCTCCTGCTTCACCTTGCTGAACACCCGCCCACCCTCCCTTTAATTTAGCCTTGCTTTGAACTTTGGTTGGTTGCCCGGCTTGAGTCGGGGGCTGGGTAGGAGTTTTTCCATTTGGCAAATTGGCATGGGCCACTTGGTTTTTGCCTACCTCTTAGCAATCGTCACAACTTGGTAAGGTTTGGCGGTTAGGCATTGGCTTATGGTGAATGGGGGAGGGGAGGTTGGTCTTCCAGTTTCACGGGTATTCCATTAAAAGAAGCCGGGTCCTGGTTCCTGTCCAAAGTCCGCTTGAAGGGTGAGGGCCATGCCAGGCCTCCGGGAACACCAGGGGAGATGCAGGCAGGTTCCCCCGAAGCAATTTCGCTTTGGGTGGTTTACCCTTACAGACTTCCTGCAAAGGGGACAGGAGTCAGATATAGTCTTGCCAATGCCTAAGCCAATACCACTCTCATTCCTGTAATCAATAAAGTTGTGGCCAAATTTTTGCCCAAAAACCTTAAACAAAATATCTGTGTCTGTGTGACATAGCTTGAGGGTCTTGCCACACAAGTATCGCGTGATGAATTTGAATCAAGCACCCCAATTTATTCTTCTGATGCTGGAGTATTTTGCACACCTTCCAAGGCATCAAGAAATTGGTAATAGCCTTTTAGCAACAAGCTACCTATCCTATCCACAGGTAGGAACTTGATCTCATGTGTTCATTTGGATGCATAGCCTTTCCTCTCCACATAGATCATGGTCAAAGCTGTACAAAGATAAATGACTGTCTTCAGAGGATTCAGAATCTTAGGGTCGGTTCACACACCTACTGAATCTTACTGATGCAGGCAGCTACTAAACAGAACCACCTAAGTGTGTTACTGTGCCTATGATGATATGGGAATTGCAGGTGTTTCATGAAGTTTATATCCATGCATCAGTATGTCCAGCTGTGTGATTTTTCCTCTGGTCCATGGGCTATAAAATGTGTTTTGTGTGAGATGGATACAACTATTGGATATGCCAGTAATACAAATATGTGGCTACAATAACAACCAACACCCTCCCAGTACAGGTAAGAATCCAAAGGACCAGAGTGGACTATGCCACTTAAGGTAGTTGTGGGTGGAGTATGCCACAGGCGAAGGAAGAGGGGGGAAGAGTTCTTCACCATAGCAGCAAAGATAACTCTACCTGGTGGCGTTCACAATGTTCTTTTCAGAAACCACCTGAGAAGGTCACTCTCCTACATGATATCATTCCTAGATGGCTTCTGTGGGGTGAAAAAAATGATGGCTGCTAGGAAGAGCTGTCTTTGCAAAACTGGGAGTGACAGAAAAAATGGGGGAGATGAAATTATCCCCTCAATGATTCCCCACCCCACCCCACCCCCATTTAAGCTGAAACTACTCATCTGATATATTTTTTTTCAGTTTAATGAAAACGCTGGGTCCTTCCAGACGAACTGTTTATTGAGAATTCAGCCTGACTTGCATGCAGGGAAGTCTAATGATGTTGCATCAAAGCAAGCGCAATCCCACACTTTCTAGCGCGTTTTCCTGTCATTTTCCCTCCCGCAAAAGTCTGATCCTTTTGCACAAAACTTCCCAATCAAGTATAATTATGCAATCTGGGTTTGTGGATATGTGATTGAAAATCACCCACCTGAAAATAGTGAGAGTCTGGAAATGCTCTGTACAGTGGTACCTTGGTTCTCAAACTTAATCCGTTCCGGAAGTCTGTTCTAAAACCAAGGTGCGCTTTCCCATAGAAAGTAATGCAAAACGGAATAATCCATTCCAGACTTTTAAAAACAACCCCTAAAACAGCAATTTAACATGAATTTTACTATCTAACAAGACCATTGATCCATAAAATGAAAGCAATAATCAATGTACTGTACTATAAAATAAATAAAAGAGTATTGTAGGTGATAAAAATTCTTGCCTGCACTGATGATAGTCATTGTTTGGATGGGGGGCTTTTATCCATTTCTGCAGTCACACAATCAATCAGTCAGTCAGTCAGTAGCTGAACTGGGATCCACACAGTCACAAAAACAAATTAACTGAAAAAGCCTCAAAACAAAAAAAAAAATGCAAAATAAATAGCAAAAACAAAAGCACCAAATGTGAGCTCCAAATATCACCTAAGAACACTGCAATCGGAAAAGGAAGGCTTGAAATACAATGGGGGGGGGGGAATTAGCAGCGCAACAGGAAACACAGGGGGACTCAAAATGGAGCATGTTAGGTTTCCAAAAAAAAAGTTTGAAAACTGGACCACCCGCCTCTGGTTTTGCAGCATTCGGTTTCCAAACTGTTCATGAACTAAGCTGTTTGAAAACCGAGGTACCACTGTAATACATCAAATAGAAAGGTTCTAGCTGAACTAGCAGAACTTGCAGGGATGTTTTTAAATGAGGGGGATGCTTACTCAGGTGGAAACCTCTGGCCTTGCCAAGAAAGTGGTTCAAGGTTGAGTGAAGATGTTGGGACTATAGGACCCAACAGGGGTGCCTTAAAGCTGGATCCAGATGAGAACAGCTCTGCCTATAGACATATGGCAATCCTATATAGGTCCATGCCTGTCTCAGATCTGTGAGGTGCTACCATCTTCCCCTTGCCCTTGTTCAGCATCCCGTTTGCCACGTTGTTCAAGCAGGTACCTATGAGATGCTCACAGTGTGCCAGTGTGGTGTAGTGGTTAAGAGCGGTACTCGTAATCTGGTGAACCGGGTTCGTGTCTCCGCTCCTCCACATGCAGCTGCTGGGTGACCTTGGGCTAGTCACACTTCTTTGAAGTCTCTCAGCCCCACTCACCTCACACAGTGTTTGTTGTGGGGGAGGAAGGGAAAGGAGAATGTTAGCCGCTTTGAGACTCCTTCGGATAGTGATAAAGCGGGATATCAAATCCAAACTCCTCCTCCTCCTCTTCTTCTTCTTCTTCTTCTTCACAAGCAGCAGAGCAGAGCCAGAAGAAGGTAAAAGCACACTCTCTTCCTCCATGCAACTGGTGTGGGCAGTAATAGTTGAATAGAGCTAGTGTTGGGGTTATCCACTGAAGAACTAAGTAGAACAATGGAGAACACTGGCCCAAAGCTGATGTTCTTCCATTCATTTCTCTCCCCCACCCCACCAGAGAAATCTGAATGGCTTCACACTTGCTTCATGCCTCCAATGTTCCATCTGCTCTATTTCATGGTAATATTTGACGAGTACCGTCTGAATCAATATCCGGGTTATGGGGTTGTGTAGTATCCTTTGCCAAACTGCCCTGTAGTCACATATGGGCATAAGGAATGATGGTGTTCCAAATATTGAAATATAGCTCATAGTTACCAGTGTTGGCAAGCCAATAATATAGTTAGCAGCTGTTCTTTACATTTCCAAACTTGGAAGAGTTGCAAAGTTTGTAGATATCAGCTTCTGTGTTCAGTCAACCCTACTGAAAAACCACAACTGTGATCATTAATGCTGTTCACTTCTCAGATGTCCTTTCTTTTCCTCCTTTTTCCATTATAAATGAGAACATCTGGACTAGCTCATTCTCCTCTTTAAAATTTCATTTCTTGTTGTTTTTATTTCTTCTTTTTATGAGAATTCTTCAGCTTAATGATGCTCTAGGTAAGGTTGGTGAGAATATGAAACTGTGTCTTTGAACCAAGACTGTTTTTCTTTGAACACTGCAGTAGGCACATGCCTCAGGAACAGAATTGTTGCCCTTCGGTTTCGAATGGGTCTAGTCCAACATGAATTTTAAAACCATTCAGTTTTCAGAGAAAGAAAATTTGAGGGCACAAGACTGTTATCATAGATGCTTAAGCAATGGAGACCACACGGAAACATTTGTCAGATGAATGTAAAGAGTAAGTTTGCTCTCTGTCTGAAGTGTGACATCTCTGCTGCACTCCTCAAATGTTTTGCTTATCCCAAATGAAGCCAGGTGAGGATTTTTCCAGCTGTGCTTCTTTATTAAATATTTAATTTGCAGGGTCCAGATATACACCACTGTATCATAAAACTATATTACTGCAGTTTATTGTTGTTGTTTAGCCGTTTAGTCATGTCCGACTCTTCATGACCCCATGGACCAGAGCACACCAAGCACTTCTGTCTTCCACTGCCTCCTGCAGTTTGGTCAAACTCATGCTGGTAGCTTTGAGAACACTGTCCAACCATCTCGTCCTCTGTTGTCCCCTTCTCCTTGTGCCCTCCATCTTTTCCAGAGAGTCTTCTCTTTTCATGAGGTGACCCAAGTATTGGAGCCTCAGCTTCAGGATCTGTCCTTCCAGTGAGCACTTGGGGCTGATTTCCTTCAGAATGGATAGGTTTGATCTTCTTGCAGTCCATGGGACTCTCAAGAGTCTCCTCTAGCACCATAATTCAAAAGCATCAATTCTTTGGCAGTCAGCCTTCTTTATGGTCCAGCTCTCACTTCCATACATCACTACTGGGAAAACCATAGCTTTAACTATACGGATCTTTGTCGACAAGGTAATGTCTCTGCTTTTTGAGATGCTGTCTAGGTTTGTCATTGCTTTTCTCCCAATAAGCAGGCGTCTTTTAATTTTGTGACTTTTGTCACCATCTGCCAAGCCCAAGAAGGTAAAATCCATCACTGATTCCATTTCTTCCCCTTGTATTTGCCAGGAGGTGATGGGACCCTCTTCCTTTAGCCTGCTGTTATCTAGGTCCCCTGTCTCCTCCTCTCTAATTTTACTGTGTTTTGTTTCCTACTACTCACCCTTGAGGTCCTTTGCCTGCTCCTATAGGATACACACAGAGCACTGGAACTTCTTTCGCAGTGTCTTGCACCTCTATAACATGGAAGCAGTTCATCCAGTCACTGCCAGAGGCTTCACCACAGGCACAGAGAGCCAGTGTGGTGTAGTGGTTAAGAGCAGTGGACTTGTAATCTGGTGAACTGGGTTCGCTTCCCCGCTCCTCCACATGCAGCTGCTGGGTGACCTTGGGCTAGTCACACTTCTCTAAAGTCTCTCAGCCCCACTCATCTAACAGAGTGTTTGTTGTGGGGGAGGAAGGGAAAGGAGATTGTCACTTTGAGACTCCTTCGGGTAGTGATAAAGCGGGATATCAAATCCAAACTCCTCCTCCTCCTCCTCTTCTTCTTCACAGTATTCCTTAGTTAATTCACAATACAGAATATTCACTTCGGATGAACCTACTCATAGTTGGCCTGGTTTCTTGTGAACTTACCGTATTTTTCGCCCTATAGGACGCACTTTTCCCCCTCCAAAAATGAAGGGGAAATGTGTGTGTGTCCTATGGGGCGAATGCAGGCTTTCGATGAAGCCTGGAGAGCGAGAGGGGTCGGTGCGCACCGACCCCTCTCACTCTCCAGGCTTCAGGAAGCTCTGCGCAACCCTTGGGAGACCGGCGCGACTTTGCGGCAGGCTCCCAAGGGTTGCGCAGAGCTGCCTGCATTCTGAAGCCAGGGGTGCGCTGAAGAGCGCGCCCGGGCTTCGTGCAGCTCTCCGCAAGCCTGGGGAGACTGGCGCGGCTCCCTAGGCTTGCGGATAGCAGGCTGTTCTGGGGGCTGGGGTCGGGGGAAGCTTGGGCTTCCCCCGCGCCAGCCCCGTGCCTGGGGGGAAAATAATTTTTTTTTCTTTATTTCCCCCCCAAAAAAACTAGGTGCGTCCTATGGGGCGGTACGCCCTATGGGGTGAAAAATACAGTAATTTGTTTTTATTTCTGTCGATGAGGGTTTGTGACAGGTGTGGCAGCATCCTATATCATTGCTCTGACATATGAGTCCAAAGCAGCATAAGAAAGGGTGATAATTATACAAAACTCATTTTCATTCATTTAAATGCAGAAACTTGGGAGTCAGTGGTAGACAGACATTCACTGTGTTGGCACGTCAGTTAATCAAAGCACAAGAAAAGGCTTTTGCCACTGAGAAAGTAATTCTTGGACAATACTTTGGCACATTTTAAATTATGGATGTTCTGCATTTTAGAAGTTCAGGGTCTGAATAAGAAGTGCTTTGAAAATGCATGTTTGATGTTCTGAAAACCTACTGCAGAACCAGCACTGATAGGTATCAAAAATCAAACCGAATCCACTAAAATTACCCATAAAATATGCTAATATAAATTTTGAGTCCTTCTCTGATGATTTTCTGTGTCAGTGATTTAGTTCAGCTCCACTGCAAGGACATTTCAATGTTCAATCACACTTAAGAGACTGGGTAGCATATTGGTAAAGCAGTCAAGACAATGGCTTGCCTCCCCAAAAGGGTATGAGAGACGGTGACTATAACAACCAATACCAAGAGGAAGGTCTACCCGGCTTGCATGTTGAGCATACAACTTTATGGAAGTGAGTCATGGACAACTTACACCTGCCAGGCGCAACACCTCCTTGCCTTTCATATGTGTTGTGTCATGAAGATTCTGGGGATCACTGGGTGTGAATTTAACAGCCAAGAATTTGAATTTATATAAAGATAATTATGAGAAAGTATGGAAGGAAATAAAAAGAGATTTAGAGATTTGGTCAAACTTAAAATTTTCACTTATGGGATGAATATTGGTGGTTAAGATGAATGTATTGCTGAAAACGATGTTTTTATTTCAAACTTTTCTATTATTGATAATGTCAAATGTTTTAAAGAATGGCAGAAGGCCCTGTCCAAATTTATCTGGCAAGGGAAAAAACCGAGAATTAAGTATAAATTACTTACAGATTCAAAAGAAAGAGGAGGCTTTTCCCTACCTGATTTAAAGATATATTTTGAGGCTGCGGCCTTCTTCTGGATTAAAGATTGGATCAATTTAGAAAATGAGGACATTTTGGACCTAGAAGGATTGGACAATAGGTTTGGCTGGCATGCATATCTTTCGTATGACAAAATAAAGGCCCATAGCGGCTTTAAGAATCATATAATTAGGAAGGCACTTTTTTAATGTTTGGTCTAGATATCAGGATCTTTTGGTAAGAGAAACACCCAAATGGATTTCACCAATGGAAGCATAGGCACAAAAAAAGCTTAATATGGAAAATAAGTGGTTGAGATACTCAGATTTATTGGTTGAAGACGGGGAGGGATTTAAGATTCTGGGGATCACATGGCAGGACAGAATCTCAAACAAATATTGTGATCTGCCAAACCCACATTTTCAGCCTTTTCACACTTCTATCTCAGTGATGTCTATGTGGGCTTGGCCTTGTACACAGAATAGAAGATGGCAGGATGCCCAAGGAATGTGCTCCACGGGGAGTTGGCTTCAGGCACTAGACCCATTGGCAGACCAACTCTGTGTTACAAAGATGTCTGCAAGTGAGACACAAAGGCTGGCAACGTCAACCCTGCTGTGTGGGAATCCCTTGCAGATGACCTCAGTGCCTAGAGACAGTCAGGTGGTTATGTATCCACAGCAGTGACCAGAGGTGGAATGACCACTGAGAGGAGTACAGTGGTACCTCTGGTTACGTACTTAATTCGTTCCGGAGGTCTGTTCTTAACGTGAAACTGTTCTCAGCCTGAAGCACCACTTTAGCTAATGGGGCCTCCCGCTTCTGGCTGTGCCGCTGTCATGCAATTTCTGTTCTCATCCTGAAGCAAAGTTCTTAACCCGAGGTACTATTTCTGGGTTAGCGGAGTCTGTAACCTGAAGCGACTGTAACCCGAGGTACCACTGTATTGTATGTTTTTGTTGCTATAAAGCAGTTTGACTTTTTTATGATATAGAGGTATATAGACACAAACAAACAAACAAATAAAGCACAACTGCTGGGGCGGGGGATGTAGCAAGGCACCACACTGACGGCTGCAGCCTTTACCTGACGGTTTTCTTTAGTGGCTGTCTTCTGTCTCGCAGATAAACCCAGATGAGTTGCCCAGATGAGCAATATGATAACTAGCGAACTTCCAATGTGTGATGGCCTTGATTGGCTTTCATGATTTACAGTGGTACCTCGGGTTAAGTACTTAATTCGTTCCGGAGGTCTGTTCTTAACCTGAAACTGTTCTTAACCCGAAGCACCACTTTAGCTAATGGGGCCTCCCGCTGTTGCTGCGCCGCCGCCGTGCGATTTCTGTTCTCATCCTGAAGCAAAGTTCTTAACCCGAGGTACTATTTCTGGGTTAGCAGAGTCTGTAACCTGAAGCGTATGTAACCCGAGGTACCACTGTGCAGAGAGAAGAAACACTTTGGTGCATCTGCAGCAGCACAACCAGAAGCCTTCATCTGCCCCAGCTGCAATAAAACATGTCTCAACCGTCACTACAGCCACATCTGGCACAGTAACTCTCCAATGGTTTGACTTAACCCCTGAAGCCACACTCTTCCGTTGTCTCCTGAGACCATAGGTGCCAATTCCAAGGGGCCCAGGTCCCTTCAGTTTCCCCAATAAAATATTTGGGGGCAGTCCCAATGTTGAGAACATTTAATTGTGAAGGAGGCCGATCGCAGCACATCTTCAGTAGCTGGCGGCTCTTCCTTCTTCTGCCATGGAGGGGAGGGAGGGGGTAGCAGACACCGGTTGATAGTGGTGGTAGAATAAGAAGAGTTTGGATTTGATATCCCGCTTTATCACTACCCGAAGGAGTCTCAAAGCGGTTAACATTCTCCTTTCCCTTCCTCCCCCACAACAAACACTCTGTGAGGTGAGTGGGGCTGAGAGACTTCAGAGAAGTGTGACTGGCCCAAGGTCACCCAGCAGCTGCATGTGGAGGAGTGGAGACGCGAACCCGGTTCACCAGATTACAAGTCCACCGCTCTTAACCACTACACCACACTGGTAGGAGGAGGAGGAGGAGGCCAAGCACCAGGGAGGAGAAGCCAAAAGCTATTGAAGCCACACAGCTGCCACATTTGGCTCTGCACCATGCTGAGTGAGATCACAGGAGGCCTATGCAGTTTTGTAATATTCACAGTTTTTTACATGCGAATATGAGAGCTGAGCATAACGTAGGGGCTCCCAGTGGCAACGTTCCAGCAGATACTGCTCCCCCACTAGGCTGTTAATACAGCACCAGTCTTGCAGGATACTTCGAGAGAGCAACTCAGCCCTTTGTCTGCTTCTCTCAGACCCATTCAGACTGATCCCCCAAAACTTCAGGTTTGCTAATCGTCGATCTTTGAAGGTCAGAATGACTGAGTTGGGGCAAATCCCTGAACGAGAGATCATTCAGACCAACCCCAGAATTCCACTGTGAATCACCTCAATTTCTGACTGTTATGTTTTATTATGGAGGGATGTGGTATGAAGAGAAATGGTTGATTTTTTTTTTAAAAAAGAATATATTGAGTCTGAACAGTCTATTTTAAAATTCAGCGCACATATTTTAATGTATAAAAAGAGAAAGTTCCATGGATTTAATCTTTAAACTGACTTATTAATTGCCAAGATGCCTTCATTTATTCCATTTATTTTTGGTTTATAGACATGAATAAAATAGACTTTTAATGCTTAAGCTGAAGATATCACCTTTTGAAAGACGAGACCAGGTAACACTGAAGATTTACACCTCCCTGGAGTGCACCTCTGTCATTTCTAGTATAAGTAGGTCTGTAATTGACACAAGAGTCATAGTTTAACATTTAATTATCATTGAATTTTACAATTCAGACAGGGAAGTACTTGTATCTTTTGTAATTTTAGGCCACTTCTCCTTAATTATGATCTGTCTCTGACCCAAATTATTCTTGTCAAAAGGAAATGACATTCAATCCCATTTTAATGTAGTCGAAGGAACACCAGATTCACCGAACCTCTGTTTTTTAAGAGAGTGGATTTTGAGTAAGAATGTAAGTTAAGGACTTTCCAAGTTGGACAGGGCAGACCAATGTATTTAGGATGGTGTGGGCAGTTAAACCATGGTGCCAAGCCAGAGGGGGTGCCCCAAGACCCACCTAGAGCTCCATTCACTGCTTCTTCCTCTTCCTGCTCTAAGAGTCACTGCTGCAGCTTCTGGGCTTTCCCCAGACTTGTTTTCCCAGACTGGGACCATGTGACACTCACAGGACTCTTCCAGAGGTGAGGGGGTGGCTGAGGAGCCAAGCACCAGGCTGCTGCTGGAGAGGAGCCACAGGGTGTTGCCAAGAAGGGCACCCTCAACTCCAGCTCATGCACCCTGGGTGCATCAGGAATGGAGAGGCTCCTTAGCATCTCCTTGGGCTCCCTGAGTGCACGGGAGTTGGACAGGGTGGGTGGCTCTCCTGCACCACTCCCTCCTCCCTTCTGCTCCAGCGCTGCCTCCAAGTAGACCACTTTGAACTTCTCCTCCTGCTGGGGCAGTGGGAGGGAGCCAAATTTTGTCCTTGCTCAGGGTGCCATACCACTATTACTATTCTGTCTATGAAATCTTGTGTTTCAGACACATGACTCTTCTTCCCTAGTCTTCAACAGGATCGTTTTAGTAATAGTTATAATTCTGGTTGTTTTAACCTGCTGGTCAAGTGGGTCTTGTCTCCCTGCTCTTATTCTGGCTTGTTTTTATAATTGTTGTATCTTGCTTTTATAGTTTTGTATTTTAGCTATTTTTAAAACGCTGGTCTATGGCCGTAATAATAATAAACAAACAGGGTGCCATACTGCCAAAGTCTGCCTCTGATCCTGTCCTGGAGCTAAAGGGAGCAATTTGGCACACACCTTAGCTGTGCATGAGCATCAGTGTGGAGACCTGCAATGTGTGTGTTACCTTCCTAATGCTTTCTGTGCTTAAATCTGCACTAAGGATTCTGAGTTCCTATGTTGGATACATAATATCCAATCACAGAACATTTCAGGATTTGGGCCTCTGCCATTGGCCCTTCAAGTCTGAGTCATGATTCGCAGCTTGGAAGTCTAGACAGCCAATCATGTTGGGAGTGGCCTGGGCCTTCAGAAATGTATATAAGCAGTTGCTTTGCCTCTGTTGTCCAGTTCTGTTAGTTCAATAAAGGTTCTTGCTGTTATCACTATGTCTTGCCTTGTGGGAACCCACCTACTCGTCAGTGACCATCCTGAATACTACACTACAACACACAAACGTCTTATCTATATGTGTAAGAGTAGAGCAAAGACCATTTGAAGATTTGGCCCCTGCTCATCTCACCTGTTTGTTGGGTCAAACACCTGCCATCCTCGGTACCTTGACAACTGCCCCATCTAAACACCCTATGGATTTCCTTACCTGTAATGCTGAATATTCAAGATGTTAAATCAGTAGATGTACATTGCTCACAACTATAAAGGTAAAGGGATGCCTGACCATTAGGTCCAGTCGTGGCCGACTCTAGGGTTGCGGCGCTCATCTCGCTTTATTGACTGAGGGAGCCGGCGTACAGCTTCTGGGTCATGTGGTCAGCATGACTAAGCTGCTTCTGGTGAACCAGAGCAGCACACGGAAATGCTGTTTACCTTCCCGACGGAGCGGTACCTATTTATCTACTTGCACTTTGACGTGCTTTCGAACTGCTAGGTTGGCAGGAGCTGGGACCGAGCAACAGGAGCTCACCCTGTTGCAGGGATTTGAACCTCCGACCATCTGATCAGCAAGTCCTAGGCTCAGTGGTTTAACCCACAGCGCCACCTGCATTTCAAATAATTCTGTATGCATTCTAGCAGGATTCATCCATGACAGTTAAATAGACTTCTTCAGCCCAGAGCATGTTTTCTGATCCACACCTCCCGATATGCTTTAATTCAAAAATCCTCAGCTACATAATGAATGAGCTGCCATTCTTTTGAATGACATCTCATGATAACAGAATCGCTAACAAAGCAAACAGCTCTGCTCTCACTCTCTGTTGAGGGGCTGACAAAATTCTTTGTTGGCACAAAACGTTTACACAAATGTGTGGCTTCCCCTAGTGTACTTTTACATAATTAATCCGTATGAGCCCAAACTAAGCCGAGTGCTGAATTTAATATTAGCTTTTTATGCAGCCCTGTCATAAAATCCCTCCACTGCTCGTTCTTCTTAATTCTTGTTGAATAAGAAGGGAAGAAAGCCTTCCCAACCCTCTCCTTAGTACTGACAGTCGGCATTTCCTAAAATAATTATTCTGTTGTACAAGAAAGGTAGCTTCACACCCCCCAGTCTGTTGCAGGAAAAACAACAGTCTGACAGAAGTAGACGCTGGTTCCTGAAAGCTAAGTTATGTCAGGACTGAGGCCGGCCTTTTAATGAGGAAATACAAAGCAGTCTGTTTCGGGCGGCAAGATCCACAGGAGCAGCAGA
This sequence comes from Podarcis filfolensis, assembly GCF_964270895.1. Taxonomy (NCBI): domain Eukaryota; kingdom Metazoa; phylum Chordata; class Lepidosauria; order Squamata; family Lacertidae; genus Podarcis; species Podarcis filfolensis. Next base: position 8,849,578 of record NC_139610.1, on the reverse strand, counting down.
ACCAGTCAACCAGTCATCCCACCATCACCACCACCAGACAAGTGAGAAGTGTTTATGGGGTTGGCTTCCAGGCTCTGGCAAGATCTCCCGGGGCTTTTGTGAAATCTCGCCAGAACCTAGAAGCCACCACTTTTTTTAAAAAAGATATTTATTGGAGTTTTACAAAAACATAAATTTAAAAGATCATATAAAAAGAAAGAAATACAATAAAAGCAACATAGAAAAATACATAAAATAAGAAGAAGAAGAAAAACAAATCCATTTTTGTAACCCTAACTCATTATCTTATTTCCTTGGCCTCCTCACACCTCCCCTTCTTGTATCCCCATTTAAATAATCAAATCAGCAAATCCTTACCCTCTTTCGTTTATCTTAACTCTATATCTTAACATATTATAACTCTATATTTTCATCCATTTTCAGTTCAGTTTTGCATACTCTTGTTAACTTTGTTGCTAATGCCACTTATTTTCAATCCAACATCATTTTAACATTCGTTAATTTTACAGTGTTTCTGCAGATAGTCTTTAAATTTCTTCCAATCCTCTTCCACCAACTCTTCTCCCTGGTCTCGGATTCTGCCAGTCATTTCGGCCAATTCCATATAGTCCATCACCTTCATCTGCCACTCTTCCAGGGTGGGTAAATCTTGTGTCTTCCAATACTTTGCAATCAGTATTCTTGCTGCTGTTGTTGCATACATAAAGAAAGTTCTGTCCTTCTTTGGCACCAATTGTGTGCTCCCTTTTGTATGGACACAGTTGTTTTGTGCGGCTGAGGCTGAGGGAGAGAGCATGCAGGACAGTGTCTTGCCAAATGCAAGGTGGTTCTTTTAAAATGAGATTCAGAGGCAATACAAACACAAGTGAGTGAGAGAAGATTGAAGATTTTATTCTGTACAGCAAACATTATATACATTACCAAGCAAGCACTTGAATCTGCCACTTGGAAGCCCTCAAGAAGTGGCGAAGCGACTCCCCCAGGTTGCCTCAGGTTGCACGGCCCTGCAATCGACCAGTCCGTGAACGAGCTTCTAAAAAACTATGCCCAGCACCATCTGATTTATACATAGCTAACCTGTGTGGATTGCAGATCACTGCTTGCAGTTCACTAGCTAAAGGTAAAGGTAAAGGGACCCCTGACCATTAGGTCCAGTCGTGGCCGACTCTGGGGTTGCGGCGCTCATCTCGCTTTATTGGTGACTAAGCTGCTTCTGGCGAACCAGAGCAGTGCACGGAAACGCCATTTACCTTCCTGCTGGAGCGCTACCTATTTATCTACTTGCACTTTGATGTGCTCTCGAACTGCTAGGTTGGCAGGAGCAGGGACCGAGCAACAGGAGTTCACCCCGTCGCGGGGATTCAAACCGGCGACCTTCTGTTCAGCAAGTCCTAGGTTCTGGTGTTTAACCCACAGTGCCACCCGTGTCCATAGTTCACTAGCTACGTGCAGATTATTCATTAGCCACCTTCTCCCAATGCCTCACTTTCTTGAAACAATTTCCAACATCAAAGAAGGTACTCATCACTATCTCTTCCTTCCAACAGATTAGGACATTAAAGGCTGTTCTCATGCCATCAAAGAGCTTAACAAAAAATAGGGAAAAGGAAGGAACAGGGGGCAGGAAGAGGGCAACTGAGTTCGATCACTAACTCCTCGAAATATAAATATCTTCTGGATAAATTGCCCATACAGACACCGCCTTTCTGTTTCACCTCAGGATGCGAAATGGGCTGGGCTGCTCCCAGTCCCATCAAATTGTTTAGTATTTATGGTGTCACAGTACTCTTTGTAGTCTCTCACTCTTTCTTTTCCCCATTCAGCGTCCCTTTAATATCATAAAATGTAACAGTAGAATAAAGGAAGTCATATATCAAAGCGGTGTGTTTTAAATCCAACCTGCTCTTTCCCAAGGCACCTAATCCTTTCTCATAAGGATCTTCACTGGTTCCCAGTACGTTTTTGAGCACAATTCAAAGTGTGGGTGCTGACCTTTAAAGCCCTAAGTGGCCTCTGCCCTGTATACTTGAAGGAGCATCTCCAACCCCATTGTTCTGCCTGGACACTGAGGTCCAGCTTCGAGGGCCTTCTGGCGGTTCCCTCACTGTGAGAAGCAAAGTTACAGGGCCTTCTCGGTAGTGGCGCCCACCCTGTGGAACGCCCTCCTATCAGATGTCAAGGAGATAAAGAATTGCACAACTTTTAGAAGACATCTGAAGGCAGCCCTGTATCAGGAGAGCTTGATGTTTTATTATGTTTTTAGGTATGCTGTGGCTGGGAAAACCCAGCCAGATGGGCGGGGTATAAATATTATTATTATTATTATTATTATTATTATTATTATTATTATTATTAAATCTCAAGCATCTGTGACAGATGGCCATCCAAACTCTGCTTAAAAACCTCCAAACTTCCACCCTTCTAAAACTCCATCCCCATGATGCCCAGATCACACAATACACACTGAATATTATGCTTGAGAGTTATATAAATAGCTGAGGGGGAGGCAGCACACACACACGCACACACGCGCACGCGCGCGCGCGCACACACACACACACATCCATTCCGTTTCTTGTTGCCTTCCAACCCATAGAAGGCAAACAGATACCGCAAGGAGCCTTTTGTACTTTCAGAGGCTCCCTATGCATTTTGCAACCTTGGAGAATCAGAGTCCTAAAATGCAGAGAGAGAGACTCCACGTTTGGAAAAGGCTCCTTGCTTCAAACAGGAAGGTGACTGAGCTGCGGATAGAGGGGATAGAACTAGCGAAGAACAAGTGTGCTCAGTCTCCAGAGGGCTCCCCCCTCCGCCTCATGGTAACTGTTGGATTCTGACCACCTGAAAATGTTGCTAATTTCTTCAGCGCCTAAGTCTCTGTCTGCATAGTGTGTCTTTGGGTAGCAGGATACAGAGGCAGGTGAATTCACCTGTGCAGTTCTTTTCAGAGAGATCTTTTTAAATCAGCTACCAATTGGAGAAGGGCTTAAATCCGTATACCATCTAAGAAGGTAATTACTATATTCCCTTGGATTTGTTGCCGTCAATTTCGCATTCTCGGCTGCTGAAGTGAAACTAGTGTCATTATACTTGAAGCGGACGGATTATGGCTCAAGTGATTTAGCTGAAATGTTCTGTTATTTGCTTAAGGAAACTGTGTGACCATTTTTTTGCTCTCAGGAGCATTTATTATAAATGAAAGTGAGGTGCAATTAATGACAGCTAGCTGTCAGTCTTCACTAAACCCTTAATTCCTAAATTCATACTGAGTCCAAAATTCCTCTTGTGGAAAGAGTTGAGGCAAGTATTTTTAATGTGTGGAATACAACAGAGTAATCCTATAACATTACGTGGGAGCTAGAGAGATGTTGCCGAGACAGCACCGTGTCCAATGGGGCTTTACTCGCAAGCAAGTGCACCTGGGCTTGCAGCCTTTGCCTTGGTCCTGTAACCTCATTCCTCTCCCTTTAGGCTACAGAGCACTACCTGCTTTTTGACTGTGCTCCTGCCTTAAAGAAATGGACACAAAGACATATACAGTGGTACGTCGGGTTAAGAACTTAATTTGTTCCGGAGGTCCGTTCTTAACCTGAAACTGTTCTTAACCTGAAGCACCATTTTAGCTAATGGGACCTCCCGCTGCCGCTGCGCCGCTGGAGCATGATTTCTGTTCTCATCCTGTAGCAAAGTTCTTAACCTGAGGTACTATTTCTGGGTTAGCAGAGTCTGTAACCTGAAACGTCTGTAACCTGAGGTACCACTGTATAATAAATAGAAGTTCCTCTGAGCACATCTAGAGCTTCTTTTGCCCACTGCCAAACAACTGTAGTCTGTTCCCACACACTTCAGGAGAGATTCCACCGATAGTGCAGATGGCAGGGCAACCGCAGCATCTTTTAAACAGAAATTAAATACTGCTCCACATCTTCCTCAACAGCATTTTGGGGAATCCACATATTTTTTTAAAAAAATTATTGGGGTAGGGGTGGGGTGGAGAATACAGCTTCTAATGGTTTTCCTGTTAAACTTTCAAAAAGTGAAGATGAATTTTAGACCCCTCTCTTTAAAAATGTTTTTTTTTTTAAGGTATGGAACTATTTCCTTAGCATTTCATTTGAACAGAATATCTGATAGCCAGTTCCATATTTATCTGGGGAGGATGCTGTCCTGATGCTTAGTTTTGACAATCGTTAAGCTGCAATTCGTAATAAAGTTAAGGGTCAAGGACCACTGGACGGTTAAGTCCAGTCAAAGGTGACTATGGGGTTGCGGCGCTCTTCTCGCTTTTCAGGCCGAGGAAACCAGTGTTTGTCCACAGACATCTTTCCGTGTCATGTGGCCAGCAGGACTAGACCGCTTGTGACACAATGGGACACCGTGACGGTAACCAGAGTGCACAGAAATGCCATTTACCTTCCTGCCGCAGCAGTGCCTTTTTATCTACTTGCACTTTGACGTGCTTTCAAACTGCTAGGTTGGCAAGAACTGGGACAGAGCAATGGGAGCTGACTCCGTCGTGGGGATTTGAACTGCTGACCTTCTGATTGGCAAACCCAAGAGGCTCAGTGGTTTAGACCACAGCGCCACCCACGTCCCCCCAATTAGTATAAAGCAATGGCTGCTATGTAATGCTTTTCTTTTCTTTTTTATCTCCTTGCTTGTCTGATATAATTTGATATTTCATTTAAAAAAAAATAGAATGAGAAGCTAAAAGAGAACAATAAAATCAGACATGTGCAATTTTACAGCTGCTTGCTGAATCTCGCTTCCTGCCCAGTGGCAGAATGCTGTGCTGCTCTGCTGCTACTGCCTCCATTACCTGAGTTGCTTCTCCGCTGGTGGTGGAGTACCGTCTCTGTTATAAGAATTTTAAGAGCTCAGATATATAATGTTCATAAATGTACCAAGCAAACACGTACTTAAATATATAAACCACATGTCTGGAGCAGCACAGGAAGACCGTCCTGAAACCATTTTGACTCCCAAACTGACCAAATGTTTCTCTGCAAGGAGGGAAGGGATGAGGGAACCTTCCCATTGTCTCAGGAATTGGGTAATCACCATCTCAAAGGAATGGCCAGACTACCAGGAAAGGCAATCAGATAAGGCATTATCAGATAACCTGGCAGACAGGGAAAACAACAACATTCAAATTTCTGTTGTAGACCACCTTTTCTGTGATGTAGGTATGATGTATCTGGGGGTGTGGTCTTGGGCTACACCCCTTCTCTGATGTATGTATGATGTTTCTGGGGATGGTCTTGAGCTCCAGGGCAGGGAATTTAAAAATGTCTATATAAGGGGAGGCACACCTTTGTTCTGGGTCCTCCTCTGTCCTCCTGCGTGTGAGGGGAGTACCCTATTGCAACAGCGTTAATAAAGATCAGGCTTACTAGCTGCTTTGCTTCTCAATATTCTCTGGTTGGCCTCTGTTATTTTCTCCTACCGATGGAGAACCTACAAAGGACTCTATAAGGGCTCTTGTGTACTGGGGAGTGGGGAGCATGTATAGAGATGATAGAATGGATTGCATGCCTGTAGTAGTAGTAGTAGTAGTAGTAGTAATAGTAGTACAGTGGTGCCTCGCAAGATGAAATTAATTCGTTCCACGAATTTTTCGTCTAGCGAATTTTTCGTCTTGCGAAGCACGAAATCCCATAGGAATGCATTGAAAATCAATTAATGCGTTCCTATGGTCAAAAAAAGTCCAAACAAAGCCAAATTTGGTACAACAAGAGTTTATTAAGTGCTCTTTAAAGTCACACATACTGTAAAGAGCATTTCAAAATTCAAACCCAGAATTTTTTTAAAAAGAGTGGCCCAATGGTCACAGAAAATCATAAAAATGCAGGGGGGAAAAACAAGCTTCCAGATTCTTGCAAACCCCTCCCCAACTGTTCCCCCAGCCACCCAGCACACAGAAATTCAAATCCAGAATTTTTTTTAAAAAACAGCAGAGTGCCCCAATGGTCACAAAAAATCAGAAAAATGCAGAAAAAAACACACAAGCTTCCAGATTCTTGCAAACCCCTCCCCAACACCAAGTCCTTGAATTCCAAACACCCCAACCCAAAATCCAAAACCCCCCAAAAAAGTTTTAAAAGCTTAACTTACCAAATGGCTACAAAAGAAGTTTTGGAAAAGCTTCAAAAATCACCAAAGTCTTTAAAAACCTCAAAAAAGGCTACTATGTACACTGCGTTCTATGAGTTGCTCCTCGAAGTCAAGTCGCAACTGTATTAATGGTGTTAAGAAAAAGGAAACAAATTTGCAAGACGTTTTCATCTTGCGAAGCAAGCCCATAGGGAAATTCGTCTTGCGAAGCAGCTCAAAAAACGGAAAACCCTTTCGTCTAGCGAGTTTTCCGTCTTGCGAGGCATTCGTCTTGCGGGGCACCACTGTAGTAGTAGTAGTAATATTATTTCTACCCCGCCCATCTGGCTGGGTTTCCCCAGACACTCTGGGCGGCTTTCAAAAGAACATTAAAAACAGAATAAAACTTTAAACATTAAAAACTTCCCCTAAACGGGAAGTTTGTGTTTGCCTGTGTGTTTGTGGAGGAGGAGAGGGGGGAAAGGAAGGAAGGAACAGCGGAACAGCCTGTTGGGATAATGAGAGAAAAGTCTGATCTGTTTTGACTCAGTAACAAATGGATTTGGCGAGTGACTCATGAAATGCACCGCAATGAATCACAAAAATGGGATTTATCAGAACCAAGTATTTTTTTTTTTAAATAAAAATATACCATTTTTAAAATTAAAACTGTGCAGTGTTACTGATCTTGCTTTTAGTTTCTGTTTTTGTGGCTTTCTCTCTCCCCCCCCCCCCTTTTAAGGATAGAGCACTGATACAGAACCCTACTGCATAATGATGCTAATCGTATTTTTCCAAGTTTACCAATTATGCAGACTTTGTATAAATATTAAAAACCAGATAAATAGAAATGGTCCATAAACTAGTGGTTCTGTTTCATCCGTTTGGGTAAAAACTTTACCTGGGGATATCTGGAGGCAGTAGGGACTTTGCTGCAAAAGGACATCATTGCACAGACCCTGGACGTACCTAGTGAAGATCAGTGGACTGCTTCACACTTATCCAGTTTATAAGTGGCAACACATATTCATTATGTTAAATGAGGAAAACCTGAAGGTGCCTTAATGATAATCCTGTAACAGTGACTCTAATGAATCTTGACACTGTTAATTACAGATATTTCACCTTTCAACCTGTGATGTTTCCCCCCCTCTAAAGCAATTAATGGCTTGATTGTAAGAAAATCATGTAATTGATAACTTCTTCTGTACTGAGCCCAAAAGCTGGGACTCACAAAACTGTGGCCTGGAGGCAGTGGCGTAGCGTGGGTTGTCAGCACCCGGGGCAAGGCAAGTAATTTGCACCCCCTAACCCGTGGATTTGTGCCCCCTAACCCTAACCCCCAGATGTTGCGCCCGGTGCGGCCGGGCCCCCCTGCACCCCCACGCTACGCCACTGCCTGGAGGTCAGAAAATTAGTCTACCTCAATATACACACTTACGATACTGTTCTGGTTGCCACACCTCCCAAAGCATATTGTGGCTGCAACCCTGTATCTATGTATTTAGCTGAGAATAAGTAAATCAGCCCTGAGTGCTCACTGGAAGGACAGATCCTGAAGCTGAGGCTCCAATATTTTGGCCACCTCATGAGAAGAGAAGACTCCCTGGAAAAGACCCTGATGTTGGGAAAGATTGAGGGCACAAGGAGAAGGGGACGACAGAGGACGAGATAGTTGGACAGTGTTCTTGAAGCTACCAGCATGAGTTTGACCAAACTGCGGGTGGCAGTGGAAGACAGGAGTGCCTGGCGTGCTCTGGTCCATGGGGTCATGCATTTTAAATAAAAGGACACATTCTACTCATGTAAAAACACGCTGATTCCCGGACTGTTCACAGGCCAGATTTAGAAGGCGATTCGCCTGCATCCAGGCCCCGGGCCTTAGTTTGCCTACCCATTACAGAGTATGACAACACAATTGTATGTCGACTCTACTGAGAAGTTATTCTTATTTGGATAGATGGGATATATTCCTAGGTCAGTGTGTGCAGGATTGCAGCCTGATATACTTTATGATCTTATATTTCTGATCACTGTGCAGTGCAGAATAAGAACAGTTTGATACAACAGTGCAGATAGATATGTGATTAGTAGACATCATCCATTCTAGCGATTCCTTATTATTGAACCAATTTTTTCCAAGGGAAGAGGAGGCTGGGAAACACTTCTGTTCTTTTTTTGTATTGTTTTGTGTTGCTTAAGTTTGGTTTTATTCTTTTGACCAGCAGAGAGCAGCAATGATATACTTGGAACTTCTGATGAAATGGTCACATTTTATCTTATTTTTCATTTAGTTTCTTCTTCTCATTAAACTAGGCTGCTCTCTTAATGAAGGACTTAACTACATGTTAAGTTAATTGTGTAGTTTGCATTCACATCAGGAGATTAAAAAATGTAATTCAAAGTGTTGGTGCTGGCCTTTTAAGGCAGGGGTCAGCAAACTTTTTCAGCAGGGGGCCGGTCCACTGTCCCTCAGACCTTGTGGGGGGCCCAGACTATATTTTGAAGAAAAAAGAAGAACAAATTCCTATGCCCCACAAATAACCCAGAGATCCATTTTAAATAAAAGGACACATTCTACTCATGTAAAAACACACTGCTTCCCAGACCGTCCATGGGCCGGATTTAGAAGGCGATTGGGCTTCTGGTATGGGCGGGTTATTTTAGTGTGTATATGTATGTTGTTATATGTTTGAAAGAATTTAAGTTAATAATAATTGAGGAGGAGGAGAAGAAGAAGAAGAAGAAGAAGAAGAAGAAGAAGAAGAAGAAGAAGAAGAGTGGAATGAAGGAAATACATTTTTAAAGGTCCAGTTAAATTGCACCTCTTGCATGCCCCAAAGTACCGCTCTTTTTGTTGAGAAATGCTACATTTTTTTTTAATGTGTACATGCTTGGGGCAGTTACTATTTTTTTAGTAAGACTTTAATGAAATGCACCATTTTCAGAACTTTCTCTGGTATTAATTATGTGTTAATTACTGTTTAGCAATTTCATAAAAGTTTCCATTCACCCTTCACAACTTGATGAGCTGTAAATTCTGAAGTAATTGAAACACCCACATTCTCGTCTGTAGGTGATATGAGTGATACTTTTACATTAGCATTTAATTAACTTGCAAATATTATGCTAAAATGCGGAAATGCCAGGTTAATGATGTCCTTGTTTAAGGCCAGTGAATTGAAGAAGTCAAACAACTGCACTGAGAAAATAGCATTTCAAATTCCTCCAAATAATTAGACTGTAGTCACCTTCCAAAAAGTCCACTTCATTCTGAAATGATTTTGCTGAATCCCATGACTGTCACAGGATGTTTCAAAGCACCTAGCATTTGACTGCAACAATGGAGTTTAATGAGCTTTTGTTCCTTTTTATGTCGTATGGGTATAATACCAACTTTGAAGCATGCACAAATGGCTGAAGAGAAAGAAATTTGAGATTATGATAGAGAAGATACTTAATCCAGGAATGGTATTAATTTCAGTCCATTAAAACGCTCGTTTCATGTCAGCTCAGAGTTGGAACTTTGAATAGCTCTGATTAGATGTTAATTAATAGTATTCCAATTCTAAGGTATGTGGTTTTGGGTATTTTTAACATTTAAGTGCTGTACATTGGGACAGCAAGTGTGTGTATGGTTTCTATACAGTGGTACCTCAGGTTACATATGCTTCAGGTTACATATGCTTCAGGTTACAGACTCCGTTAATCCAGAAATAGTGCTTCAAGTTAAGAACTTTGCTTCAGGATGAGAACAGAAATCGTGCTCCCGCAGCGCATCGGCAGCAGGAGGCCCCGTTAGCTAAAGTGGTGCTTCAGGTTAAGAACAGTTTCAGGTTAAGAACTGACCTCCAGAACAAATTAAGTACTTAACCCGAGGTACCACTGTATTTTATCTTTCTACAGTAGGTCCTACATATTCAGTCTAGTGCACAGCTGAGAGGGCTGGCCCCTATCCCACAAAAACCACTTGGGGTCACCAAGGTGATTTGACCTTACCTCACTGGGTGTTGTTGAGTACATTTTTTGTACTTCCCTTCACATAAGTTAGAGTCGTACTTGGAAGCTGAACAGCTTCGTTCCCGAATGTTTTGGCTCCCGAAAGTTGCAAACCTGAAAGTGACTGTTCTGGTTTGCGAACTATTTTTGGAAGCTGAACATCTGACGGGGTTTCCGTGGCTTCCAATTGGCTTCAGAAGATTCCTGCAGCCGGTGGAATGGACTTCCGGAATGGATTCCGTTCGACTTCCAAGGTACCACTGTACTTAATTTGCCACATTTCAAGAAGTAAAAGTCCAGACACAAAAAGTTGTTGGGAAATTTCAAAAATCCGGACATTTTGCCAATTTTCTTAAATCCCCCTGGATGCTAATTCCTTCATTGGAATTCCAGACGTGTGGCAACCCTAAAGTTACTAGAAAACAAAACAATGCACTTGTGCAGAAACTGTGGTTGTCCTCCACAGTTTTTGAGCTATGACTCCTGATCATTGGCCATGCTGGCTGAAATTGATTGCATCTGGAGTTCAGCAATGTTTGGAGAGTCAAAGGTTACCCATCTCTCCTCTAGAACGTACAGTCGTAACTTGGAAGTTGAACAGAATCCGTTCTGGAAGTCTGTTTGACTTCCCAAATGTTCAGAAACCAAAGCGCAGCTTCCGATTGGCTGCAAGAAGCTCCTGCAGCCAATCAGAAGCCGCATTGGACGTTTGGGTTCCCAAAAAATGTTCGGAAACCAGAACACTCAACTTCCAGTTTTTGATCGCCCAGGACCCAAAACGTTTGACAACTAACATTGAGATCCAAGGTACGACTGTACTTGTTATAACTCTGGTTAGTTTGCCAGACAAGATTTTTTTTATTGTTGTGTATTGTTGGCGTCTATCTGTCTTGGGAGACAGTGGATGAGTTTCCTTTCAGGGGTGAAGTCAGTGCCAGATTTACATATAAGATAAACAAGCTATAGCTTAGGGCCCCACTCTCTTGGGGGCCCCAATTTTTTCCCCAGTATTAATAATTGTATTTCAGTTCAACAATTACTTTGATAGAATACATATTTGGTTATGTGCAAATGGCTTTAGAGACCTATTAGGTCCATAAATTACCATAGAGCATATATTCAACACAAAAAACAGTGACAATTTGTTGTTGACAAAGGACCGCTGGACATATAAAGGGTCCCGTTACCTTCAGTAGCTTAGGGCCTCATCAAACCGAAATCCAGCCCTGGGTGAAGTCCAGCCATTGGAGAGGTACAGAACCTGACATAGCTGTAGAGACCACTACAGGAGAGACATGTTTTGTTGCAGCTGGGGCAGATGAAGGTGTCTGGTTGTGCTGCTGCAGATGCACCAAAGCGTTTCTTCTCTCTGCACTCCTCTCAGTGGTCATTCGGCCTCTGGTCACTGCTGTAGATACATCACCTGGCTTTTCATCTCCAGGCACTGTGGTCATCTGCAAGGACCATAATAATTGAAATTGAATTGAATTGAAATTGAAATACTTTATTGTCACTTGTACAACTTGTATACAGTGAGATTACATGAGCATTCCCATTAAGCTCTCTTAGTCTTAATTCCCCTTGTTTACTGACGCACACCCACCAAACCCAAAAGTCAGTTGCCCTGTTGTTATCTTTTCATTCAGCAGCCTAACAGCCCACGGATAGAAGCTGTTCTTTACCCTGTTGGTGCGACAAATCGTGTTTCTATATCTTCTGCCTGAGGGCAAGAGATCAAGAAAGTGCCGGCCAGGGTGTGAATCATCCCTGAGAATTTTCCTCACTCTCCTGAGGCAACGTTCTTCATCCAGTGGATTCATGGGACAGCCCATAATATCTTGTGCTGTATTTACCACCCTCTGTAGGCACTTCCTATCAGTTGATGTCAAACCAGCGTACCACACCGTGATGCAGTATGAAAGAACACTTTCTATTGTGGACCGGTAGAAGGAGATAATCAAATGTTGGTTGACATTGTTCTTTCGCAATACTCTGAGGAGATGGAGTCTCTGTTGGGCTTCCTTAACCACCTGGGTTGTATTGATTTTCCAAGTAAGGTCTTCACTGAGATAACAGTGACACAGCCCTCCCCGATGTACAGCAGGGCTAGTTCTCCTCTTTTCCTCCGAAAGTCCAACACCATCTCCTTTGTCTTGCTGATATTCAGGTGCAAGTTGTTCCCTAGGCACCATATAGATATTTTTTGGACCTCCCCTCTATATGCTGATTCGTCTCCACCTGTTATTAAACCCATTATGGTGGTGTCATCTGCAAACTTAATAATTGCAGTAGACAGGTCAGATGATACACAATCATATGTATACAATGACTATAGGTAGGGACTTAGCACACATCACAATATAATAATAATAATACTGTTCATATACAGGGTTGGAACCAATTAATTGACTCCATTATTGCAAGAACTTGCACAACAGGACTTTCTCTGCTTGTCATCTCCCCCAATGTCCCCCACCCGCTCCAGAAGGTTGGGGGAAACCCAGTAAAGGGTGGGGGCATGTGCGGGCATGGAAAGGGGAAAGGAAGAATTGTAGCACAGGTGGAAATCCTTGCAATATCAGAATGACTTACACACACACACACACACATATATAAACCATAATTGTTTTGGAGGGTTCAGTGTTTCAAATGCATTCTTAATAGATCTTACAAAAAAAAACCTCAGTGTATTTTTTAAATTGTTTACTGTTGCAGTCAAAATACTGTTAACTGTTCCACCCACAATTTTCAACTCTGAGTAGCTAAATTTATATTTCTAGGTTAAGCGTTTCAAAGTGGGCTACGTAATTTAGACAGTATAAGCTTCGTCAAAGCTATTGGGAATTATGTGATTAAATAGCTTGCTAAGATTCAGTTATTTTTATGCTAAGAATGTAAAACAATTAGCCTGATTTTCAAACATCCTTAACCTAAATTTTCATAAGCTGTGAGAGATTTTTGTTACCCCATTTGAGACATAGAATCTTAGAATTGTAGAATTGGGACCATGCAGGTTTTGAATGTTTAAGTTTGAGCACAAAGACCAGTTCTTTAAAAAAAGTTGCAAGCAATTTTGAATGGTTTATTCGCACACTGGAAAATGGTTAGAACAGTTGAGTGTAGATTTGAATTTATATACCGTATTTTTCGCCCTATAGGACGCACTTTTTCCCCTCCAAAAATGAAGGGGAAATGTGTGTGCGTCCTATGGGGCGAATGCAGGCTTTCGCTGAAGCCTGGAGAGCGAGAGGGGTCGGTGCGCACTGACCCCTCTCCCTCTCCAGGCTTCAGGAAGCTATCTGCAAGCCTTGGGAGCCCGCAGGAGTTCCCCCCGGGCTCCCCCGGCTTGCACAGAGCTGCCTGCACCCCAAAGCCCGGGTGCGCTGAGCAGTTGCGCGGGGGCTTTGGGTAGCCCTGCGCAAGCCGCGGGAGCCCTCCCCCGGCTTGTGCAGAGCTGCCTCTTATCCCGAAGCCCCGGCGCGCTGAGCAGTCGCGCCGGGGCTCCGGGTAGCTTTCCGCAAGGCGCAGGAGCCCGGCGCTGGGCTCCCGTGGCTTGCGGAGAGTTGCCTGCATGCTGAATCCTGCGCGCGCTGAGCTCAGCGCCCCCAGGCTTGGTGCAGCTCTCCGCAAGGCGCAGGAGCCCAGCACTGGGCTCCCGCGGCTTGCGGAGAGTTGCCTGTTCTGGGGTCTGGGGTCGGGGGAAGCTCGGGCTTCCCCCGCCCCAGCCCCGCACCTGGGGGGGAAATAAATTTTTTTCCGTTTATTTTCCCCCAAAAAAACTAGGTGCGCCTTATGGGACGGTGCATCCTATAGGGCGAAAATACGGTAATTCAGGTGCAAAACAAGTTTAAATTTGGAAAGGGCAGGGAAAAGAATGAATGAATAAACATTTTAAACAATGCTTCAAGATAATATCTCATTTATAATGGCTATCCCGTTTTCCTTTGAGGAAAAAAAAAAAGTTTGGCTCCGATGGATTCGACAATAAAAGTTAAAGCTAATTACAGTTTGATCTCACCTTTTTATTTAAACGGTGAATTTAAGCAAGTTTTATTTAGCAGTGCATGGCGATAAGATGTGAATGAAAACATTGTTAGTTGAAGCCAACAGGCTAACAGACATATTCCACAATTCCATTAATAGATTTCATTAATTTTAGATTACAAAGAAATCCTTACATTGTGACTTGATACCAGGTAATCTTATACAGTGGTATACCTTGCTTTTTATTGTTATGTAGTGAACTGTGGTCTAAACCACTGAGCCTCTTGGGCTTGCCAATCAGAAGGTCGGCAGTTTGAATCCCCGCGACGGAGTGAACTCCTGTTGCTTGGTCCCAGCTCCTGCCAACCTAGCAGTTCGAAAGCACACCAAAAAGTGCAAGTAGATAAATAGGTACCGCTCTGGCGTTTCTGTGCACTGCTCTGGTTTCGGTGTTCCATTGCACCAGAAGCGGCTTAGTCATGCTGGCCACATCACCCAGAAAAACTGTCTGTGGACAAATGCCGGCTCCCTCGGCAAGTAAAGCGAGATGAGTGCCGCAACCCCCGATTCGTCTGCGACTGGACTTAACTGTCAGGGGTCCTTTATCTTTACCTTTTAGTGAGGTAAAGTGAGTGAGTCCACAGATTTTTTTATTGCTTTAAAAGCCTTGTTTTAGGCACAGATTTGCTCAGAGTTAACGGTGGAGATTTGGGGCTGGGCGCCAAGGAAAGGACTCTGGCCAGTGATAATTCCCTGCTGATGAACAATCCAGAAGTTGACAAAACTATAAAGGGGGAAAGATAAAAATTAACAAAAATAAGGATATATTTCGTACAAATCTGTGGTTTGTTCATTGCCTTTTATTTCACTTTGCACAGCAGTCTGTAACAGTGTGCAATCAGACATGGTCCATGAGCCCAGCATGGCTTTGATAGGTGTTAGCAGGGAGTTAATTTATTTAGTTAACAATTTTGCTTACAAACCCCAAAGTAGCCATGATGATACTTACAAAGCGATTATTTTATTCTTTTATTTATTAAACATATTAGGCGCTTGTCACCCAAAGGTCTCCTTTCAGCAAAGAAAAATATACAATTCATAATACCACAGGGGATTCTACTTATAAAGGTAAAGGTAAAGGTACCCCTGCCCGTACGGGCCAGTCGTGTCCGACTCTAGGGTTGCGTGCTCATCTCGCTCTAGAGGCCATGAGCCGGCACCGTCCGAAGACACTTCCGGGTCACGTGGCCAGCGTGACGAAGCTGCAGCTGGCGAGCCAACACCAGCACAGCACACGGAAACGCCATTTACCTTCCCGCTATAAAGCGGTCCCTATTTATCTACTTGCACTTAAGAGTGCTTTCGAACTGCTAGGTTGGCAGGCGCTGGGACCGAACGCCGGGAGCTCACCCCACCGTGGGGATTCGAACCGCCGACCATACGATCTGCAAGTCCTAGGCACTGAGGTTTTACCCACAGTGCCACCCACGTCCCTATGCTTTAGGTATTAACACGTGTTAGGTACTAACACGGACAATTGTAACATTCCATTCATAGCTTCTTGTTCTCCTTTCTAGCGTGGTGTTGTTGTTTTTTTGACTATGCAATTATTTGCATATGTCTCTTTGCCACTCCTTGAAGCGTCCCGCCCCACCAACCACTGGAATCGATCAGAACAAAAACAGCATCCTCTTTAGCACGTTCATTTTAATTGCAGATATCCTCCCCCAAAATGAGGGATTCAATCTAGCAGGCAGGCTTTATAACACGGCCCCAGCAGCTGTACCACGCCCAGCTGGGGCAGCAGCTGTTCCACTTTGTCTGCCTGCCCAGGAACATGGTCCCTGCAGTCCTCTCTGCAGTCCTCTTTGCTTCTGTAGCAGCAGCGGCAGTCCTCCAAGTGGGGGAGACAGCAAGCCTCCCAACAGCTGTAGCTACAGCAGGAATCTCTGGGTGGGGATGATGGCAGTAAGATGAAGCAAGCTGGCTTCCCTTTCTTAAAAGAGGGAGGGGAAGAAAAGGACCCCAGTTGCGAACGATTCTGAGGTTGCAGTGCTCATCTCACTTTACTGGCCAACGGAGCCGATGTTTGTCTGCAGACAGTTTTTCCAGGTCATGTGGTCAGCATGACTAAGCCGCTTCTGGTGAAACCAGAGCAGCGCATGGAAACACTGTTTACCTTCCCGCCGGAGCAGTACCTATTTATCTACTTGCCCTTTTTGGCGTGCTTTCGAACTGCTAGGTTGGCAGAAGCTGGGACCAAGCAATAGGAGCTCACCCTGTCACGGGGCCTTGAACCGTCGAACTTCTGATCGCCACCCGTGTCCCTAATTTCCCTTTCTTAAAGGTAAAGGTAAAGCGACCCCTGACCATTAGGTCCAGTCATGACCCACTCTGGGGTTGAGGCACTCATCTCACTTTATTGGCCAAGGGAGCCGGCGTACAGCTTCCGGGTCATGTGGCCAGCATGACTAAGCCGCTTCTGGCGAACCAGAGCAGCGCACGGAAATGCCGTTTACCTTCCCGCCAGTGCGGTACCTATTTATCTACTTGCACTTTGATGTGCTTTCAAACTTCTAGGTTGGCAGGAGCTGGGACTGAGCAATGGGAGCTCACCCCGTCGCGGGGATTCGAACCGCTGACCTTCTGATTGGCAAGCCCAAGGCTCTGTGGTTTAACCCACAGTGCCACCCGCGTCCCTAATTTCCCTTTCTTACTTCACTTTAAAAAGAATCAGGCAAAAGCTGGGGAAGAAGGTTTAAAAATATTTACTTGCGTATAATCTTGCATTCGTTGTACAGCAATGGCAGCAGTAAAAGCTATGCAGGCAAAATATTTATAGTTACAGTATAAACAGTTTCATGCATGTGTTTAAAGCTGGAGCAATGGCATGTCTGCAACCAATAATGGTCAAAGGAAGAGAGAGAGGAACAGGAAGTTCTATAAGCTCCTTCCTTTCCAGGAAGAAAGGAAATGACATCATACAGAGCCCTCTCTACCAATTGTATTTCTATGGTCTGAGTATCTATCAGCAATGCAGCTGTGTTGTATTAGCCCCATCTCATGCTAGCTAAGATCACAGGGTGGTTTAGAATAGGTTTGCTGCAAGGGAAAAGTTGAAGAGATGGTGGCTGAGGCCCGAGTGTGCTGCTTAAATCCTTCCTGTTGGATCAGGAACAAAAAAATGTTTTAGACTTGTGCATTGTTGCTTTCATTAAGAAAAGAATTATGGTTGACAGCTCTGATTTTGCTTGCTTCCACACCAGGTGTGGGATTGCCACATTTAGTTCACTCTGCTGAATTTTCTTTGTAACTCTCTCTTATCCTTAATAGCACTATACTGATTTTAATTTTCAAAAAGAAATGAACTACAGTAAGCGTCAAAAAGAGTTACAGGAAAATGGAAAGCCACTTTGTAACAAGCCAGGCTATTGGTCCTTCTGGCTCATTATTGTCAATACTAACTGAAAGGGATTTCTCAGGGCTTGAGCCTGAAATCATTTCACAGGCCTACATAAAGATGTCAGTAATTGAACCTGGAGCTGTTTGCATGCAAAGCAAAATGGTGGCTAGGATGTACCTCAGAATAAATGTTCTACTAGTGAACTATGACCTTTCCCGTAAGTTTTCTAAACCTGACTTCGGTTCCACAGAAAGATAAGTAACAGTACCAATACCATATTAAGAACTTTAAATAATGTTTGCCCAACATTTCCCTAAGTTTCAGTGTAAAAATTGAAACTTGTATGAGGGAGGGAGGAAGAGGAGAAAGATTGTTGTTGGAACTAAAATTGTGACTGTTGCTTTTCATACATTTTCTGTAGAAAGAGGTTTTTGGTGTTTGCAGAAACTGAAATAATTTATGGTCAGAAGTGGGAGTGGTGTTTACAAGGTGACGTACCGAAAGATAGAAGTTGCTGGTGCTCATTTATCAGTAAGACCAGAAACTCTCACATGAATAAATGTACACTGTCAATTTTATTATCTGTGACAGGTTGTTCTGAAAAGGGATGGTTGGTACAGCTTCTATGACCTTTTATGTAGAAGTTTTATATGGGCTGTTTATTGGAAACTCCTGAATTATTTGTGAAATCAAGGGATTGGACTGATGCAGGTTTAGCAGAATGGCAGCCTTGCCATAACATATTTTATATTCATCTTTCTAGCTTATAGTGATCAGAGACTATATTTATCTCTCTAATATTTAACATATGGCTTTCTTGTAAGTGGCTTTCCTCCAGTTAAGGACATGTAATTTGTCTCTATTGCAGTAATAAATTGCATCTATTGTGTTGATTACAGAGCCATTTAAAATGTGGGCGAGGTTATCTATTTACTTGAAGAGCTCTAAATTGCAATAAAATAATCTGTAATTGTGACTGGAACCTGAAAATCCCCAAATGACCGTGCTGACCAAAATTTGGGGTGGAGTGGGGAACAAAAGGGAGAGAGAAACTACTAGCCCACCTTTGTTAAGATGGTAACATAGGCAAGTGGCAACAGTTGTAGGTGTGACGTTAACATATGAGAGTGCTGGAGGTGAAATAGTTAAACAGGTTACCCAATCAGAACCCAGGGGGTGGAGTCAGTGGGACTATAAAACCAGCTCTGGGAGGGGTAAAGGGAAGAGTTCATTGGGAGTTGGGTGGTTGGTTGGAGTGGGAGTGAATTGGGCTAGAGTCTGTGGGTAGGTTGAGTTAGTGTAACGAAATAGGCTGAGTCAGGAACAGTTAGGGGCTAGGCAGACAAGTAAATATCTGAGAGGTGGTTTAGAGTGAGAGCAGGTAGCAAAAGTTATAGGTCTGGATAGGCACTCCATGAATGTAATTGACTGAAACTGTTTATGAAACCACATGCTTGTTAAACTGCAAGAAACAAACAAAAGTTTATGTTTCAGTTTAACCCTGACTGGACTCAGTATTGTCCCAGATAGGGCCTGGGTGGTGGCAGTGAGAAATAAAGTGGTGGCACAGGGATTGATAGATGGTGAAACGTCCGGGGACCCTGTGTGATCGCCACAGTAGAATGCTGTTTTAGCATCAGAGAATTGTAGAGTTGGAAGGGACCATGAGGCTCATCTAGTCTAACCTCCTGCAATGCAGGGATCTTTCACCCAATGTGGGGCTCAGGCCCATGACTCTGAGATTAAGAGACTCATGCTGTACTGATTGAGCTATCCCATAATGAACTTTGGGCAGGTGGAGTAATATTTGCTTTACCTTTTAAAAAAATCTAGAAAACTGCAGGTGAAACTCGAAAAATTAGAATATCGTGGAAAAGTTTATTTCAGCATTTATTTCAGCAATTCAACTTAAAAGGTGAAACTAATACATGAGAGAGACTCATAACAAGCAAAGCGAGATATGTCAAGCTCTTGTTTGTTATAATTGTGATGATCATGGCGTACAGCTGATGGAAACCCAAATTAACAGTCTCAGAAAATTAGAATATTGTGAAAAGGTGCAGTAGCTATTCAATCCATAACACCTGGAATGGGTTCCTGAGCCTTTAAATGGTCTGTCAGTCTGGTTCAGTAGGAAGCACAATCATGGGGAAGGCTGCTGACCTGAGATTGTTAATTTGGGGTTTTCATCAGCTGTACGCCATGATCATCACAATTATAACAAACAATTCTAACATATCTCGTTTTGCATGTCATGAGTCTATCTCATATATTAGTTTCACCTTTTAAGTTGAATTACTGAAATAAATGAACTTTTCCACGATTTTCTAATTTTTTGAATTTCACCTGTAGCATGTCAAGTGGAAGGGCTTAGCCTAGCCTTCTCTATGTCATGTTATTTCTTCTATGAACATGTTATGTTTTTGGGTTGGGGGCACTAAATCACACAATTCACCCTACTGCTGTTGTGACGTTGCCTTTTCACAATCAGCTTGAAATTGTATTAACGTTCACTTCAGCTCGATTTATTGTGTTTAGTGAGCAACCATTACACACATAAAAGTAATAATAACAAGAATACTGCTAATAATTGTGGTTTACATTTATACTCCCCGACCTTTACAGGATAAATCATTTGCAATTCCCTCTTTAAGTTTTATTACACAAATCTGTAAAGCCTTGGTCAGAAATTTGCATGTTCTACGAAGGAGGAGTGGCAGATAAAACTGATGGAGTATGCAGAACTGGCAAAGTTGACTGGGAGGATCCGAAACCAGAAAGACCAGGACTTCGTTAAGGATTGGAAGAAATATATGATTTATTTGAAAGACAATTGCATTAATGTAACAACACTTGTAGGTTTACCAGAAGTTTTGTAAGAGGGACTATATAAATTATTGTAAAATGATTTAGGAAGGAAATAATTAGGAAATGAAGTTCAAAAGCATTAATTATAATAATAAAATGCTTGATTAGATAGTAAATTTGAAAATCATTAGACAGGATTAATGGAAGTCTCAGGCTATAATAGCCAAAATGAGGATGATGTGATGTAATGTGAAGTTTTGTTTGGAAAATATATGCAAAAATTAATAAAAATGATGAAAGAAAGAAAGAGAAAGAGTGAAAGAAAGAGCGAAAGAAGGAAAGAAAGAGCGAAAGAAAGAAAGAAAGAGAAATTTGGATGTTCTAAGGGATATATACCTCTCTATATCAGACAACAAAAAAAAGGTATTTGCAAGATATGCCTGTTCTGGGGTCTGGGGTCGGGGGAAGCTCGGGCTTCCCCCGCCCCAGCCCCGCACCTGGGGGGGAAATAAATTTTTTTCCGTTTATTTTCCCCCAAAAAAACTAGGTGCGCCTTATGGGACGGTGCATCCTATAGGGCGAAAATACGGTAATTCAGGTGCAAAACAAGTTTAAATTTGGAAAGGGCAGGGAAAAGAATGAATGAATAAACATTTTAAACAATGCTTCAAGATAATATCTCATTTATAATGGCTATCCCGTTTTCCTTTGAGGAAAAAAAAAAAGTTTGGCTCCGATGGATTCGACAATAAAAGTTAAAGCTAATTACAGTTTGATCTCACCTTTTTATTTAAACGGTGAATTTAAGCAAGTTTTATTTAGCAGTGCATGGCGATAAGATGTGAATGAAAACATTGTTAGTTGAAGCCAACAGGCTAACAGACATATTCCACAATTCCATTAATAGATTTCATTAATTTTAGATTACAAAGAAATCCTTACATTGTGACTTGATACCAGGTAATCTTATACAGTGGTATACCTTGCTTTTTATTGTTATGTAGTGAACTGTGGTCTAAACCACTGAGCCTCTTGGGCTTGCCAATCAGAAGGTCGGCAGTTTGAATCCCCGCGACGGAGTGAACTCCTGTTGCTTGGTCCCAGCTCCTGCCAACCTAGCAGTTCGAAAGCACACCAAAAAGTGCAAGTAGATAAATAGGTACCGCTCTGGCGTTTCTGTGCACTGCTCTGGTTTCGGTGTTCCATTGCACCAGAAGCGGCTTAGTCATGCTGGCCACATCACCCAGAAAAACTGTCTGTGGACAAATGCCGGCTCCCTCGGCAAGTAAAGCGAGATGAGTGCCGCAACCCCCGATTCGTCTGCGACTGGACTTAACTGTCAGGGGTCCTTTATCTTTACCTTTTAGTGAGGTAAAGTGAGTGAGTCCACAGATTTTTTTATTGCTTTAAAAGCCTTGTTTTAGGCACAGATTTGCTCAGAGTTAACGGTGGAGATTTGGGGCTGGGCGCCAAGGAAAGGACTCTGGCCAGTGATAATTCCCTGCTGATGAACAATCCAGAAGTTGACAAAACTATAAAGGGGGAAAGATAAAAATTAACAAAAATAAGGATATATTTCGTACAAATCTGTGGTTTGTTCATTGCCTTTTATTTCACTTTGCACAGCAGTCTGTAACAGTGTGCAATCAGACATGGTCCATGAGCCCAGCATGGCTTTGATAGGTGTTAGCAGGGAGTTAATTTATTTAGTTAACAATTTTGCTTACAAACCCCAAAGTAGCCATGATGATACTTACAAAGCGATTATTTTATTCTTTTATTTATTAAACATATTAGGCGCTTGTCACCCAAAGGTCTCCTTTCAGCAAAGAAAAATATACAATTCATAATACCACAGGGGATTCTACTTATAAAGGTAAAGGTAAAGGTACCCCTGCCCGTACGGGCCAGTCGTGTCCGACTCTAGGGTTGCGTGCTCATCTCGCTCTAGAGGCCATGAGCCGGCACCGTCCGAAGACACTTCCGGGTCACGTGGCCAGCGTGACGAAGCTGCAGCTGGCGAGCCAACACCAGCACAGCACACGGAAACGCCATTTACCTTCCCGCTATAAAGCGGTCCCTATTTATCTACTTGCACTTAAGAGTGCTTTCGAACTGCTAGGTTGGCAGGCGCTGGGACCGAACGCCGGGAGCTCACCCCACCGTGGGGATTCGAACCGCCGACCATACGATCTGCAAGTCCTAGGCACTGAGGTTTTACCCACAGTGCCACCCACGTCCCTATGCTTTAGGTATTAACACGTGTTAGGTACTAACACGGACAATTGTAACATTCCATTCATAGCTTCTTGTTCTCCTTTCTAGCGTGGTGTTGTTGTTTTTTTGACTATGCAATTATTTGCATATGTCTCTTTGCCACTCCTTGAAGCGTCCCGCCCCACCAACCACTGGAATCGATCAGAACAAAAACAGCATCCTCTTTAGCACGTTCATTTTAATTGCAGATATCCTCCCCCAAAATGAGGGATTCAATCTAGCAGGCAGGCTTTATAACACGGCCCCAGCAGCTGTACCACGCCCAGCTGGGGCAGCAGCTGTTCCACTTTGTCTGCCTGCCCAGGAACATGGTCCCTGCAGTCCTCTCTGCAGTCCTCTTTGCTTCTGTAGCAGCAGCGGCAGTCCTCCAAGTGGGGGAGACAGCAAGCCTCCCAACAGCTGTAGCTACAGCAGGAATCTCTGGGTGGGGATGATGGCAGTAAGATGAAGCAAGCTGGCTTCCCTTTCTTAAAAGAGGGAGGGGAAGAAAAGGACCCCAGTTGCGAACGATTCTGAGGTTGCAGTGCTCATCTCACTTTACTGGCCAACGGAGCCGATGTTTGTCTGCAGACAGTTTTTCCAGGTCATGTGGTCAGCATGACTAAGCCGCTTCTGGTGAAACCAGAGCAGCGCATGGAAACACTGTTTACCTTCCCGCCGGAGCAGTACCTATTTATCTACTTGCCCTTTTTGGCGTGCTTTCGAACTGCTAGGTTGGCAGAAGCTGGGACCAAGCAATAGGAGCTCACCCTGTCACGGGGCCTTGAACCGTCGAACTTCTGATCGCCACCCGTGTCCCTAATTTCCCTTTCTTAAAGGTAAAGGTAAAGCGACCCCTGACCATTAGGTCCAGTCATGACCCACTCTGGGGTTGAGGCACTCATCTCACTTTATTGGCCAAGGGAGCCGGCGTACAGCTTCCGGGTCATGTGGCCAGCATGACTAAGCCGCTTCTGGCGAACCAGAGCAGCGCACGGAAATGCCGTTTACCTTCCCGCCAGTGCGGTACCTATTTATCTACTTGCACTTTGATGTGCTTTCAAACTTCTAGGTTGGCAGGAGCTGGGACTGAGCAATGGGAGCTCACCCCGTCGCGGGGATTCGAACCGCTGACCTTCTGATTGGCAAGCCCAAGGCTCTGTGGTTTAACCCACAGTGCCACCCGCGTCCCTAATTTCCCTTTCTTACTTCACTTTAAAAAGAATCAGGCAAAAGCTGGGGAAGAAGGTTTAAAAATATTTACTTGCGTATAATCTTGCATTCGTTGTACAGCAATGGCAGCAGTAAAAGCTATGCAGGCAAAATATTTATAGTTACAGTATAAACAGTTTCATGCATGTGTTTAAAGCTGGAGCAATGGCATGTCTGCAACCAATAATGGTCAAAGGAAGAGAGAGAGGAACAGGAAGTTCTATAAGCTCCTTCCTTTCCAGGAAGAAAGGAAATGACATCATACAGAGCCCTCTCTACCAATTGTATTTCTATGGTCTGAGTATCTATCAGCAATGCAGCTGTGTTGTATTAGCCCCATCTCATGCTAGCTAAGATCACAGGGTGGTTTAGAATAGGTTTGCTGCAAGGGAAAAGTTGAAGAGATGGTGGCTGAGGCCCGAGTGTGCTGCTTAAATCCTTCCTGTTGGATCAGGAACAAAAAAATGTTTTAGACTTGTGCATTGTTGCTTTCATTAAGAAAAGAATTATGGTTGACAGCTCTGATTTTGCTTGCTTCCACACCAGGTGTGGGATTGCCACATTTAGTTCACTCTGCTGAATTTTCTTTGTAACTCTCTCTTATCCTTAATAGCACTATACTGATTTTAATTTTCAAAAAGAAATGAACTACAGTAAGCGTCAAAAAGAGTTACAGGAAAATGGAAAGCCACTTTGTAACAAGCCAGGCTATTGGTCCTTCTGGCTCATTATTGTCAATACTAACTGAAAGGGATTTCTCAGGGCTTGAGCCTGAAATCATTTCACAGGCCTACATAAAGATGTCAGTAATTGAACCTGGAGCTGTTTGCATGCAAAGCAAAATGGTGGCTAGGATGTACCTCAGAATAAATGTTCTACTAGTGAACTATGACCTTTCCCGTAAGTTTTCTAAACCTGACTTCGGTTCCACAGAAAGATAAGTAACAGTACCAATACCATATTAAGAACTTTAAATAATGTTTGCCCAACATTTCCCTAAGTTTCAGTGTAAAAATTGAAACTTGTATGAGGGAGGGAGGAAGAGGAGAAAGATTGTTGTTGGAACTAAAATTGTGACTGTTGCTTTTCATACATTTTCTGTAGAAAGAGGTTTTTGGTGTTTGCAGAAACTGAAATAATTTATGGTCAGAAGTGGGAGTGGTGTTTACAAGGTGACGTACCGAAAGATAGAAGTTGCTGGTGCTCATTTATCAGTAAGACCAGAAACTCTCACATGAATAAATGTACACTGTCAATTTTATTATCTGTGACAGGTTGTTCTGAAAAGGGATGGTTGGTACAGCTTCTATGACCTTTTATGTAGAAGTTTTATATGGGCTGTTTATTGGAAACTCCTGAATTATTTGTGAAATCAAGGGATTGGACTGATGCAGGTTTAGCAGAATGGCAGCCTTGCCATAACATATTTTATATTCATCTTTCTAGCTTATAGTGATCAGAGACTATATTTATCTCTCTAATATTTAACATATGGCTTTCTTGTAAGTGGCTTTCCTCCAGTTAAGGACATGTAATTTGTCTCTATTGCAGTAATAAATTGCATCTATTGTGTTGATTACAGAGCCATTTAAAATGTGGGCGAGGTTATCTATTTACTTGAAGAGCTCTAAATTGCAATAAAATAATCTGTAATTGTGACTGGAACCTGAAAATCCCCAAATGACCGTGCTGACCAAAATTTGGGGTGGAGTGGGGAACAAAAGGGAGAGAGAAACTACTAGCCCACCTTTGTTAAGATGGTAACATAGGCAAGTGGCAACAGTTGTAGGTGTGACGTTAACATATGAGAGTGCTGGAGGTGAAATAGTTAAACAGGTTACCCAATCAGAACCCAGGGGGTGGAGTCAGTGGGACTATAAAACCAGCTCTGGGAGGGGTAAAGGGAAGAGTTCATTGGGAGTTGGGTGGTTGGTTGGAGTGGGAGTGAATTGGGCTAGAGTCTGTGGGTAGGTTGAGTTAGTGTAACGAAATAGGCTGAGTCAGGAACAGTTAGGGGCTAGGCAGACAAGTAAATATCTGAGAGGTGGTTTAGAGTGAGAGCAGGTAGCAAAAGTTATAGGTCTGGATAGGCACTCCATGAATGTAATTGACTGAAACTGTTTATGAAACCACATGCTTGTTAAACTGCAAGAAACAAACAAAAGTTTATGTTTCAGTTTAACCCTGACTGGACTCAGTATTGTCCCAGATAGGGCCTGGGTGGTGGCAGTGAGAAATAAAGTGGTGGCACAGGGATTGATAGATGGTGAAACGTCCGGGGACCCTGTGTGATCGCCACAGTAGAATGCTGTTTTAGCATCAGAGAATTGTAGAGTTGGAAGGGACCATGAGGCTCATCTAGTCTAACCTCCTGCAATGCAGGGATCTTTCACCCAATGTGGGGCTCAGGCCCATGACTCTGAGATTAAGAGACTCATGCTGTACTGATTGAGCTATCCCATAATGAACTTTGGGCAGGTGGAGTAATATTTGCTTTACCTTTTAAAAAAATCTAGAAAACTGCAGGTGAAACTCGAAAAATTAGAATATCGTGGAAAAGTTCATTTATTTCAGCAATTCAACTTAAAAGGTGAAACTAATACATGAGAGAGACTCATAACAAGCAAAGCGAGATATGTCAAGCTCTTGTTTGTTATAATTGTGATGATCATGGCGTACAGCTGATGGAAACCCAAATTAACAGTCTCAGAAAATTAGAATATTGTGAAAAGGTGCAGTAGCTATTCAATCCATAACACCTGGAATGGGTTCCTGAGCCTTTAAATGGTCTGTCAGTCTGGTTCAGTAGGAAGCACAATCATGGGGAAGGCTGCTGACCTGAGATTGTTAATTTGGGGTTTTCATCAGCTGTACGCCATGATCATCACAATTATAACAAACAATTCTAACATATCTCGTTTTGCATGTCATGAGTCTATCTCATATATTAGTTTCACCTTTTAAGTTGAATTACTGAAATAAATGAACTTTTCCACGATTTTCTAATTTTTTGAATTTCACCTGTAGCATGTCAAGTGGAAGGGCTTAGCCTAGCCTTCTCTATGTCATGTTATTTCTTCTATGAACATGTTATGTTTTTGGGTTGGGGGCACTAAATCACACAATTCACCCTACTGCTGTTGTGACGTTGCCTTTTCACAATCAGCTTGAAATTGTATTAACGTTCACTTCAGCTCGATTTATTGTGTTTAGTGAGCAACCATTACACACATAAAAGTAATAATAACAAGAATACTGCTAATAATTGTGGTTTACATTTATACTCCCCGACCTTTACAGGATAAATCATTTGCAATTCCCTCTTTAAGTTTTATTACACAAATCTGTAAAGCCTTGGTCAGAAATTTGCATGTTCTACGAAGGAGGAGTGGCAGATAAAACTGATGGAGTATGCAGAACTGGCAAAGTTGACTGGGAGGATCCGAAACCAGAAAGACCAGGACTTCGTTAAGGATTGGAAGAAATATATGATTTATTTGAAAGACAATTGCATTAATGTAACAACACTTGTAGGTTTACCAGAAGTTTTGTAAGAGGGACTATATAAATTATTGTAAAATGATTTAGGAAGGAAATAATTAGGAAATGAAGTTCAAAAGCATTAATTATAATAATAAAATGCTTGATTAGATAGTAAATTTGAAAATCATTAGACAGGATTAATGGAAGTCTCAGGCTATAATAGCCAAAATGAGGATGATGTGATGTAATGTGAAGTTTTGTTTGGAAAATATATGCAAAAATTAATAAAAATGATGAAAGAAAGAAAGAGAAAGAGTGAAAGAAAGAGCGAAAGAAGGAAAGAAAGAGCGAAAGAAAGAAAGAAAGAGAAATTTGGATGTTCTAAGGGATATATACCTCTCTATATCAGACAACAAAAAAAAGGTATTTGCAAGATATGTCTTGACTTCTGTGATCTTAACAATGGGTGGATGTAATGGTCTCTCCTGGCATTCATACAGTAGTAATACAGTGATGAATAATATTGCGCTATTACTGAATTCCTACATATGGCACCATATTGATATGGTTTTATTGCATAGCAACACCTGTTGAACATGTGTGAGTCTAATATGAAACTATCACCATTTGATCACCAAAACACGTTTCAATTTCAGTTTTGTACTGTACATTGTAAGGTAAAGGCAAAGGACCCCTCAATGGTTAAGTCCAGTCAAATTTTGCTATGGGGTGCGGCACTCATTTCCACATTCATGCCAAGGGAGCAGGTATTTTTCCACAGACAGCTTTTCCAGGTCACGTGGCCAGCATGACTAAACTGCTTCTGGCACACAAAAAACCGTGACAAGTACCAGAGGACACGGAAATGCCATTTACTTTCCTGCCACAGCAGTACCCATTTATCTAAGCACATTGGTGTGCTTTTGAACTGCTAGTTTGGCAGGAGCTGGGACAAAGCTACGGGAACTCACCCCATCGTGGAGACTTTACTGCCAACCTTGCAATTGGCAAGCTCAAGAGGCTTGGTGGTGTAGACCACAGTGCCACCCAAATCCCTTTAATTGTGTTTAATATTAGTATTTAATTTGTATTAATATTGGACATGCAATGGTATTTAATGGCTGATGGCATTTGTCAGATTTCATGTAATGGTATTTAATATTTGACCGTTGAGCGCTTATGAACTTAAATATTTTGTACCTGCCAAAAGAGGTCTGAAAAGGAAATATTCAGTCCCACACAATAATTAGCAGCAAATATTACCCATAACATAGGGGTAGTAATACTCTGGTCTGCGTGATGAGCTTTTGAGACTTTTTCAGATCCTTTGGCTAGAATTGGGTCCAAAAGAGTGATCTATATAACTTACACAGTTCTGTATTGTGATTCTGGTTTAATCCTCATAAGCAAAACCAAATAACAGTATAGGGCAATCCACTGAGGCAGATACAAATGATAGGGGACTTAAAAGTACTTAGATCATTGAACAGAGTCTTGCCTCTGTTTTAAAAAAGGGAAGATTCACAAACCTGCTGCCTGTTCAGGAAACTTGCACTTTTCATTTCCAGAGCAGAGAATCATGAATGTTCACAACTTCACGCCTGTCTGGTTGTGGGATCACAGCAACAGGAACAAGGAGAAGGCAGTAAAATAGCATGAAAGCAACAGCCAAGATGGGCTGTGAATACCAGTAAACAGGTGCAAAACTGGTAAACTTTGAGCCTCGAATTTTGTGTCAGAAATATTCAGCACTGGTGAATAAACCTGCTCATTGCAGCTCAGATAAGGAGGAATTTGCAGATAAGGGCTTTCCCCTTTGGTGTTATTATCCAGTCCCAGAGGGCTCCAGTTGGCAGTCTAACAGAAACTTACTGGGTTGCACTGAGCCATTTTTTTCTACTTTTCCAGAGCAACAGGTTTGGCGATTCTTGCAACCATTTCAGGTGCTGAAAAAATGGCTTCTCTGATAACTTTCCCAAGCACTTACCGTATTTTTTCCTCTATAAGACTCACTTTTTCCCTCCTAAAAAGTAAGGGGAAATGTCTGCGCATCTTATGGAGCGAATGCACGCTGCGCATCCATCCCAGAAGCCAGGACAGCAAGAGGGATTGATGCTTTCACTACGCAGTGATCCCTCTTGCTGTTCTGGCTTCTGAGATTCAGAATATTTTTTTTCTTTTTTTCCTCCTCCAAAAACTAGGTGCGTCGTGTGGTCTGGTGCATCTTATAGAGCGAAAAATACAGTAATTGTATTGCTCAAACTTTTCTCTTGTGCTGTACGAAGCTTTCTGATCTCCTTCCTGCCTTCCAAATAGAGCACTCTTAATTTCTCATAAGAGTTGGACTTGGGAGGAAGGGAGGCTTTTTGCTTTGTTTTTTTCTCCTCGGTGACTATGTAGTCTGGCTAGACATTTCAGGCTCCAGTCTGGATTTGACAACATGGAACTGAAGAAAGCTTTGCTGAAAGGGTGCCAGTTTAAGACAGTGTAGCAGATAAGAAATTTACCAAGGGAGTTGTAAAAATAGCGGCAGGGGGAAACAGAATGAAGAACTACAGCAGCATTTCAAGGTCATGCTTTAAATCTACCCGAAGGCTGAGGGTTGATGCATATAATGCAATTTAATAGAGGGGGGCAAGGGGAGGAAATGAGCTATCGAAGAAGAACTGTACATCTCTGTTTCAGCTCTGTGAAAAAGTGCCCATTCTTTTCATCTGCCCAACGAAAGGTATGCTTTATTACCAACAGATGTCACCCCTTTTATCTTCAGCAAAGTTGTGCAGCCAGCTGAAATACCTGTCTTTAGAATTTAGCACCCCAGATCACTTCGTCTGGCCTTGATCCCGAGAGAGAGAGAGAGAGAGAGAGAGAGAGAGAGAGAGAGAGAGAGAGAGACTGCATTTAGACTACCAAATGATGGTAATACAGTGGTACCTCAGGTTAAGTACTTAATTCGTTCTGGAGGTCCGTTCTTAACCTGAAACTGTTCTTAACCTGAAGCACCACTTTAGCTAATGGGGCCTCCTGCTGCCGCTGCTGCACGATTTCTGTTCTCATCCTGAAGCAAAGTTCTTAACCTGAAGCAGTATTTCTGGGTTAGCGGAGTCTGTAACCTGAAGTGTATGTAACCTGAAGCATATGTAACCTGAGGTACCACTGTAGCTAGAGTTAAAGATGGGCTGCAGCTAAGGGTCACTTCCACCTTCCTTTTCTCAGTAGCTTCACCCCTCTTTTATTTCCTTTGCCCCCTGCTTCCCCCCTTCCTTCCTTCCTGCCTTCATTTCTGGGAATTCTCATCTCTGTTCCTAATTATGCAGGTCCTTAGGGACACGGGTGGCGCTGTGGATTAAACCACTGAGCCTTGGGATTGCCGATCAGAAGGTCGGCTGTTCGAATCCCCACGACGGGGTGAGCTCCTGTTGCTCGGTCCCTGCTCCTGCCAACCTAGCAGTTCGAAAGCACACCAGTGCAAGTAAATAAATAGGTACCGCTCCGGCGGGAAGGTAAACAGCGTTTCCGTGCACTGCTCTGGTTCACCAGAAGCGGCTTAGTCATGCTGGCCACATGACCCGGCTCCCTCGGCCAGTAAAGCAAGATGAGTGCCGCAATCATTGTCACTTACTCACAGAATCAGAGAATGGTTGGAAGGGACCATGGGTGTCATCTAGTCCAGTCCCATGCAATGCAGGAATCTTTTGCCCAGTGTGGGGCTTAAAACCCACAACCCTGAGATTAAGAGCCTCATGCTTCTACCGACTGAGCTAGAAATGGAGTTTCCTGAAATGGTTGGGCCACTTGTTGCTTGCCGTATCTATTCTTGACCATGTGCTCCCAGGCCTCATAAGCATGGCTGTCTTTGCCCCCAAGGGCACCTGCAGACAGGTGTTTTATTGCAGGCGCATGCAGCAGCAAGCATTTCATGCTTTAAATGTGGATTTGTAATAGATATCTATTGGACCACCTGCTCCTCTTCCTGCTACCTAAATGTCATTCAGTACTCCGGCATTATTGACCCGCCTTTGCCTCTTCCCAGGCTATTGTTTCCGTCCCTGCTGTCTGCCCTTCCCTTTCCCCCCCTTGACAGCAGAAGTTAGTTGTGCTATGCTGCTACGCTGCTATTCTTCCCAGCCCTTGCAGCTGCAGCTATATTTGTTGTTGTTGTTGTTTAATCGTTTAGTCATGTCCGACTCTTCGTGACCCCATGGACCAGAGCACGCCAGGCACTCCTGTCTTCCACTGCCTCCCGCAGTTTGGTCAAACTCATGCTGGTAGCTTCGAGAACACTGTCCAACCATCTCGTTCTCTGTCGTCCCCTTCTCCTTGTGCCCTCCATCTTTCCCAACATCAAGGTCTTTTCCAGAGAGTCTTCTCTTCTCATGAGGTGGCCAAAGTACTGGAGCCTCAGCTTCTGTCCTTCCAGTGAGCATTCAGGGCTGATTTCAATAAAGCAGTTCAGGGAAAGATGGGGAAGAGATTTTCAGGAGTGGGAGATCATTATAGAAAATTACAAACATTGTTCCTCTCACTTAGCTTTGCATAACGTCCACTGTAGTTCCACTATAGAAAAGGAAGTCTAAACAGTTGGATTTCAAACCACAGATAGATTTTTATTAATATTTATTTTTAAATGATAGGGTTTCACGGTTGTATCACCAAGCAAATAATTCTGAATGAGATGGAAACTAAGGATAAATTGCCAGCATACAAAAGAATTTAACAATACTTTCTCTCCCATCCCAATAGGCATAATACTGGTTTACATAAATTAAGAATATTCCTTCTTAGATTTGCTAATTCCTTCTTAGTACTAGGCATGAGAAGGACTTCTGAAATGACAAAACAACAATGACATGAGAGTGCTGCGACAAATTGAATATCCTCCTGTTAATTCAATTCAGCCCTGAGACTTGAAAGATGCAACACATTAAAGCTTGTGTAATTGTCTGGTGGCAGTGGGTGAATGGCATTAATTCTCAATTTGATCTAATAAATAAGCTTATGGAAACCTAAATGGAAATCAATCCCCCTTTCACGAAAAAGGCTAGGGGCAGGACTCCGTTTCTTGCAGGAAAACTGCTCACCTTTTGCAGCCAGTGGCCACATCCCATTGAATTCTATGGCAAACATATTTTGGCTCTTGATTGCACTCAGTGTGCCTGACAGCATTGCTAAACATCCCACTAGTTGCACAGTAAATGTGGATAGATTCTCCTAGCTGGCCATCAGCAAATATTCCCAGGGTGGCTACAACAGAATAATGACATGCAATATAAATGAATAACACACAATAAGAAATAAAAATCAGAGACACTTACCATGCATTGTTTAAAGCATGCTACAACATGGCAAAGGAACGCTAAAAGGCTTGGAAGGGTAGTTAAAGACTTTGCATGGCGCCAAAAAGCCATTAGGGTGGGCGTAAAGCTAAGCTATCTCAGAAGAACATTCCAATTTGGGAGAGGAGACATCTTCCTCATAGCTAATCTGAGCTTGTAATTGAGGAAGCACTGGGAAAAGGGTGACCTTCTTCTGGTGACCTTAGGGCAGGCTTCCTCTGCCTCAGCCCTCCAGATGTTTTTGGCCTACAATTCCCATAATCCCTAGCTAGCAGGACCAGTGGTCAGGGATGCTGGGAATTGTAGTCTCAAAACAGCTGGAGGGCCAAGGTTGAGGAAGCCTGCCTTAGGGTATGGATCCATAGATATGGGAGAAATCATCTGCAGATCTCCTGATCTTTCATATAATTCAGCAATCACATTGCAGGTGATTCACTGGGACTTGTGAAGCATGCTGACCAAATACTGAATTGGCTTCACACATTTATCCTCAAGTTCATGCCAACAGCTTGCAGGAAAGAATTAAACTGCTCTTGAGGGAGTTTTATTTTTATTTTAAAAATATTAAAAATCCTGGCAGTGTTTCAGAACTGTGAAAACCCGCTATTGGGAAAGATGTGGTTAAAACACACACACACACACACAGAGAGAGAGAGAGAGAGAGAGAGAGAGAGAGAGAGAGAGAGAGAGAGAAGTGCAGCAATACAAGATTTGCTGCTTAAGATAAATACAACCTTTGTAAGTTTCGTTTCCTGACTCACTCCTATTAGGGTCAAGGGTGAAGGGAAAGTTATAGATTTGTCATTATGATACAGGATGCAGAAGCGAGGCTGTCTCATTTCATGTCAATGCTTGTGTGTGTTTTTGTCCTTTACTACAGAGTAGGTGATCTGTTACTGGACTTTGGTGAGTCACTTTCCTATCCTGCCATTTTCTGAAGGGCTGTAGTCCTTCCCAAGTAGGAGTGCGCTGGCCTGGTTGCATTAGTCGGGGGGTGGGGGTGGAGGAGAGCAGCAAAAAGCATTACAATGGGTATTTCAAGTAAGTCAACCTGGAATACAGTACAAGGAACACAATTATGTCGGAGAGAGGACCCATTCAGATGATCTGTTTTCTAACACCTACTAAGATCCCTCCCTCCCTTGTTTCATCTTTTGTTTTTACCGCTTTCATTAGCTTCCTACATTTAGTAAAGGTAAAGGGACCCCTGACAGTTAAGTCCAGTCGCAAACGACTCTGGGGATGCGGCGCTCATCTTGCTTTACTAGCCAAGGGAGCCGACATTTGTCCGCAGACAGTTTTTCCAGGTCATGTGGCCAGCATGACTAAGCCGCTTCTGGCCAACCAGAGCAGCGCACGGAAATGCCGTTTACCTTCCTGCCGGAGCAGTACCTATTTATCTACTTGCACTTTGACGTGTTTTCGAACTGTTAGGTTGGCAGAAGCAGGGACCGAGCAACAGGAGCTCACCCCGTCGCGGGGATTCAAACTGCCGACCTTTTGATCGGCAAGTCCTAGGCTCTGTGGTTTAACCCACAGCTGCAAATAAAACATTTTAGGTGTGTTTTAAGTGCAATATACAATGTGACACTAAATGGTGATGATGAGCCTTATGGAAAATTCAATGTACTTTTAAAAACGCTTTAAAAAAGCATTTTCAGAACTTTCTTTATATGCGGGTAGATTCCACCTTTTCTCTCTCATCTCCATCATTTCCACCTTTCAGACTGCAAAGCAGAGTAGTGGCGACCATATACGGGCCCATATACGAACAGTTTGACAACTGTCATTGGGGACTTTCTTTTTCCACCTCACTGAAAACCATTTCTCTCCCCTCCCCCTCCGCCAGCTTGGAGAAAATCACCTTCCCATTTGGTGAGATGCAGTGTATGGAACCAATTGTCACGTTAGCTATATAAACACGGGTGGCGCTGTGGTCTAAACGACTGAGCCTAGGACTTGCTGATCAGAAGATTGGTGGTTCGAATCCCCACGACGGAGTGAGCTCCCGTTGCTCTGTCCCAGCTCCTGCCAACCTAGCAGTTCGAAAGCACGCCAGTGCAAGTAGATAAATAGGTATCGCAGTAGGAGGAAGATAAATGGTGTTTCTGTGTGCTCTTTGGTTTTTCTCATGGTGTTCTGTTGTGCCAGAAGCGGTTTAGTCATGCTGGCCACATGACCTGGAAAGCTGTCTGTGGACAAACACCAGCTCCCTCGGCCTGAAAGCGAGATGAGCACCACAAATCCCATAGTCGCCTTTGACTGGACTTACCCATCCAGGGGTCATTTACCTTTCTACCTTTTACATAAACTGGCCTCCTCTGAGCAGCTTTAAGTTTTGCAAAGTGGCTCTTGCTCATCTGGGAACTGAAATCATTTGCTTGTACCTGGCTAAATTAACTACCACTGACTTCTAGGGATGAGTGGGATGCCCTCCAGTGGCTTGCACCAGACTGCTTCAGAAATAAGCCAAAAACGCAGGAGATTGCTAATCTTATTTTCAAAGCAAACCGAAGGCTTACTCATCTTCATCCCTATGGGTTTCCAACCACCTACCCAGTCCCTTTCTGCCTCCTCTCCCCTGCTGATCCCCGAAAACACCTCTGCCCAACCTTAACAGGAGGTGATCCTCCTGAAGGAAATAGGAATGGCTGGATGCCTCTGTCTGCCCACACCAATGCACATGTCTTGGGCCATGCATGCTGCAAAACAGTATACCAGGATGCAAGCCCATGAACAGCCCTTGGGAAATGTAGTTTTCCTAAGGTCTGCTGCCATACTAGCAATACAGTGGTGCCTCGCAAGACGAAATTAATTCGTTCCGCGAATTTTTTCCTCTAGCGAATTTTTCGTCTTGCGAAGCACAAAATCCCATAGGAATGCATTGAAAATCAATTAATGCGTTCCTATGGTCAAAAAAAGTCCAAACAAAGCCAAATTTGGTACAACAAGAGTTTATTAAGTGCTCTTTAAAGTCACACATACTGTAAAGAGCATTTCAAAATTCAAACCCAGAAATTTTTTAAAAAAACAGCAGAGTGGCCCAATGGTCACAGAAAATCATAAAAATGCAGGGGGGGGGGACACAAGCTTCCAGATTCTTGCAAAACCCTCCCCAACTGTTCCCCCAGCCACCCAGCACACAGAAATTCAAATCCAGAATTTTTTTTAAAAAAAAACAGCAGAGTGCCCCAATGGTCACAAAAAATCATAAAAATGCAGAAAAAAACAAGCTTCCAGATTCTTGCAAACCCCTCCTCAACACCAAGTCCTTGAATTCCAAACACCCCAACCCAAAATCCAAAACCCCCCCCAAAAGTTTTAAAAGCTTAACTTACCAAATGGCTGCAAAAGAAGTTTTGGAAAAGCTTCAAAAATCACCAAAGTCTTTAAAAACCTCAAAAAAGGCTACTATGTACACTGCGTTCTATGAGTTGCTCCTCGAAGTCAAGTCGCAACTGTATTAACGGTGTTAAGAAAAAGGAAACAAACTTGCAAGACGTTTTCGTCTTGCAAAGCAAGCCCATAGGGAAATTCGTCTTGCGAAGCAGCTCGAAAAACGGAAAACCCTTTCGTCTAGCGAGTTTTCCGTCTTGCGAGGCATTCGTCTTGCGGGGCACCACTGTACCTGGCTAAATTAACCAGCTGACTTCTAGGGATTAAGGGGGATGCCCTCCAGTGGCTTACGCCAGACTGCTTCAGAAATAAGCCTAAAACGCAGGAGATTGCTAATCTTATTTTCAAAGCAAACCGAAGGCTTACTCATCTTCATCCCTATGGGCTTCCAACCACCTACCCAGTCCCTTTTTGCCTCCTCTCCCCTGCTGATCCCCTAAATCACCTCTGCCCAACCTTAACAGGAGGTGATCAGCCTAAAGGAAATAGGAATGGCTGGATGCCTCTGTCTGCCCACACCAATGCACATGTCTTGGGCCATGCATGCTGCAAAACAGTATACCAGGATGTAAGCCCATGAACAGCCCTTGGGAAATGTAGTTTTCCTAAGGTCTGCTGCCATACTAGCAATATCAAGTAATAAGGACCTCTCATATATTGAATACAGTGGCACCTCAGGTTCAAAGGTCTCATCGATAGTAAAATTGCTGTTAAATTGCTGCTTTAGGGGTTCTTTTTAAAAGTCTGGAACGAATTAATCCATTTTGCATTATTTTTTATGGGAAAGCGTGGCTTGGTTTTGGAACGCTTTGGTTTTGGAATGGACTTAAGGAACAGATTAAGTATGAGAACCAAGGTACCACTGTAAAAACAGTGTTTTTTTCTGGGGATACTGAAGAGTATACAGTGGCACCTCGGGTTACATACGCTTCAGGTTACATATGCTTCAGGTTACAGACTCTGCTAACCCAGAAATAGTACCTCAGGTTAAGAACTTTGCTTCAGGATGAGAACAGAAATCGTGCTCTGGTGGCGCGGCGGCAGCAGAAGGCCCCATTAGCTAAAGTGGTCTTCAGGTTAAAGTTTCAGGTTAAGAACAGACCTCCGGAACGAATTAAATACTTAACCCAAGGTACCACTGTATATGCACATCAAGATTTTGTCAAATATACACATCTACCTATTACATGCTTGGTACATATACATCCAAAAGAGATAGGAAAAGTGTGGAATAGCTTTACAGTCGTACCTTGGAAGTCGAACGGAATCTGTTCCGGAAGTCCGTTCGACTTCCAAAGCATTCAAAAACCAAAGCGCGGCTTCTGATTGGCTTCAGGAAACTCCTGCAGCCAATCGGAAGCCATGGAAGCCCCATCTGACGTTTGGCTTCCAAAAGAACATTCAGAAACCAGAAAAGTCACTTTCGAGTTTCAATCGTTCGGGAGCCAAAATGTTCGAGAACTAGGCTGTTCGGAAACCAAGGCATGACTATATTTCATTTAATTTGGAAAGATGTTTTATTTTACTTTTATTTGTTAACGTATCTTGATAGATAAGATTGCCTTGGAGTTTTGAGCCAACTTGCAGCTATTCACGCATTACGATATGCAAGAAAATCTGGTGGTGGCAGGAATCTGAAGATCTGAAGTTCACAAGTTGCCATATGTAGAAGAATTGAGTTGGCAAATTTCCAGCTATAGCCAATGACTGGAGAGGGGAGAGATGGGATGAGCTGAGAGTGGTTTTCTGAATCATTGCCTGCAATCTGGCAAGCATAATTGAGCAATGTAGTCCATCACCTTAGGCAACCCTGTAAGTTTATAGCTTTGCGGGAGCCAAGAAATCAAAAAGGATTCCAGCTTAATTTAGATTAGAAGAACCATGTTTGCCTGTCATGGTTGGCCTATGTTGCCATCTTTGGAAGCGGGAAAGTATTTATTTTTAGGTTATTGTTTTTTTGTTTTGTTCCTATTTTATTCCGATTTTGTATTGTATTTTTCTGTTGTGAAAAATTTAATCAATTATTATTATTAGTAGTAGTAGTAGTAGTAAAAAGCAGAGACATCACCTTGCCAAAAAAGGTCCGTATAGTTAAAGCTATGGTTTTCCCAGTAGTGATGTATGGAAGTGAGAGCTGGACCATAAAGAAGGCTGATCGTCGAAGAATTGATGCTTTTGAATTATGGTGCTGGAGGAGACTCTTGAGAGTCCCGTGGACTGCAAGAAGATCAAACCTCTCCATTCTTAAGGAAATCAGCCCTGAGTGCTCACTGGAAGGACAGAGCCTGAAGCTGAGGCTCCAATACTTTGGCCACCTCATGAGAAGAGAAGACTCCCTGGAAAAGACCCTGATGTTGGGAAAGATTGAGATCACAAGGTGAAGGGGACGACGGAGGACGAGATGGCTGGACAGTGTTCTTGAAGTTGCAAACATGAGTCTGACCAAACTGCGGGAGGCAGTGGAAGACAGGAGTGCCTGGCGTGCTCTGGTCCATGGGGTCACGAAGAGTCGGACACGACTAAACGACTAAACAACAACATGGGATTCAGATAATTTTATATAAAAATTCTAAAGCTCCTTAATGTTCAAACATATCTCTGAATACCTGGGGTACACATTCAGTTGGGGAACTGTTATTTTCTTCACTCTCTAACTGAAGGAAAAAACAATTCCTAAGAAAAAACTGGGGGAAAACACAAAAAAGTTTATTAATCACTGTAACTGGGGCAAACTGAAAGAGAGAAAAATGCCGGGTTCATCCTCCAGCAGTTCATTACCTTTGTTTAATAGATCGGGGGCTTAAAGTGCATTTTGTTTAGCACCTTTATTGCTTTTTGCCGTGGCCTTTAACTTTTCTGATATCACTTAAAAGAAAAAGTCTGCTGATATACTGTTTCCAAAAAGTTTAGTACCAAACGGATGCTGCATCATAGTGAGTGTTGCATCTTCCAGTGTCTTATTAAAAAAGCCAGCATGAAACAGCTCATGCAGCACTTTTCAAGATTGGTTTTACTTGAAGCCTGTGACCCATCACACTTGAGAAATTGTTCCTAAAACTGGGGGAAACAAAAATCTTAGGTAATTTTTGCGCCATTCCATTTTTTCTTAAATGATTCTTGTTGTTTATTGAAAATACCCACATATTCTCTAGCGTTCATAGACGTTTTCCACCCCAAGTATAACCTGGAGGAAATTAACAGCTTTGAATAATCAGAGATTTCTTGCTGATTGGCTTTTATTTATTTATTTATAATACATTTTTATTAATTTTTTAACATATCATTTCCAACAGTCATTTAACATACATTTTTGTCTTATACAATATTTTAGACTTCCGTCAACTACCTCTGAAGGTTTTCCATTCTTTATCACTTAATCTGCATTTCTTAATTTCTATATTACTTTTAATTATCCTTAACTGATATTCTCTTCATAATCTTCCTGGCAATATTTCACATTATCCTCCTTACAAAACTTCTTGCAGTCCTACTAGCGTAATCTGTTAATTACAATTGCTTTTCAGATAATTCAAATATTTACTCCAGTAAATACTTGCTGATCGGCTTTTAAACTGGTTGGGCCCGTGACGTGATTTCCACTGGTGTCACTTGGCTGGTGGTAAAACTTCTGTCAGTGGAACTGGAGAGAGAAGCTATTTCCCCTGCAGCCCCTCCATCAGCTCTATGGAACATATTTAGAAACTGCAACACACCTTCATTCACACAAAGAGAAAGTGGGTAAAAAAGAAAACAGCCCAGCAGAAAAGAGGACTCTCTGACAGCAGTGGCGTAGCAAGGTCAGGTGGTACCCGGGGCGGAAAATTTATTGTCGCACACATCCCCACATGTAAATATTATTTTTTTGCCTGCAAAAATAGTTTTCGTTATTTCATTATTTATTTATTTTTTTGCGGAAACAAAGTTGTTGAGCTTTCTTTGTGCAGCCAGAGTTATTGAGCTAAGGGAGAGCTGGCCGACGGACGGACCATTTTGGCAGCAGGAAGCCAGCATGCACAAAAACCGCACAGCATTTTCTCACCCCCCTTGGAGGTGACACCCGAGGCAGACCACACCCACCACATCCACCTTGCTCCACCTCTGCCTGACAGCTTTCTGATGACAGTATATTCAGGAACTCTGTGCATAAGAGTGCATGCATAATTATGTACCAAACTTTAGGACATCACATGGGCTTTCATTTTAGTGTAATGTGAACACAGTGCTTGGGCTCATTTCTTGACTTAGCACATCCCACACGCTGAGATAAGGGTACCAGGTACACCGGGTTACCACAGCAACGCTAACAGGGACAAGTGTATGACTTCCTGAGTTATTCACCCTCCCATTGGTTCAGGAATGTAGAGATGGGTCTCTAGGGCATTGCTTTCATTATGTCCATGGTGGTCATGTCCTGCCCTGTTTGCTGTCAGGCTCTGACTCTGATTCTGAATCTGTGAGCATCAGGAGAAGAGGCTTTGGGTTTTACACTAGCTAGCATGGTGATAGTGTTAGCATATCTCTCTGTACATATGTATCATTACTTCAGACACCAGAAGAATTGTATATAGTAGATAGCAGTGTTTAGCTTTGTCTTGTGTCTGGAGACAAGGAACACTTTACTTTGAACTGTGTGGGAGAGGAGTTTTCCCCTTAATCGAGGACTCAGGAAGTAGCTATTTTAATGAAAACAAGAAATCTCTGAAGACTCTGCTGAGGTTCCACATACTGTACTCAGCTGATACATCACACTAGTTGACTTGTGGTTGACTTCCACAAG
Source organism: Podarcis filfolensis (assembly GCF_964270895.1). Taxonomy (NCBI): domain Eukaryota; kingdom Metazoa; phylum Chordata; class Lepidosauria; order Squamata; family Lacertidae; genus Podarcis; species Podarcis filfolensis. The sequence goes on along the minus strand of NC_139610.1, from coordinate 8,808,831 downwards.
TCACCAACATTTCTCCTCATCTGGCATGGCAGATAAGCGTTTGGAAGCAGCTTTTGTACGCAGAACTGATATGCTTCCTTATCCACATTGCAGTGCTCAACTGGACCCCATCTAACTGGTTGGAAACACTTCCTTACACTCATAGAACCCAGCTTGGGCTGTCAATAATAACACATGTGGCTGGGATGCATGCAGCCGATATTATTTATTTATTTATTTATTTATTTATACCCCGCCCATCTGGCTGGGTCCCCCCAGCCACTCTGGGCGGCTTCCAGCAAAACACTAAAATACAATAACCTATTAAACATTAAAAGCTTCCCTAAACAGGGCTGCCTTCAGTTGTCTTCTAAAAGTTTGGTAGTTATTTTTCTCTTTGACATCTGGTGGGAGGGCGTTCCACAGGGCGGACGCCACTACCGAGAAGGCTCTCTGCCTGGTTCCCTGTAACTTGGCTTCTTGCAACGAGGGAACCACCGGAAGGTCCTCAGCGCTGGACCTCAGTGTCTGGGCAGAACGATGGAGGTGGAGACGCTCCTTCAGGTATTCTGGACCGAGGCTGTTTAGGGCTTTAAAGGTCAGCACCAACACTTTGAATTGTGCTTGGAAACGTACTGGGAGCCAGTGTAGGTCTTTCAAGACCGGTGTTATATGGTCTCAGCGGCCGCTCCCAGTCACCAGTCTAGCTGCCGCATTCTGGATTAATTGTAGTTTCCGGGTCACCTTCAAATGTAGCCCTACATATTTTAAAAGTCTATACTCAAAAATTTAACATGTAACTAGGACAAACATGTTTAGAAGCTTGTTTGTCAAACAGGTACACTCAGTGGAGAGCCAACATTGACTGTAGATTCCAACACATGCTCACTGGATCACAAATCTTGTGTATGAAAGGGCTCTTCATCCCTACCTCTCCTTACTGAAACAGCAATCTGCTTTTGCATTCCAGGACTGCAGGTAGCTCAAATAAATAAATCTGTTTTATCCAAGTTTACAGAGAGAAAATATATTTTGGCCATCAGAAAATTTGGGGGAACTGGAAATTTTGGTAGATTTCTTTAATAACAATGCCAAATTGGTTGCTAAATCAGTCTTTTCAATATTTGGGATTTTTAAAAAAGATACATATTCTGTAGATTTCAAACTAATAGGTGTGAAGTACCTGTGGTCTCACAGCTGGTTCAGCCTAATGTCCATTCTGATTGACTCAATAGGAGGCTAATCTGTCCACCTTTTTCCTTACTGCCTTTGCAAAGTAGCTGAAACGCTAAAGCTTTTGTGTCTCTTACATACTCTTCCCATTGTAATCATTACTTCTGGTTTCCCCCAGGAGATTCTGAAATTCGTACTAGTCCTCCTTTTGTGCTTCTGATCAGTCATCAGGAATTTTTTATTTATTTTTGGTCTTGTCCTGACTGCATTCAAATATAACTAGGGAGAGCCTCAGGCTGTATGTTTGTCATCCAGCTATATCAAACCTGCATTTTTCTGGTATTTTCTGGAGTAATTTGTTCTGGTATATTCTGTCCTAGACCTACACCTTTTTTCTTAGTGGACTCACCAAACTAATGGTAAAAAGAGTCTAAATCTAGATCGAGAGAAGGGGGCTTGGCAATGGAGCATGAAGATATCAGAGAAAGTAACCATCATTGTCTTTTAAGCAGGCGTCTTTAAATTTCATGGCTGCTGTCAGGCCTGCTTCTTGGGAGAAAAGCAATGACAAACCTAGACAGCATCTTAAAAAGCAGAGACATCACCTTGCCAACAAAGGTCAGTATAGTTAAAGCTATGGTTTTCCCAGTAGTGATGTATGGAAGTGAGAGCTGGACCATAAAGAAGGCTGATCGCCGAAGAATTGATGCTTTTGAATTATGGTGCTGGAGGAGACTCTTGAGAGTCCCATGGACTGCAAGAAGATCAAACCTATCCATTCTTAAGGAAATCAGCCCTGAGTGCTCACTGGAAGGACAGATTGTGAAGCTGTGGCTCCAATACTTTGGCCACCTCATGAGAAGAGAAGACTCCCTGGAAAAGACCCTGATGGAGGGCACAAGGAGAAGGGGACGACAGAGGACGGGATGGTTGGACAGTGTTCTCAAAGCTACCAGCATGAGTCTGACCAAACTGTTGGAGGCAGTGGAAGACAGGAGTGCCTGGCGTGCTCTGGTCCACGGGGTCACGAAGAGTCGGACATGACTAAACAACTAAACAACAACAATCATTGTTGCCAAATCCAGAGTTTGAAAGGGCCTCTGAAGATCCTTCTTCCTCTTCTTCCTCTTCTTCTTCTTCTTCTTCTTCTTCTTCTTCTTCTTCTTCTTCTTCTTCTTCACCCAACACTGTGGTCTTGGATAGCCAAGTATGCTGCTCCATCATTCCTGACCACGAGCAATGCCAACTGAGCTGAGGAAACATTGCCAGTCCTAGACCTTAATGCAGGGGTGGGCGTTCCTAGTGAGCAACTGAACAAGGATAGAAGCATGTATGCCTGGCCCTCTTGGTGTAATGTGAACTGGGTTGAATTACACAGTGCTTGGCCCATTTCTTGAGTGAGCACATCCCTCATGCTGCTGGATACTCTAAGATAAGGGTGTCAGGTGCACTGGGTTACCATAGCAACACCAGCAGGGGCAAGTGTATGACTTGCTGAGACATTCACCATGGTCCTGGAACCAGGTTTGGAGACTAAGCTCTGCTGAAACCTGATTCAGTTTAAGCCTCAAAACTATGGTTGTGCGTCTGGCCTTTACATTTCATGATCTTTTAAATTTACCAGTTGGAATGTCTGTCTGTCCTTCCTTTTCTGTTATATTTGCAAAAACCCCCACCAAGGGACAGTATCCTTTGTGTGGGTAATTGTTTGTGTAAGAAATGATCTATGTTTATATTTATCGCTAGTTAAGATTTTAAAAGGCTCTGTTGGAAATGTCAGAACAGTTTATGAAATGAGGTTTGGTTTTTTCATATTTACACGTATAGGAGGCAAAATATCATTTACTAGTAAATTATGGAAATGGGGATGACATTCAGACACTTACAGAGGGCACTCAGGTGACTTTTAAAATCTTAAGAATTGTGGATCAGTGCCAAAGGTAATATATACCACATTTCTGCATCTTATTCCATCATCTGCATTTTAAGTGATGTCTAAAATGTGTTAAAAGGTAGTTGCTATTTTAAATGGCAGCTGCTTTCAGATAAAGACACCTTTATAAGATTGATTTGTGAAGCTCATTTTCTAACCTTTTCAACCTATCTGCCAATTACTTTTAGTCTGCCTTCCCCAGCCAGTCAGTTCTCTCCACGACCAGGCACTGAGAACTTCTGCCTGATGCTGTTGTGGCCTTGAGGAAACCCAAAAGGTCTCAACAGGCCACAAGCTTAGTAGACCACAAGCTTAATAAGAGTCAACAGTGTGATGCACCAAGGGCAGAGTTCTTTCCAGATCTGAAGCCAATAAGCACACCAGTGGATGAAGAATAAGTAATGCTTTATTTGTGCAAGGTTAACAGGGACACGGGTGGCGCTGTGGGTTAAACCACAGAGCCTAGGGCTTGCTGATCAGAAGGTCGGCGGTTCGAATCTCCGTGATGGGGTGAGCTCCCATTGCTCGGTCCCAGCTCCTGCCAACCTAGCAATTCGAAGGCACGTCAAAGTGCAAGTAGATAAATAGGTACCACTCCGGCAGGAAGGTAAACAGCTTGGGGTGAGAGACTACTCAACAGCCCATTTCATTGGGGTACAAGTCCCCCACGGGTCCATGCGGTCAGGAAAAGAAGGAAATTCCAGCCAAGTAATTTGGAGCAAGGACGCGGGTGGTGCTGTGGGTTAAACCACAGAGCCTAGGGCTTGCCAATCAAAAGGTCAGCGGTTCGAATACCCACGACGGGATGAGCTCCCATTGCTCGTTCCCAGCTCTTGCCAACCTAGCAGTTCAAAAGCACGTCAAAGTGCAAGTAGATAAATAGGTACCACTCTGGCGGGAAGGTAAACGGCATTTCCGTGAGCTGCTTTGGTTCTCCAGAAGCGGCTTAGTCATGCTGGCCACATGACCTGGAAGCTGTACGCCGGCTCCCTCAGCCACTAAAACTAGATGAGCACCACAACCCCAGAGTCGTTCGTGACTGGACCTAACGGTCAGGGGTCCCTTTACCTTTTAATTTGGAGCAAAACAGCGGTCGGTAGACCATGATCTTTATTGTTGCACAAAAGGTCCCCACAGGATTAAGGATCCCAGAGCATGGGGCAACATTGACTTTTAAAACTTCCCACAATATCCCAGAATACAGTTCGTGCAACATCATTGATACATCATCTTTACATCACTGACATGTCACAAAGGGGAGGGGTAGACAGGGGCTACACTAGTTCAACCTTGGCAGACATGTCCAGAAAAGTCCTTGGTACAAGATTAGCATAGGCAAAACATGTCCAGGGACCTCTCAAGTACCCACCATCAGAAGACAATAGAGCTCCCTTTGCACATTCATAACTTGGAGCACATTCGGTGATGGGCTTTTGGAAACTAACAGCTCAGCATTTGTCACCCCTGGGCACTTCCCTGGGTGGGGTGTGTGTACATACCCTCATGCTTGAGGGATTATGGTAGGAGGTGGCAGGAAAAAGAGTCCTTTTCCCAAGGGCAAAATGGCGTTGGAATGGAGGAAATTGGCAAAGGGGTTGATTTTATATGATTTATAAAGCTAGGTATCTTCCCTGAGCTGTCAAGTCAAAAGAATACATTCAGGCATAATATTTGTAACATTTAACAACTTTAAAGATGTGTTGTCGCCCCCCCCCCCCCCCGGTCATTTCCATAACACTTTGATGCTTCTCTTCCAATCTTCACCTCAAGCCAGTGATTCAGCTCTTGGGAGGCTGACTATAATACAAGGGATTCCTAGGATCTTTCTTCTTCAGCTGCAGACTCCAGCCTTCTGTCTCTCCCAGCTTTTTCTGGTCAGCAGTCTCAGTCAGTCACACACTCACCTCCACAGTGGTAAAACTGGCCTATTTGTGTTCAGGCAACCTACCCTTCAAACAGACTTCAGTGGCATAGAATACTTCTTTTTACCATTGTTGTTTAGTCGTTTAGTCGTGTCTGACTCTTCGTGACCCCATGGACCAGAGCACACCTGTCTTCTACTGCCTCCCGCAGTTTGGTCAAACTCATGTTCATAGCTTTAAGAACACTGTCCAACCATCTCGTCCTCTGTTGTCCCCTTCTCCTTGTGCCCTCAATCTTCCCAACATCAGGGTCTTTTCCGGGGAGTCTTCTCTTCTCACGAGGTGACCAAAGTACTGGAGCCTCAGCTTCAGGATCTGTCCTTCCAGTGAGCACTCAGGGCTGATTTCCTTCAGAATGGATAGGTTTGATCTTCTTGCAGTCCATGGGACTCTCAAGAGTCTACTCCAGCACCATAATTCATAAGCACCAATTATTTGGCGATCAGCCTTCTTTATGGTCCAGCTCTCACTTCCATACATCACTACTGGGAAAACCATAGCTTTAACTATATGGACCTTTGTTGGCAAGGGTATGTCTCTGCTCCCCCCCCCCCCTGCTTTTTAAGATGCTGTCTAGCCTCTTACCATATTTATCTGTAAATGAAGACCCAAGACTATATGTTTGCCTATATGTTTGTTTTTTGTTTTTGTTTTTTTGCATGTTCATTTCAAAACTTTGGTTCATTTCTGCCAACCTGACAGAGGAAAGCAATAGGGCAGCTAATTAAAAAGTTTCTAAATGTTGTGATTCATCAGCTGTTTCACATTTTGGGGAGGAGGGATTGAGGTGAAGTAACTACTTTCTGATAAACTGCCCTTCTCTGCCAATCAATTAAGGCTTGACCATGTCATCCTGTCACTTAGGAAGCCTTTTATAGCACCATTATGCAAATCACCATTATGCAAATCTTCCACCTTGGCAACATGTTCCCTTCCTGGTTCTGTGCCTATTAACAGATACAGTAGGAATGAGGAGCCCAGAGGTTGGCAAAGTGGCAACAAAGTGATAGAGAGATAAAGGTTCAAGCCCAGGGGTAGGCACCCTAAGGCCCGGGGGCCGAATGCAGCTCAATCACCTTCTCAATCTGGCCTGCGGACGGTCCAGGAATCAGCATGTTTTTACATGAGTAGAATGTGTGCTATTATTTAAAATGCATCTCTGGGTTATTTGTGGGGCCTGCCTGGTGTTTCTACATGAGTAGAATGTGTGCTTTTGTTTAAAATGCATCTCTGGGTTATTTGTGGGGCCTGCTTGGTGTTTTTACATGAGTAGAATGTGTGTTTTTATTTAAAATGCATCTCTGGGTTATTTGTGGGGCATAGGAATTCGTTCATCCCCCCCCCCAAATATATATATATATAGTCTGGCCCACCACATGGTCTGAGGGACGGTGGACTGGCCCATGGCTGACCCCTGTTCAAGCCCATCTAGAGTTAGTCGTAACCAAGTCTCAAAAACAGTGAAAAAAGCTGTGATTGGCTTCAATATGACTAAGTCACTTACTTGTTTCAATGGGACTTTGTTTCAGTGGGATTTTTGCTGGATTGGAGAGGGGAGATTTCTGTGCCCAGAGGTGTACCTAGGGTCTCTTGCACCATTGACAGGGAGCTGTATCGCCAAACACATATGCATCATACACTCCAGCGATCTACCTTCATACTTCCTTGCCATTTTCCTACTGGTCAGCTCCTGGTTCATGTCTGAACTCGCAACCTTATGCAGATAGCTGGTGACAGATTTCTGGTGTGATTTTTGAGCTCTCCCCTGGGCCTGCCCCCCGCATCTGTCTATGCCGTTGTCCCTTCATCACTTTTCAGGGATGATTCACAACCTAGTAAGAGTCTCAGACGCATGCCCCTCATCCCTCATCCTTCTCCATGCAGAGAAAGTTGCAAATGAATATGAGATCTCATTGATCCCATAATGTATTAATGCCTTTCTCCATTTCAGGATGGCAGCAAGTTGTGAGGTCATTCATACAGTTCATTCCAGTTTGCTCATTACTTTCTCCACATGGGTAGGCATACATTTGTTTGGAATTTTGCAGGAGAAAACTGGCTGGAGGGTTGTTTTAGACCAGATCATTGGTGGCTAGGGAATGGGGTTAAGCAGGCCCTCCCTCTTCTGGCTTCTGGGCACCGTGTAAACCTTACTGTTGCTACACCCTTCTCCATCCTGGCATGCTGCAGCAACTCTGCCAGATGGAGGTCAGGTGAGTGGCACAGCCTGGTCATGCCATCTGCTGCTGCCCTTTTGTTGTTTAGTTGTTTTGTCATGTCCGACTCTTCATGATCCCCTGGACCAGAGCACGCCAGGCACTCCTGTCTTCCACTGCCTCCCGCAGTTTGGTCAAACTCATGTTAGTAGCTTCGAGAACAATGTCCAACCATCTCATCCTCTGTCGTCCCCTTCTCCTTGTGCCCTCCATCTTTCTCAGTATCAGGGTCTTTTCCAGGGAGTCTTCTCTTCTCATGAGGTGGCCAACGTATTGGAGCCTCAGCTTCAGGATCTGTCCTTCCAGTGAGCACTCAGGGCTGATTTCCTTCAGAATGGAGAGGTTTGATCTTCTTGCAGTCCATGGGACTCTCAAGAGTCTTCTCCAGCACCATAATTCAAAAGCATCAATTCTTCAGCGATCAGCCTTCTTTATGGTCCAGCTCTCACTTCCATACATCACTACTGGGAAAACCATAGCTTTAACTATACAGACCTTCATATGGCATTTACTGAAACTGAAAAGTGGCAGGTTTTCCAAAGTGTCCCAAAAGCATGTTGTAAAACTGGAATACTAGGGTCACATAGACGTCTCTTCTATTGCAGGACTTTGTGGTAGTGTCAGGCTGCAGAGGAACCAACCCCCACGGCAGGTCTCCAGGAATGGACAAGACAAGGGAAAGTCCTTGCCATTTGCTTTTATCCAATATTCACAGAGAGAGAGGCTTGAGAATGTGGCCTCTCGGAATAATGGCGTTGTTCCGAGTAAATCTCCCCTCCCCTTCTCTCCCACTTCTTCATTCGTTATCCCTTCTATGGTTAGCGCTGAGGGCCCTTTGGTTCTGAGCCCTTTGCTCTCCTATTTTTAAGGCTCATCGGGTTCTGGGAGATGGTGGGTCTGGAATGCTTTCTAGTGATAACGTTTCAGCCAGCTGCTCCGGCTCTGCCTCCTTCTCCTATCTCATTACAATGGTACCTCGGGTTACATACGCTTCAGGTTACATACGCTTCAGGTTACAGACTCCGCTAACCCAGAAATAGTACCTCGGGTTAAGAACTTTGCTTCAGGATGAGAACAGAAATCATGCTCTGGCAGCGCAATAGGAGCAATAGGAGCTCACCCCGTCATGGAGATTTGAACCACCAACTTTCTGATCGGCAAGTCCTAGGCTCTGTGGTTTAACCCACAGCGCCACCCACGTCCCAAGCTACAATATAATGTATAGCTAATTATTTTCTTCCCTGAGCCTTCAAGGACTTGGCCTTACAAACATAGGATGTGGCCTTTTACTGAGTGAGACCATTGGTCCAGCTTGCTCTACATGGGCTTGGCAACTGGTCTCCAGAGGTTTCCTGGGATTTCCCTACTAATACAGTTAGCTCTTTTGAGCACGTGGTGAGAAGCAGTTCCAAATTTCCTTGAAAGATCCCAGCTATTTAGATCCTTTCTGTTCTGGTTTCTAGAAGGGGTTTTTTGGGGGGAGAGAAAATGCCTTGGTCACCCTGGTGGAAGATCTGTGCCAGGAGATAAACAGGCCAATTGCTCCCTGTTGAGGGTATGCTGGGACTAAGCAAGGAAAAGCTTGCCTCTGTGCATTGTGCAGAGTGTGCAAAGGGCCCTTGAAGAGGCAGTGATAAGAAGAGAGCGAGACAGGATCAGCAATGCACCTGCAGCTAAACGCTCACTCAAACCCAGCAATCAAAGTATTCTGATAAACCCCTAATGAAAAAAGATGAGAGTTGCTGTGCTTCACGTCGCATTTGAGAAGCTCTGGAGCACTGTTCTTGCCAGCCGGCGCTGAACTGTGAGGCACGAGCCTGCGAGCGCTTGATCAAATGGTGCCTGCTGCTGCATGCTGTCTCTTGCAAGTTCCCTGGGAGGGTTGCTTTTACGGAACTGACACAGCAAAGTCTTGAGTTCTGAAACGGCTCAGAAGTGGAAATACTCGCTGCATATAATGCCATGTGAAGAAAGTCCAACTCAGCTCTCTGGGAGGGAGCACTGAAATCAAGAAGCATCGAGATGAGGAAAGGGGCTTCAGTTAACCCCTTCCTCGCACCTGTGTGGTCAGTTTGTTTCCTCAGTTCACCCCACCACACTGGCAACTTTTGTGTGTGCATATGTGTGTGTTAGCAAAGTACTGGCAAAATCCTCCCTTTCCCTTCAGATTGCACAGTGGCTTGGCAGCTGACTGGAATGATTTGCTTGCTCGAAGAATGTTGACTTTGGAATGGGAGTCCGAGGGACTGCAAACAGTGGGTATAGTTGTGATTATATTTGCGTCTCTGAAGCTGCTGCATTTGCTCGGACTGATTGATTTTACAGAAGGTAAAGTGGTCACTCTGGTTTGTGCTGTTTGTAGGTAGAGAGGGTCTGGTGTTCTAAAAGAGGCTGTGTGAGTACCTTAGCTGTTTGGAGTGCAAAATCTGTAGATGCTATTTGCCAAATAACGTATCATTTATGAACTTGTGGTTTGTATATTATTATTATTATTATTATTATCCTCCACTTTATAATCAGTGAAGTTTTAAAGTACTGCATTTTGCTGCCTTTAACATATGCATTCATTCATCAATTGCAGCAACCTTTTAAACCCAGTTGAAAACTTCAGAACCGGAACTAACTTTCTCCACGTTGGCTTATATAAATGAATCAGGTACTTTCCTGATTCCATGTTAATGATAAAATTCATTTCTTTCCTGAGCAAACGACTTCTAAAAACCACTTTGTATGCGTTCCACTACTTTATCATTTCAGCACAGCAGATATATAGGTTTAGGAATTACTCTGTGTCGATCAATATTTCAAGCTACGCCAAAGTCCTGGTTGCAATATGAGTTTTTGCTGTGGAAAATAATACAATTGCATGCATTTGTATTGACTTACATTTTCTGTTGGGAGAATTTCAGTGTATAGGGGCATTATATGTTTAAGGGGAACTTCTTACTGGGTTCAGCCGGAAGCTTTTTAACCACCGGCAAATAACTAGGTGCTACTGTTTGTATTCGTAATTTGCAATATTTTCGCCATAATTTTTTGTTTAAATTTGGTCCTAAAATGAATATTATACACAACTCTAATTTATTCATAGTTTAGATATGTGTAACCATTTTATATATGCTGCAGATTGCTTTGAGATGTGTCAAAGGAAGTGATTCATAAATAAAAACAGCAGCAGCAACAACAATTTCTCTGTGTTGTGGGAAACCAAAACAATTTGATTTCCTAGTGATTAAAACTCTTTCCCAAGCAACCCCGGTTCATTTTATTAGAAGATGCAGAGGCTGTAACCATGCAACAAATGTCTAAAATCCGTGTTCTCTCTGATGTTTCCCTTTGTATAGTAGGGGTTTTGCTTTGTTGTCAGTAGTAATGTCCATAATCAGTGCAAAAGTGACTCCAGAATACTTTGTTTATTTTAAAGCTTGTTACATCTGAAAGTGGTGTGAATTTCTGACAATGGCAAGAGCATCATCCTGCTACTAAAGCCTATGTTTTATAGCCACCTTGAAAAAATACTCGTGATCCCGCTTAATTGTCTGGCAACGTAGCAGGATTAATATCTCATGCCAGATAAGATCAATCAATATTATTTGTGGAGCAGGAATCAGGGGGCAGTCTGGGAGGGACATTATTTTTGGCAGCCCCTAGATTGTGGAATTCCTCCTAACAGAAGTGCATCTTCCATCACTGTTATATAGTTGCTATATGCCCAGTGATGGTACGCACCCCTCCCTTCCCCCCTTTGCCTGCCTCCTCATCCGCCGCCACCGCTTCCTGCCCCAGGAGGCATTTTGGTGTGACCCGCCAAAGCGAGTCTACTACAAAGTGGTGCGGCTAGGACGACTGTTTTCTTGACATGCAAGCCAATCTGCTCCGCCACTTTGTGGTAGAGCAAAGCAGTCTGCCTCTACCACAAAATGGTGTGGCTAGAGTGTCTTGCAGGGATGCGGGTGGTGCTGTGGGTTAAACCACAGAGCCTAGGACTTGCCGATCAGAAGGTCGGTGGTTCGAATCCCCATGACAGGGTGAGCTCCCGTTGCTCGGTCCCAGCTCCTGCCAACCTAGCAGTTCGAAAGCACATAAAAATGCAAGTAGATAAATAGGTACCGCTCCAGCGGGAAGGTAAACGGCGTTTCCGTGCGCTGCTATGGTTCGCCAGAAGCGGCTTAGTCATGCTGGCCACATGACCCGAAAGCTGTAGGCCGGCTCCCTCAGCCAGTAAAGCAAGATGAGCGCTGCAACCCCAGAGTCGGCCACAACTGGATCTAATGGTCAGGGGTCCCTTTACCTTTTACCTTTAGAGTGTCTTGCTAGGTGCGGAAAGGAGGAGGGGGGGAAAGTTGGTTGATCTAGCCACGCCACTTTGTGGTAGAGGTAGACCCACCAAAACACCTCCAGGGAAACAGTGGCAGTGGAGGAAGAGGCAAAAAGAGGTGGTGGTACAGTGTTCCATGGCGTAGCACCAAATACCACCTCAAAAAACCTGTATATGCTGAAGATACACCTCTTTACCTTGGGCCTTGCACAACACCAAACACATATATTAAGACCCGCCTTCCTCTTGTGACTGTAATTTATTTTAAACTGTTTTTAATACTGTGTTTTAACATTGTTTAAACCTGCCTTAGGACTTTGTGGTGAGGGGCGGGTAAGAAATTGAATTAATAATAGCAGTAGCAGTAATAGCAGACTCCATGACCTCTGCAGTATTTTTCATTCTATAGAATAAAATGGATAGTGGCTATAATCCATTGCCCCCTCTCCTCACCAATGTGCAAACAGTGGAAACCCAGTGAGTGACCAAAGAACAGGCATGAAATGGAAGAGCCTGGCATATTTCTCTCCCTGCTCTCCAGCCACATACAATCTGTTCAAGTAGGACTGGGCAACATCTGGTTTTCAATATCGTGATCTATCACCTGCTAAACATCATGATATTGTGGAGTTTGGAACTGACAGGGTCAGTACTCCGGTGTGTCCTGTGTCTGAGAAGAAAAGGAGGGGGAGCAGAAGGAGGGGCTTGTCGCAGAGAAGTGACGCACAAAGTCTTTCTGTTTCCTCACTCAGTTTCACTTCTCGGTGAGCAGCAGAAGCTGCGTGTGTGCTCCTGGAGCACGGAAGAGAATGTCTGAAGTTTCGGACGGTTTTATTGCTTTGTAAATAAACGCTTCTAGAGATAAGAACTGAGCTGTCTTTGGACTTGATTTATCCCTCATCTCACACGGACGGGACCGCTGCAGCTCTGCTCCCCTGCCGCGTCAACTTCCAGCAGAGCGACGCAGGGAAGTGTGACTGGACGCAGGGGTTTGATTTATGCAAGAGGTTATGGAAGTATCGCGTTTCCTGATAAGTGTGAGAAGGGAGAAGGCTGCCAGCGACGTGTTGCTGTAATCCTGCCAGGCAAGGGCAGTGGGAGATGCCGGAGAGAGGAACCAAGAGCCAGAAGGAACGGCTGCTTCGGAGGTCCGGCTTGCTGGCAAACTAGTGAGTACGCTGAAGCCCCGGGGGGAGGAAGAATGGCTGCTGCACAGGAACAGCAGAGCCAAGAGAGCTACCCCGGTGAGAGGCTGAATGGGGCCAACTGGGAGGCCTGGTCAAGAAGAGCAAGGGGGTGGTTTGTGGCCACAGGGCTCTGGAGTTTAGCCCAGAAGGAGCCGGCCCCACCCATGCATGCTGCTCTGCTGAGTGAAAGAGAGCAGAGAGAGCTTTGCCTGCTGAAAGCAAGTGTGGACGCTTTGCTGTTGCCCCACCTGGAGGGCGTTGAATCGGCTGTGGCCGCTTGGCAGGTGCTGAGGAGGCTGTGCGAAGGCTCAGCAGGAGCCAGGGGCCGGGAGGAAGCCGAGGGCCAAGGGAACAAGCTCCAGGCCGGAGTGGGAGCCACATCAGAGGGGGCTAGAGGATGCCCAGAGAGAGCCAGACCAGAGGGGGCTGTTCCGGGAAGCTGTTTCTCTGCTTCGACACGTCTGTGTGATGGACTGTGTGCTGGAGAGCGGCTGAGAGCTGTGGAACAGGGCAGAGGCTGCACCCCAAGACGGAGTGGGGGGGCAGGCCAGGCAGGCCATTCCAAGAGCTCTGAGGAAGCGAAAGGCTTCGAAAGTTGTTTGTGCTTTGAGGCAACGTCCAACAGCGCTGGGAAGCATCCGCTTGAGGCCCAGGCTGCCAAGGACACTGGCCGGCATGGAATGTCAACAAAGCAGGTTCCCAGGGCAGGTTCCCAGCAACGACGTGGGAAAGCTGCAGGCGGGGAGAAAAACAAAGACAAGGCGTCTTATCACCACCTCACAGCTGCGCTAGCGTCTCTGAGAAAAGACAAGAGCCTTAGCCCGGGAGAGGCTGTCGCCATGGCAACCGATGGGAGTGCTAGCAACGCCTTGGCATCTGTGGAAAACAACCAGAGACACTCTTTATCTCTCGTCATCGATTCAGGCGCGTCGCATTGTTTAGTGACATCGTCTGGGCATTTGAGGAACTGCAAGACAGTTAAAACTGGACGTTATGTTACTTTGGCTGATGGGTCTCAAAGACCATTGACTGAAACTGGTCTTCTTTATTGCTCTTTCATAGACCATTGGATAGAAGCTTTTGTGGTACCAGAGCTTGCCCACTCTCTTCTAAGTGTGCCAGCCCTTATGGCTGCTGGTTTTGATGTTTTGTTTTCTAACAATGTGTGTTCCTTTTTCAGGAATGGGAAGAAGATCCACAGTGTTCAGAGAAGAGGCACGCTTTTTCTGATCGAGATGCCCATTGAAGATGGGGCTGGTGGGAAAATGGGGCTGGTGGAAAATGGGGCTAGTGGAGAGTCCATTGAAGATGCCCAAGGGCAGTGTGCCAATGTCCCACCACACCATGATTGCTTACACCTATGGCATCGCAGGTTTGGACATGCAGGGTGGTCATATGTGAAGAAGGCCACAGACAACACCATTGGGTGCAGGTTCAAGGCATGTGACAAATACCTAGATTGTCAAGCCTGTAAGCAATCAAAGGTTGTAACATGCTCATATCCCAGGTCTGAGAGGAAAACCAGTAAACCCTTTGAACTTGTTCATTCAGATTTGTCGGGACCCATGCCGACACCTTCGTTAGCTGGTTCTAAGTGGGTTTTGGTTCTGGTTGATGATTTTACAAAACATGCCTGGCTATTTGCACTGAAACAGAAGTCAGAGGCAGCTGCACTGATCAGGGATTGGATCACAGCGGTAGAACTACGGTTCTCTACCAAAGTAGTGTCCTTTCAATCCGATCGTGGGGGGGAGTTTACAGGTTCTGCGCTGCAATCGTTCTTCAGGCAGAAGGGTATCAGTCATCGACTGACGGCCCCCCACTCTCCGCAACAAAATGGGGTTGCAGAGAGGAAGTTTCGCACGCTGCAGGAGTCAGCGAATGCTATGCTGGCAGACTCAGGTCTGCCACAGCGCTTTTGGGCCGAAAGTTTCCGAACGGCTTGTTTCCTGCAGAACAGAGTGTTCAATTCCAGTGTAGGGGACACACCGTACTTTCTGCTTCATCGGAAAAAGCCGAAGGTCCATTTTCTGCGCACTTTTGGATCTACAGCTTGGGTTCTGATTCCAAAGGCCATGCGCAGAAAAGGTGAGCCAAGATCCAGGAAGATGATCTTTGTGGGCTATGAGCCGGGTTCAAAGGCGTGGCGCTTCGCATACCCTGCTGGCAACCAGTCCAGGCTGCTTATTAGCGGCAGTGCTGAGTTTTGCGAGCAGAGTGGGTGGAAGCGGCTTCACGGAAATCCGGAAATCCTGGTAGAATCAGATGAGGAAGAGGAAGAGGGTGAGGCTGAACCTGTTGCTGATGAGCACAGTCCACAGCCACAGAGTCCAGAGCCGGGATCTCCAAGGGAGATGCTTCGTGTCTCTCCAAAAGGGAGTCCCAGGACCCCTCCGCAGGTCTCTGTCAAGTCTGAGCCAAGGAGTGAACCATCCTCGCCAGCAGGACCAGCTGTTCGCCCTAAACGGCGCAGCAGGTCAGAGGGGGATGATTCTGACATAGAAGAAAGGAGGGTTGATCCAGGTGAATCAGGCGCAGTTCCAGAATTCACGCTGAGGAGGTCAGCAAGATCAACCAAAGGGAAGCCACCTGAAAGGTATGAAGCCACAAGTGTCTGGGTTGGTGTGGCTAGATGTGAACCTGAATCCTTTGAGGATGTTCAGAAGTTGCCTCGGGAAGAAGCCAGCAAATGGCATGAGGCGATGCAGAAGGAGATGAACTCAATGGAGTCTCTAGGAGTGTTCTCACTCACACAGCTGCCGGCTAACCAGCAAGCTGTAGGCTGCAGATGGGTTTACCGTCTTAAACCCACAGAAGCAGGAGAGCCACAGTACAAAGCGAGATTAGTGGCGCGTGGATTTACGCAGAAACGCGGGGTCCACTTCACAGAGGTCTATTCGCCAACTTCTAGGGCGGAGACTTTGAGAATGCTTTTGGCAATAGCAGCACAGAGAGGTTGGAAGGTGAACCATTTTGATGTAGATGTCGCCTACCTGAACTCAGATCTCCAGGAGGAGTTGTACATGCGTCCTCCTCCAGGGTTCGAGGTCAGTGAGCCAGGCGTCGTGTGGCGGTTGCACAAATCCATCTATGGGTTACGCCAATCTGCCAGGAATTGGAATATGTGCCTACATGAAGCCTTAGAAAAGCTAGGTTTTAAGAGATCTCTTGCAGACAGTTGTCTTTACATTAGAGATTCAGGCTTGCAACAGCAAGTGGCACAGGTGTTTGTTGATGACATCTTGTTGATGACAAGGACAAGTGAACAGGTGGAGAAGTTTGCTAAGGAGCTTGGTAAGCGGTTCAAGCTGAAGCAACTTGGAGATGTCAAGTCCTACCTAGGCGTAGAAATCGCAAGAGCAAGTGATGGAAGTTTTTTGCTTCGCCAGAAAGGTAAGATTGAGCAGTTGCTTGAGAAGTTCAGGATGTCTGATTGTGCAGGTGCCAGATCACCCATGGAGACAGGGTACGTGAAGGAGTGTCAGCAAGTAGAACGCGTGGTGTTCGAAAACACTGAACTCTTTCAGTCAGCTCTGGGTAGTTTGTTGTATCTGTCACAGTGGAGCAGACCAGACATAGCGTTTGCTGTCAATCTGCTCAGTAGAGAGGCTTCAAGTCCTAGTGTGCAGGCCTGGAATGGTGTTAAGCGGGTGCTACGTTACCTGCAAGATACCAAAGACTTTTGCCTCAAGATGTCAGCTGAGGGTGATGTCAAGCTGACCGCCTGGGTGGATTCGGATTGGGCTAACCTTGAGGACCGCAAGTCAGTGTCAGGCCTAGTGGTGAAGTTTGGGGACTCAGTGATTGGGTGGAGGTCCCGGAAGCAAAGTCTCATAGCGCTTTCATCTACTGAAGCTGAGTTCAGTGCGCTATCAGAGGTTTGCAGAGAACTGGAGTTCTATGTGTGTTTGGTCGAGGAAATCTGTGAAGAGGATTGTCAGCCTGTTGTGGTGCATGAAGACAATCAACCGTGCCTTAAATTAGCTGAAACAGGGCAATTCAAAGCGAGGACCAAACATTTAGATATACGCTTCCGAAATGTGTGTCAGAGCGTTCATGAGGGGCTAGTCGCTCTGAAATACTGTCCCTCAACAAAGAACCTCGCTGATGGTTTCACAAAACCATTAACCTTCCAGAAGCACGAGGAGTTCTGTGAGGGTCTGTGTATGGGGAAAGCTTTGATGGCTACTATCTCCAGACGCAGGACAAGAGGGGGTGTGGAGTTTGGAACTGACAGGGTCAGTACTCCGGTGTGTCCTGTGTCTGAGAAGAAAAGGAGGGGGAGCAGAAGGAGGGGCTTGTCGCAGAGAAGTGACGCACAAAGTCTTTCTGTTTCCTCACTCAGTTTCACTTCTCGGTGAGCAGCAGAAGCTGCGTGTGTGCTCCTGGAGCACGGAAGAGAATGTCTGAAGTTTCGGACGGTTTTATTGCTTTGTAAATAAACGCTTCTAGAGATAAGAACTGAGCTGTCTTTGGACTTGATTTATCCCTCATCTCACACGGACGGGACCGCTGCAGCTCTGCTCCCCTGCCGCGTCAACTTCCAGCAGAGCGACGCAGGGAAGTGTGACTGGACGCAGGGGTTTGATTTATGCAAGAGATATACTGATATATCACGATGTCTGAAATAAGGATGGAACTATGTGGAGGCATTGGCTGGTTTCACGTTTTTTCCTGCATCATGATTTTTACCTAGTACACACACACACACATCATGTTTCACGATATACCATTTAGTTTCCAGGCCCAATTCAAAGTGCTGGTTTTGACCTATAATGCCTTAAACGGCTCAGGACTGCAATACCTCAAGGACCTCTCATATGAAGCTACCCGAACCCTGAGATTATCTTCCAAGTCTCTCCTTCATGTGCCTCCTTCTTGAGAGGTCCGGAGGGTGGCAACACGAGAACGGGGCCTTCTCTGTAGTGGCTCCCCATCTGTGAAAAGCTTTCCCCAGGGAAGTTCACCTGGTGCCTTCATTATATACCTTTAGGCACCAGGCAAAAGCCTTCCTTTTTAACCAGGCCTTTGTTTGGCCTGATCCCTTGTACCCTTTTAAAATGTACCCTTTTATCCTGTAAATGTATCCTGTACCCTTTTAAAATGCGGCTCTTTTTGGGGGGGGGTGTTACTGGGTTATTGTTTTCACTTTGATTTTATATAATGTGACCTTTTATGTGAACCGCCCTGAGACCTCCGGGTATAGGGCGGTATATAAATTCTAATAAGAATAATATATTGCCCAGTCAAAAATTATGAAACCGATATAACAATATGGACTTCAAACTTGTTTTGGATGATATATTGCCTAGCCCTGCTGCTCAGCAGGAAATAAAGATAGATGCTCTCATGAAAATAGAAAAAAAATAGCCTGGAATTGGGCACAAAGCAACAATAAAATCTGGGCAGGTGGGAGTCCCTAATTCTGTGCATACATTTTATGATACGTCTGATGAATCAGGCTGTTTCATATGCTGGAGCTGAAACCACAACATAACTGGCCATAGCCAAGACCTTTGGTGTGCTAATGAGTGCTTAGCATGCATTTCACCCCCTTTGAAGTCGGAAGGTGGGCCAATGGCTTCTGCTAAGTTAGCCTTCTGCCTCTCTGACCTCAGCTGTAGTGTGAATTGATTACAGAAAGTGTTGAGTGCAAGGGAGCGTGTTAACCGTATTCCTGCTGGGGGAAAGTCAGCAATCCCAAATTGTGTTTATTGTACGGGAAAGATGGAGGAGATGATAGCTGAGCACAGCATTCTAGCAGCGCAGTGAAGGGAATAAGAATGGAGAAAAGCAGGGAATTCTGGAGATGTCCATAAAAAGGGTGGAAGAGTGTGCAAACATGCTATGAGCAATAATTTGGTTCACATTAGTTAATATGTGGCTTGGTTTTTATTTTAGTTAACTCTTCACAGCAGCTTAGAAGCAATTCTATTAAGAGTACAGTGGTACCTCGGGTTACAGACGCTTCAGGTTACAGACTCCGCTAACCCAGAAATAGTACCTTGGGTTAAGAACTTTGCTTCAGGATGAGAACACAAATCGTGCAGTGGCAGGCCCCATTAGCTAAAGTGGTACCTCAGGTTAAGAACAGTTTCTGGTTAAGAACGGACCTCCAGAACAAATTAAGTTCTTAACCTGAGGTACCACTGTAGTTTGGATTCCCTATAAGCATATTAAACCGTCAGATTCACTATGGACTCCAACTCCAACGTGGTTCGTAAAATAATGTATCTGAAGGTATAGAAATACAAATGGTAGCTACTTTGCACAGCAATTTTTTACTCTCCCGTGCAAATATTATTTAATTTTTATACTGCTTAATTTATTAAAAATATCTTGAAGCAATATACAGAAACTGAAGCCCCAACAGACAACTTAAACAAAATATGACAAAAATACGCAGTTACATATAAAAATATTACATTAATACAAAGTTACACATGGGTATATACAGTCATACCTCGGGTTGAAGTAGCTTCGGGATGACTATTTTCGGGTTGCGCACTGCAGCGACCCGGAAGTAACGGAGCGCATTACTTCCGGGTTTCACCGCTCATGCATGCACAGACGGTCAAAATGACGTCACGCGCATGCGCGGAAGCAGCAAATCGCGACACACACAGATGCACAAACGCAGGTTGCATTTGCTTCAGGATGCGAATGAGGCTCCAGAACGGATCCCGTTCGCATCCAGAGGTACCACTGTACATATATATGCATTTTCCTTCTGACACACACCCCCTCTCAGTCTCCAGATTCTGACCCAAGCTCTTAGCTTACCCACAAAATTCTCACAATGAGAAGACTTCCTGGAAACATCAGACATCACCCTTGTCTAACTCTAGACTTACCTTTTATGGGCAGGCCCAAGGTGAGTGGTACTTTCTCAGGCTGCCCACAACTGTGTCCTGTTCAGCTTATCTTTCCACACCCAGTTCCAGCAGGTTTGTTGAGTTTTCCAGAGAGTCCAAAGGATGGGAAGAAGGTTCCCCTCCACTCACAGCTCTTTCTTCACCATTCCCTGCCTCCATTCCTACATCCATTTGCTGTCTGTGGGCCTTTCCACCTTCACCTTTTATATTTAGTATAGTTCCTTTTTTTGTTTTTTGTTTTTAAATCTTTTGGCATTCTTCCACATGATATCATCATTTTGTTGTTTAGTCATTTAGTCGTGTCTGACTCTTCGTGACCCCATGGACCAGAGCACGCCAGGCACTTCTGTCTTCCACTCCTCCCGCAGTTTGGTCAAACTCATGCTGGTAGCTTTGAGAACACTGTCCAACCATCTCGTCCTCTGTCGTCCCCTTCTCCTTGTGCCCTCCATCTTTCGCAACATCAGGGTCTTTTCCAGGGAGTCTTATCTTCTCATGAGGTGGCGAAAGTATTGGAGTCTCAGCTTCAGGTTCTGTCCTTCCAGTGAGCACTCAGGGCTGAGTTCCTTAAGAATGGAGAGGTTTGATCTTCTTGCAGTCCATGGGACTCTCAAGAGTCTCTCAAGAGATCATTATTCAGCTGCTATTCCAGAATACTGTAGTCATGAAACTGCTTCTTCTTCTACCACAAAAACAAAATCCAGCATTTGTGAAAATCCAAAATGGATCCTCAATATTTTCATTTGTGTGTAACATGTTTGAGCATCGTTCCACTTTCTGCAGAGGTTGTAGGACAGGCATTGCCCTCTGGTTTTTAATTATGGTTTCTGTCAGACTTGACATTAGGCTGATATTACCCATGACAGCATTTAACAGTTTCAGATAAAAGTTAATCACAATAACCAGGTTCACCCCAGCTCAGACTGGCACAAATAGCACCTTCTATTCTCCTAGTCTCCCACAGGGTTAGACTTCTGGTATACCAAGTGATACACACACATATACGAAACATGCTCATAACTTTGTCATTTGTTGGTTAGAGCAATACAAGAATAGGATGGTATGTTAGGAGCATGCCTGCAGCTACAGCTGTGAAATTATTCTCAAACCAGATTATCAACCAGCCATTGGTGCAAACAGCGGAAAAATAAATATACTCATTCTCACAATTACATCTACAGTTGACCAAAGATACAGAAGATAAGCTCCAGATTTACACACACACACACACACACACACACAGAGAGAGAGAGAGAGAGAGAGAGAGAGAGAGAGAGAGATGGCTCGAACAGCAATTATACCACTCTAATGGTGAATTAATGGACACTCACAAACTTTGGGGGAGGTGGGGAAAACAATCTGATTTGGCATGTGCTAGATTCGCACTAGCTCGATGCAGGATCTCGCCATCCTGCAGAGGAGGAAACGTGAGGTTTCTGCAAGTGGTAGAAGTACAGATAGATCTCTTGTTTTAGAAGCAACGGCTCTGTATTATTTCTGGTATTTTTTATACAGTTTATTCAGCAAAAATTATCCAGTAGTGGTTCCTTTGTTGAAATGTCTTTATTCAGTTTTCCTGTGTATCATACAAATAGAAAAATGATGTAGGCAGTGTGGAAAAAACATTCAACATCAACTACCAATTAATTCTGTGTACTCAGCAAAGAGCCAATGATTGGCACCACAAGTTCTAGTGCTATCATCCAAGGAGCAAATTCATGAAGTTTCAATGGGGAACAATTGGGAGGTAAATAGTGGAACATTTGGTTCCACTACCAATTGTTACGTATTCCAGAGCAAAGTGTAGTGAAGTCAGTGGAATGGCTTGGTTGGCTTGATTTTAGCCATGAACTCATCCTTGGGCTCAGCCCAAGCTCATTCTAAGAGCTGTGAGGTAAAATAGGATAACACAGTGTATATCATCTGAACTCCATTGGGGGATGGGATGATAGAAAAATGAAATTTTTAATTGGAAGGATTTTTAATTGGAAGGATTAGTTGCCCCTGGCACCTCAGATGATTCTCGGGTTCTTCCAACAACCTTTCAAGTTGTCTGGAATTTGTCCTAAACTACTTCAATAGTATCAATAGTATTTTTTTTAATAATGTTGATGTCTCAGAGCAACAGCTCATTAAAAGCAAACCTTTCTATAATAGAAAGTTACCAGGGGGTGAGAGTGTTTGACTGAAAACTATTCTTAGAAAAATATTACTGTATTGCACTGTATGTTTCTGTGGGAAAATGAGCCTACTGATAATTTCACAGCTTTTGCCCTATTAAAGTTATTTTTTAATAATAATAAAATGGGGCATAACTCTCTGCTAACTGTGGCAAAGAATGGATTTCAAGGTGAGAGAGAGTGGAAGGTATTAATTTGCTCTTTCCTTCAACTATATTGTTGATGAGACAACACTAGAATTTGCTTTCAAGTTTTCCAGATAGATTCATGCTGGTAATTCCCAGATGATACATCTGTAGGTTGATAATACTCAATGTTGAGGACACTAGCAGAGGAGTGAGGAAGATTTTTGCACTGTGGACCACACATTTCCCCACAGGGACACATTCTGGTAGTGGAAAGGACAGACTCTTAAACAACCACATACCCTTAAAACGCACACAGAAAGAGCTCTTTCCTATGGAAAGTGTCGCTTTTATTTAATTATGAATCCTTAGGAACCCAAGTTTCTCTTTCCATTCCTTCCAAACACGTTTTTTTCCTTACAAAGTTTCTCTCCAACACCTCTCATCTGACGTAGCTGCGCAAAAGATAACAAGAACTCTGTGTGGTTTGAAAGTTTTAGTTTTTTAATGCTACTTTGATCCTGGCGTGTTGCTGTAAAACAGGGTAGAAAGGACGATATTAAAGATTAAAAGTCCCACTTTGTTAATTTGTAGACTATCATACTTTTCTATCAATGTCTCTTACTTTTATTAGGTATCAATGTCTCAAAAGGACATGCCTGTTTAGATTTATACTGGAAGGGTGGAAGGTACAATGCTAAACAGGCTTCATGTTAGCAATAGGACTGATTGAACAAAAGCTTAGGCATGTTGATAAGCCTCTTAATTAATGAGGAGGACTGTAAATATAGTTGAGATTCCTGCATTGCAGCAGGTTGGACTAGAAAACCCTTGGAGAACCTTCCAGCTCCACAATTGTATCGCATCACAGTGGGAGAGAAAGCTACCAGAACTTCACTAATACAATTTCTGCTGTTGTTGTTGTTTAGTTGTTTAGTCGTGTCCGACTCTTCGTAACCCCATGGACCAGAGCACTCCAGGCACTCCTGTCTTCCACTGCCTCCCGCAGTTTAGTCAAACTCATGCTGGTAGCATCGAGAAGACTGTCCAACCTTCTCGTCCTCTGTCGTCCCCTTCTCCTTGTGCCCTCCATCTTTCCCAACATCAGGGTCTTTTCCAGGGAGTCTTCTCTTCTCATGAGGTGGCCAAAGTATTGGAGCCTCAGCTTCAGGATCTGTCCTTCCAGTGAGCACTCAGGGCTGATTTCCTTCAGAATGGATAGGTTTGATCTTCTTGCGGTCCATGGGACTCTCAAGAGTCTCCTCCAGCACCATAATTCAAAAGCATCAATTCTTACAATTTCTGCTAGCATCTTTCATTTTTGCATGTTTGATGCTGATCGAGTGTCTTTGTTGGGAAGCTGAATTCATGAGGTGAAAATGTATAATTGCATTCATCATTGTGGAATTTGATTCAAAGTTTGTATTCTTTGTGGGTTTGAAAAGGCACAAGTGTTCCCTAATTCCTTGAGACGTAAAGTGGGCAAGGAATGTGTCCTGCTAGTTTGTATCAGCTCTCTTCTCTTTGTAAGGGATCAGGTTAAGTTGGCGATGTTTACAGTGGTACCTCAGGTTACATACACTTCAGGTTACATACTCTTCAGGTTACAGACTCCGCTAACCCAGAAATAGTGCTTCAGGTTAAGAACTTTGCTTCAGGATAAGAACAGAAATCGGGCTTCAGCAGCATGGCGGCAGCAAGAGGCCCCATTAGCTAAAGTGGTGCTTCAGGTTAAGAACAGTTTCAGGTTAAGAACGGACCTCTGGAACGAATTAAGTACTTAACCCGAGGTACCACTGTATTCTTTTCCACGAGGCATTTCTCTACAGCACGAGATATTCTGCTGTAAACTAGAGTACAAGAACAGGAGATAAAATTGTTGGTTTATATTCTATAATAGCATAGATAAACAAAAACATAATTGTTTGCTGTGTGGTCTAGTTCACACTAATTGTGATGAGATTGGCAAATGTATTTATGGACAGTACAAAATCTGATCTGCTTGGTCAGTTCTTTACCAGAATCTGCCCTCTGCTTCATTTGGACTTTGTTTTACCTGCTATGCCTCACTATCCTTTCTGGAACCTAAACTCATGTTTATGCCATGAGTTATGCCATAAAACAAAACAGTGAAAAGTATACAGTAGCTATTTGCAAAGCCGCCATGAAGGGCTATAGACACTGCAAAGAAAGTAGTGGGACTTATAATTAAGATGCATCATGTAATCTAATACCCATGGGCTAAGTGTCTTAATTAATTGAAAGATAAAGGTTGTTGTCAGTTTCAATTCCACAATAGCAGTGGGTATCAATACTAACTGAATTGTATTTGTTTGTACTCTCTGCTCTCTAGGTATTGAATAAAAGTAGGGTGACATCCTATCCTTCTTTGCTAAATTGTGTTTATCATTTAAGATCCATATATACGAAGCACGCTGAAGCTACATCCTTGCAGAACAAAACCAAGTGCCATCTGTAGACATGACCAAGCCAGCGTAAAAAAACATAAATAAAAAACTGTAATATATTCAAAGCCACGCAATCATAAAAGGAGAATAAAACAACCAACAGGATTAAAACGCAGGATGCACGCTTAGTCTATACCAGGCATCCCCAACCTGAGGCCTTCCAGATGTTTTGGCCTACAACTCCCATGATTCCTAGCTACCAGGACCAATGGTCAGGGATGATGGGAATTGTAGTCCAAAACATCTGGAGAGCCGAAGGTTGGGGATGCCTGGTCTATTACACATTATACCTTTAAAGCACATTCAAAGCGCATTCTCCCTCCCTTCCCCAAAGCATCCTGGATTCTGTAGTTTCTTAAGAGTTTGGGGAATTGTAACTCTTTGAGGGGTAAACCCAGAATTCTTGAGGGAAATGTGTTTTGAATGTGCATGCAACTTTCGACTAGACTAGACACACACAGGAACGAGGGTGTGGGATCTCATGCTGATAATGCCAGAAAACTTAAAGAAGTATTTAAATCCAGCAGGGACCAGGCTGATACCTTTGGGGGGGGGGAGTACCTGTGATGGCCTGGGACTTGGGCTCGGACTTGGAACCAGAGGAGACTCAGTCTGCACCGGATCCTTTGCCTCAGGCATCACCTCAACCAAGTCTGGGGCCTGATCCTGAAGGGTCCCAGTCTGCACAGGTTCCCCTGCAACAAGCACCAGCTGGGCCGAGTCAGGGGCCTCAGCCTGCCCTGGCTCCAGATGCGGGGATTACCTCGTTGCCTTCAGCTGGGCCATCACTTACAGCTGCTCCACTGCCAGTTTGGTCAGGGGAGGCTGAGGCGGCCCCTGGGTCTAGTAACCCACCGACATCTCCCAAGCTGCAGAGACTCAGGTCTGAGAGAAGGAGAGACCTTCTCACAAGAGGAGTACTCACAGTATTCACAGGAGGAGTGCTCACCTTCGGGCGAAACAGGGAGGTGAGTTGCTGGGTGATCAGGACCAACTGCTACCCTGACAGAGGTAATAGGCTGTCATGCCTCACCCCAGGTTGTGGGAGCAACATTGCTGTATGCTAGATCCTGCCTGAGACCCTGCACCTGACCTTGCCTGGTGTTCTGCCTTGGCCCTGTCAGACTGTCTCCCAGTGGAACCTTCGAATTCTGGGTCGGATCTGGACCGTGCTTCATGGGTTACCCCCAGGCCCAGCACAGTACCACAACCTCCTAGCAACCCTTTGTCCTTAGGCTCTTGACTTGGGAATAGTTTGCTCTTCCCTTTCTCTGTGTAGCCATAAGGTGAATGCCAGTTGTAGTGTCGACTCCAGGCAGTGGTAAAGTTGGCCACTAGCCAGCAGCAAATGGTCTGAGTTGTTGTTTAGTCGTGTCTGACTCTTCGTGACCCCATGGACCAGAGCACACCAGGCACTTCTGTCTTCCACTGCCTCCTGCAGTTTAGTCAAACTCATGCTGGTAGCTTCGAGAACACTATCCAACCATCTTGTCCTCTGTCGTCCCCTTCTCCTTGTGCCCTCCATCTTTCCCAACATCAGGGTCTTTTCCAGGGAGTCTTCTCTTCTCATGAGGTGGCCAAAGTATTGGAGCCTCAGCTTCACGATCTGTCCTTCCAGTGAGCACTCAGGGCTGATTTCCTTCAGAATGGATAGGTTTGATCTTCTTGCAGTCCATGGGACTCTCAAGAGTCTCCTCCAGCACCATAATTCAAAAGCATCAATTCTTCGGCGATCAGCCTTCTGTGGTCTATGGCTCCCCACAAATGCCACCATCCTCATATTGCATGGAGCACCCAAGGAGATCAGAGGCCATACTTCACCTTTCCCAAGATACGAGGACAATTGAAAGGGCTACACCTGAGGGCCCCCAAGATAGGTTGCAGAAGTCAGTATGTGTTTACATTTTAAAGTGAGTTTCTGAATAGTCTTCATCAAGGTGTAATACAGGTGTCAAAATAGCAATGTTGTGACTGGAGAGAGAGAATATGAATTTCAGCTTGCATTGTTTTGCTCTCTTGGATGATGCACTGCCTAAATGTAATGGATAGGTTTTTGAAACATTTCCACCTCCAGATTCCCAGAACTGATTGTTGCATGCATTAGAAAAACTGAATGAACAGTGACTGTCACACTCCACAATGTCTTCTCTCACACACAGTTTCATAAATCCAGCAGCTCTAGGAGCAAAATTGGTGTGTTTGTGTTTCAGGGACATCTAAAGAATCATTTTTTATCCACTAAGATCCGGCATCCACCTGTGAAAGTTTGCTGAACTGAATCCACTTTCATTTATAAGCACTTTTTTCATTTAGCTAAACCACAAAAACCAACTAATCATCATTTTTTTGAGGCGGGAGAGCGAGGAATGGAAAATGGAAAATTGCTGCCCATAGTACAAACATATTATTTATATGCCACCAGCAACTGTACTGTGGCATAAAGTACTACTTCACAGAAATTGTCATTTTTTACATTTTAAATAATACAGATTTGATTTATAAATGCTACTTTTAGGAGGGCAAAAAACAACTTGAATGAATGCCGGAATGTTAAGTGCTGTTAAATAGCCAATTATTCTGTTGTTTGTACGTTAGATGATTCACTTAAGTAATAATGATATTTTGAATTAATTATGCAACTATTCCTGCATAAATTATTCGGCATTTGAAACAAACTGCAATAATTCATAATTTCAAACCAATACATTCACCTACAATATTATGATGTAAATCATCTGTGCAGATCAAGGGGTGCTCTTTTGAATTTATATTAAAGCATTTTTCAGCCTTTGTGGCAAGAAAAAACCCTGTGCAAAATGGTTATGTCCCATAGCAGTTATTAATCAACAAAACAAATTTCTAGGTATGCCAGATGTCTAACTCTTAAAAACAAACAAACAAAAAATACGCCTTGGAGTTTTATTGAGTTTAAAGCAGTTCTTTTATGCAACAGTTCACACTGCAATTTTATTTTATTTTATTTTGACAAAGCAGTGGATTAATACTACCAAATATTCTTCCTTAGAAGATGCTGTTACCTCTTGTTAAAGAGGAGTAATAGTCCATATCTCAAATTTCAATGCCCTGGTTGTATCAAACTATTATATGCTCACAGAGCTAAATCAAGCTAAGTCAGAGACCAGGGCAGCTATACCATCTGTTGGGGCATTAAAAAGGTTTTAGTTTCTATGGGGATTCTGAGAGTATATAGGTTTTGTGTGAGGAGGTCTTGTTTCAAGAGAAGAAAAAAAGCAAATCTTACAGGGTACTCTCATCAATATGCTTAGAAAGAGCCTTAATGGAGGGCACAATTTAAGGTCATTTCACATGTTACAGTGCAGCAAACCTTTGCTTGTCACAAAGTACATGCTCAACAAGGACACAAAGCTATTCCTAGTTTCCTTTTCTTTTTAAAATACAGTTTTTATTGATATATAGACCAGAAATCCAAATGCATAATTTAAACCAAACGTGATGTGGTATAGCCCCTACCCTGACCCACTTGTAACACATCAATGGTACAGGTTAATGAATATTTGTATCTTCCTACTTCCCTGTATAATATTACTATGTAAACAAGACTAGAATATCTGCACAGCTGCCTAATGGTAGTTCATAGAATATCTTGAGAACACCAGTATCAATATTGATACTGAATCCCTTGGTTTTCCTAACATCATTGGTATGCTGTTCACATATAGATGTGGTACCTGCTTCTTCACCCTCTACCTGACATCCCTCTGGCAATGGAATAAGAGCAAAAAAACAGGGGCTCCAGGGAGAGGGCAACAAGAAACAGAGATCGTGAGCATCCCAGTTTGGTGCCTTGTTGTATTTGTATGGGCTTTAACTCAAGTGAATTAATTCATCCAGTTACATCGTTCTCTTGAACTCATTTTACTATATCCTCCCAAATTATAACACTTCAGTAATTCAACCAAATAGGGACGCGGGTGGCGCTGTGGGTAAAACCTCAGCACCTAGGACCTGCCGATCGCATGGTCAGCGGTTCGAATCCCCGCGGCGGGGTGCGCTCCCGTCGTTTGGTCCCAGCGCCTGCCAACCTAGCAGTTCGAAAGCACCCCCGGGTGCAAGTAGATAAATAGGGACCGCTTACCAGCGGGAAGGTAAACGGCATTCCGTGTGCTGCGCTGGCTCGCCAGATGCAGCTTGTCACGCTGGCCACGTGACCCAGAAGTGTCTGCAGACAGCGCTGGCTCCTGGCCTATAGAGTGAGATGAGCGCACAACCCTAGAGTCTGTCAAGACTGGCTCATACGGGCAGGGGTACCTTTACCTTTTTAATTCAACCAAATATCCCCACTCTGCGCAGTCAAAGGCCTTCAGCCCCCTAAGGATAAGATTGGGTCTCTTCTGTGCCTATTGGGCATTAATCTGGTCTTTATGTATGATTGATGTTATTATTTTACTAAATCTAGCTGACAGAGTGGGTGAGAGAAGTTTCTGATTTTGACTGAGGAGTGTTATCAGACTATAGGACCAGCCATTGTTGCTCTCCTCCTGCCACATATACCACAGTACCAGAAGTGAACAAATTTGGAGAGCTTCCAATTTACATTCCAAAGGTTGTAGAGCTCTTCGTATTTTATTTATGTATTAATTGGATTTTCTAGATTTGTCAATTTCAGTCATTACATGCCCCTTTGTGAGTGAGAACTGCTCCATGCCATATCAGTATCAGAGGCCTTACCTGATACCTCAGCGGGTTTGGCTGATAAATCAAGCTTAATGAGCTTACTTTTCAACCCACACAGACTATGCAGCATTACCTCGCAGGGGAGAAAGTTTCTTAAATCAGATTTGTGCAGTTGGGAGTCTCGCATCTCTTGGAGTGACCTATGGTATTCAACTAACCATTAGGCTTCTAGGCAAGCCATGCTCCCCATCTCATTAATATTAAGCCATATATCACTTATTAGTCACTCATTTCTTTCAGGCTGTAGTTCTAGTTACTCCAGTTATGCCAGATTCTGTAGGGCTTTGTCCAATTTTTGATTTATGACATTTTTGTTTTCCTCCCTTTGTAAGAGTTTCCCCTTCTATTTCAGTTTTTTCTTGCTCCCATGTAATGGGCAATTTCAGCAGGGTTAAAATACGGATTGTGTCTTTGCTGTTTGTTGCTTTGTATTGCACACCGCCCATTTCTAATATCAAGGAAAAGGAGGGTGCCTATCTGTTTTTCACTAAAGAAGGGGTAGGCAACCTAAGGCCTGGGGGCCGGATGCGGCACATTCGCCTTCTCAATCCAGCCCACGGACGGTCAGGGAATAGGTGTGTTTTTACATGAGTAGAATGTGTCCTTTTATTTTAAATGCATCTCCAGGTTATTTGTGGGGCCTGCCTGGTGTTTTTACCTGAGTAGAATGTGTCCTTTTATTTAAAATGCATCTCTGGATTATTTGTGGGGCACAGGAATTTGCCCCCCCCAAAAAAATAGTCCGGCCCACCACATGGTCTGAGGGACAGTGGACCGGCCCACGGCTGCAAAAGGTTGCTGACCCCTGCTGACTAAAGTTTCTCTGATTAGGTCTGCAGCTGGCTTAAATGTTTATGTCTTAAAAGAACATCATCTGCTTTTCTTCATATATAACTTGTCCCTTGATTCATGTTGCCTTCATTTCATTTCCTCTTTTATAGCATTCTTAGCAAAAGCTAAGAAGAAGTGTTTATTATTATTATTATTATTATTATTTTGTCTCAGACTGCAGCCGGCTCTTTGCCTCCCATCTTTCAAGCCTTTTAAGCGAAGATTCCATAATCCTGCCCTGTTTTCCCGATCAGTTTGCCTCAGTAAATAAACAGACTTTCATATAAAGACTAAATACTTAGATGTGTTTACATATATTATGCATGGTTTAATGAATGAGTACACTTACCTCCGAAGCACAAATATGCTTAATGAGAAACAAGCCCAGTTGGCACTGTCACCAGCAAATAGTACTGCTTGGATGACCAGGCAAGGCTAGAAGGCCAGACTCCTAGAATTTATATCAGGTCTGGCCATAATTTATTGGCAGGTCTTCAGGGCACCTGCCAATCACTGGAACTGCTGTTTAAAATTCTAATTCTCATGCTTGAAGCAGCCTCTGATGCTTGAGCTCACATAGTCAGTAGCCTTGGTATCAACCACGAGATATACATAAACATTATGCACATGCAATATGATTAGTTCCTAAAATATAATTTACCAGTTTCTCCTGTTACTTGCCGAAGCATTTACAAAGCCATGCTTTTAGCTGAAATCCAGTGAACTAAACTAAAGGTTTTTTATTGCGACTACAGGCTATAAATATAATAAACTCATATAATTCGTAACAACTGATTTATAAAAGAGATATTGACTCACAAACCAAGAGAAACTTTTCTACTTTACACATGACCAGAATATTTTAAACATAATATGAACCCAGGGAGTGGAGAGAAAATGTAGTGCCAGGGGGAGAATTCATTGCTTTGACTATATTGATTATATTTATAATTGTTATGAAGAATCCTGTCCCTTTTTCTCACCTTAAGGGACATCTTTGCATCTAACCCAGGGACAGAATCTCAATTGCCCAGGTTTTCCAATAGCTTGGATAGTCTATGTATCTGCAGTTGTACACACAAAGGCTTCTTCTCACACAAAGGTGTGAGAGCCAGTGTGGTGTAGCGGTTAAGAGTGGTAGTCTCATAATCTGGGGAACCAGGTTCGTGTCTCCGCTCCTCCACATGCAGCTGCTGGGTGACCTTGGGCCAGTCACACTTCTTTGAAGTCTCTCAGCCCCACTCACCTCACAGAGTGTTTGTTGTCGGGGGGGGGGGGAGGGAAAGGAGAATGTTAGCCGCTTTGAGACTCCTTCGGGTAGTGATAAAGCGGGATATCAAATCCAAACTCTTCTTCTTCTTTCTAACCTCACACTGAACATGTGCACACTGGAGGTGGAACTAGGAGACCAGTGAAAACATCAGTCTAGCAGATGTGGACTCCCTGTCCTACAGATGTATGCGGGGAGGAGATTCTTCTGAACACCCCTAAAGCCTCACTTATTGGGGCAGAGGAATGTGCACCATGACCTGAAAGCAAATGTTACCACAGAGGGCAAAGGAAAGGTCTTAGGCAGAGCTGCAATACCAGCCATGTGCCCTAAGGTAAATGTTGCTTTAAATCTACCCTTCCTGTTTCACATGCTCACTAACAGGTACGTTAATTTAAACTCTTCAAATGCATCTAATGTTAGAAGGCGTTTGAACTGGTTCTCAGAGCTGTAGCACATTTTATGTCTTTTAGGGAAGGTTTTCAAAGGTTCCTAATTATGATAGGTATTGTCCTTGAGGTGTAGGACAGGTCAAGACCATTGCCCCTGTCCTCTTCTACTGTCCATTTTATCCAGTAATCCGCAACAAATGTTTGAGCCACATGCAGAAGGAGAGGCTAAATTGTTCTGACTCCTACAGGATTTCCATTTTATTGAATAGCTGCAGGCATGATAGTTTGGAGAAAGTAGCAGAATATCTGAGCAACACCGTGAAACTACATCATCATAAGACTTGAGTGGTACTTTTTACCCTTATTAGGCTTGTATAGTTTCATCTCAGAACATCTTCTCCTGTGAACAGACACCATTTTATGCTTCAATTCCTATTTTCCTGTCTTCTCTGTATGCCAATAAAGGTTTATTGATTGATTGGCATCTTTTAGGGAGTACAGCTAAAATTTAAGTTACACCTAATATGTATTGTGCCGATGAGACATGTTGTTGTTGTTGTTTAGTCGTTTAGTTGTGTCCGACTCTTCGTTTTTTTTTATTTTATATATAATATTTTTATTTTCCATATAAACACAATACAACGAACATAAACATACAAAAAACAGAAAACAAAACAAAAAACATGTATCATTTCATATCCTAATTTCATATCCCATCTTCCCCGACTTCCTCATGCCTCCCCTTTCTGTATTCCAAATTCTTATTGATTGTTCAGCAAATCTTCCCTTATTTTAATTTAAATTTAGACTATTCTTCCTTATTCTCCTTGTCTTAACCATTACTAATAGTAACCATTTACTTTCCAGTCCAACATCATTCTAACTTTCATTAACTTTGTAATATTTCTTTAAATAGTCCTTGAATTTTTTCCATTCTTCTTGCGCTGCTTCTCTTCCCTGGTTTCGGATTCTGCTCGTCATTTCTGCCAAGCCCATATAGTCTATCACCTTCATCTGCCATTCTTCCAGTGTGGGTAGTTCCTGCGTCTTCCAGTACTTCGCAATGAGTATTCTAGCTGCTGTTGTAGCATACATAAAGAAAGTTATATCCGTCTTTAACACCCCTTGGCCGACAATACCCAAGAGAAAGGCCTCTGGTTTCTTGGGGAAAGTATGTTTAAATACCTTTTTAAGTTCATTATAGATCATTTCCCAGAATGCCTTAATCTTCGGGCAAGTCCACCAAAGATGAAAAAATGTACCTTCAGTTTCTTTACATTTCCAACATTTGTTATCAGGCACATGGTAAATCTTTGCAAGCTTGACTGGGGTTATGTACCACCTATATATCATTTTCATAATGTTTTCTCTTAAGGCATTACATGCCGTAAATTTTATCCCGGTGGTCCACAACTTTTCCCAATCAGCAAACAAAATATTATGACCAATGTCCTGAGCCCATTTAATCATGACCGATTTAACCGTTTCATCTTGTGTATTCCATTTCAGCAGCAAATTGTACATTTTGGACAAATTCTTAGTACTGGGTTCTAACAGTTCTGTCTCCAATTTTGATTTTTCCACCTGGAAGCCAATTTTACTGTCCAGTTTAAACGCTTCGTTTATTTGATGGTAGTGAAACCAGTCTCTCACCTTCCCTTTTAATTTCTCAAAACTCTGCAATCTCAATTTGTCCCCTTCCTTTTCCAAAATTTCCCAGTATCTTGGCCACTTGGACTCCATATTTGACTTTTTAACTGCCTTAGCTTCCATTGGCGACAGCCACCTTGGAGTTTTATTTTCCAGCAAGTCTTTATATCTGACCCAGACATTTAGTAGTGCTTTTCTGACAATATGATTTTTGAAACTTTTATGTGCTTTAACCTTGTCATACCACAAATATGCATGCCACCCAAAAATGTTATTAAAACCTTCCAAATCCAAAATGTCTGTGTTTTCAAGAAGTAGCCATTCTTTCAGCCAGCAGAAAGCTGCCGCTTCATAGTAAAGTTTAAAGTCTGGCAGGGCAAACCCCCCTCTTTCCTTTGAATCCGTTAATATCTTAAATTTAATTCTGGGCTTTTTGCCCTGCCAGACAAATTTAGATATGTCTTTTTGCCACCTCTTGAAACAATCCATTTTATCAATTATTTGCAATGCTTGGAACAAAAACAACATTCTTGGCAATACATTCATCTTTATAGCTGCAATACGGCCTAACAAGGAAAGCTTTAAGTTGGACCAAATCTCCAAATCTTTTTTCACTTCTCTCCAAGTTTTTTCATAATTATCTTTAACCAAATTCACATTTTTAGCTGTCATATTTATACCCAAATATTTCACTTTTTTAACCACAGTTAACCCTGTCTCATTCTGAAACCTTTCCTTTTCTATCTGTGTCAAATTTTTCTCCAAAACCTTTGTCTTAGACTTATTCAATTTAAATCCTGCCATTTGACCAAACTCTTGAATTATTTCCAAAACTCTTTTCGTGCTAGCTTCTGGCTCTTGTAATGTAAGTACTAAGTCATCTGCAAATGCTCTCAGTTTATATTGTTTAGCTCCGACCTGAATCCCTTTAACCAACTGGTCCCTCCTAATCATATTAAGCAAAACCTCCAGGACCGATATAAAAAGTAATGGGGAGATAGGGCACCCCTGACGTGTCCCTTTTTCAATCTTGAACTCTTCTGTAACCACATTGTTTACAATTAGTTTGGCTTTCTGTTCAGAGTATATTGCACCTATACCATTCTCAAACCCTTGGCCTACCCCCATCCCCCGGAGGTTCTTCAACATAAAACTCCAAGAAATATTGTCAAAGGCTTTCTCAGCATCCACAAATATCAAAACAGCTTTAGTGTTTATGTTCACTTCCAGCTTTTCCAAAATATCAATTATATTCCTTACATTGTTCGACAATTGCCTTTTTGGGAGAAAGCCCGCTTGGTCCCCGTGAATCTCCTCCATCAAAACTCTTTTCAGTCTTTTTGCTAAAATATCAGCAAAGATTTTGTAATCCACATTCAATAACGAGATGGGTCGGTAGTTTTTAAGTTGGGTCTTTTCAGTCTCTGTCTTTGGTATAAGTGTAATGTAGGCCTCTCTCCACGTATCGGGTGCCCTTTTCCCCTCCATAATCTCATTGCATACTTCCTTCAGAGGTTGTATCAACCCTTCCTTCAAAACTTTGTAGTATTTGGAAGTCAGTCCATCCGGTCCAGGGGATTTGCCCAGCGTCATGCCTTGAATGGCATCTTCTATTTCTTGTGCTGATATCTCCTGGTTCAATATTACTTTCTTGCGAAACCTTTTTCAGCCCATTTTCCTCGAGGAACTGTTGTATGTCCATTTCTTTTTGCGGCCCTTGTGTGTAAAGTTGTCTAAAGTAGTTCTGAAAACAATTCCTAATTTCCGCTGGGTTGCTTATGTTTTTTCCTTCCACTTCTATATTTGTTACCGTGTTGAGTTTTTGTCTCTTCTTTATTTGCCAAGCCAGTAACTTGCCGCATTTATCAGCAGATTCAAAGGTCTTTTGTCTCATTTGTTTAATTTTCCACTCTAATTCTTGATTCATCAGTTCCATATATTGTGTTTGATGAAATTTGATTTCTCTTAGAATCTCTTGGGATTTTGGCTTCGATCTTAATTGTTTTTCCCCTTCTTTTATCTTTTCCAAAATTCTCTCCTTTTTCTCATTTTGCTTTCTCTTCTTTAAAGTATTTTGCTGAATCAAAAACCCTCTCATCACGGCTTTGCTTGCATCCCATACTATTCTTTTTTCTACTTCAGACCTTAAGTTGATTTCAAAATAGTCTTTCAAGGTTTTTTGGGCCTTCTTGCAGATCTCCTCGTCTCTAAATAAGGTGTCATTCATTCTCCATCTGAAGGAACCAGTTGTTGTTTGCCTCATCACCATCTTTACAGCATTATGGTCGGAGAAAGTTTTTGGGCAGATTTCTACTTTTTTTATGTTCGGAGCCATACTGCTAGTCACCCAAATTTGGTCAATCCTTGTCCATGTCATTTTGGCTTCAGAAAAGAAGGTTCCCTCTCTTTCTAATGGGTGTTTTGTTCTCCAAATATCAATCAAGTCCATATTGTCAGTCATTTCAAAAAAAGTCTTTGGTAGTCTTCCATCTTTTGTTATTACCTGTCTTTGTGCCTTGTCCATATTTGTTGAAACTACTCCATTCATATCTCCCATCAAAATTAAGTTGTAATCCATATGGTCCATCAAAATTTCATGCAACTTCTTAAAAAATTCAGCTTTCCCTTCGTTTGGTGCATAGATTCCCACTATCAAATACTTCTCTCCTTGAGATTGAATTTCAATTGCCAAATATCTTCCTTGATCATCTTTAAAGATTTGTTTCGGTTGCAATTTTTCTTTTGCATAGATCACCACTCCTCTCTTTTTTACTCTGTCTGAAGATATAAATTCCTGTCCCAGTCTTTTATTTATTAATAATTTTCTGTGTGCTCTTGTCACGTGGGTCTCTTGTAGGCAAATCAAGTCCAATTGGTCTTTCTTTAAGACATGAAATATACTTTTTCTCTTCCTGGGAATATTTAAGCCGTTACAATTCCAGGTTAGAAGTTGCAGAGCCATGATGGGATTATTTACTCCTTCCTCCTACAGCTCCCTGTTTTTGTTCCTCGTCTGTCGGTGGTGCCGTATTCGTGTCCAGTGATGGATGCCCTTGTCCTGGAAATGTCTCTTTCTGTAGGTCTTCTTCGTGTTCTCCCAAGAACTTGTCTTTATCACTTACAGTCTTTATTCTTCTCTTCTTTCCCTTATATTTAAAAGACAAGCCTTGGGGAAATTCCCACCTGAATAGTATGTAGTTCTTCTTCAGCAGTGTCACCAGGTCCTTATAATGTCCTCTTGCGTCCAAGATACTCTTAGGGATGTCTTTAAAAATCTCAATAAAAAAGTCTTCAATTCGAAGGGCTGTTTGGTAGTGCAGGTTCAATATTTTATCTCGCTCCTCCTTTGATCTTAAAGTAATAAGACAATCTCTGGGTCGATTTCTCTTCTGTCTTATTCCCAATCTAAATGCACTTTCTATCTTAAAGTCCTCTTTCTTCAGCTCCTGCTTCCAAAAATCAGAAAATTCTTTTGTCAAATAATCCACCAAGTTCTCTCCTTCCTTTTCCGGCACAAGTCTGATCCTCAGGTTCCTCTCCTTGCGTTGCATATCCTGCATAGAGAGTGCCAGTTCATACTCGTCCAATTTCTTGTAAACTGGTGGAAATTTTTCCTCCGCAGCAGTTGCAATTTCCTTAGCTTCCTCAGCTATCTTTCGTGTTATAGATGAATCTTCCAATAATTTCCCAATTGCTTCTGCATTTGAGTTCACTTTATTCCCTAGGTCAGTTATACTTTTAGTATTTAGGTCAATTTTCCCAGAGATTTCTTCAATTTTTTTATTTGTTTCAGCAACTTGTACTTTAGTTTCAGCAACTTGCAATTTAGTCTCCGCACCTTGCTTTTTTAGTTCCTCCAAAGAGTCATTTATCTTCTCCAATACCTTAGCAAATGATTCTTCTGTAGACATTGCTTTCACTTTTGGCTTTGCAGCCACTATAGTTCCAGAGGCTCCTGTTACAGAAGCCCTTCTTTGCATGAAAGTGTCAATTTTGTATTGTCTGCCAGATCTCAAGGTTGTTTCTTGTAAATCCCCTTTCTCTTTACCATCTGCCATAACAAAGTCTTTTAGTCAAGGTCATTCCCAGACTTTGAAGCTCACAAACAAAGTTCTCAAGTTTTAAACTCCACTTGTTGCTGAAACAATTTGTAGGTCCTCTAGAGGGCGTAGAGTCAGTTCTATGCTTCTCAAAATAATCCCACACTCTTCAAAAAAGAAGGAATAAAAGTTTCCTAGTCCCTTTCAATTTTTCTTTCCTTTTTCAAGGGGATCCCAATCAATAGTGTCCTGTAAGTAACTTTGTAATACCACAGAAACAGTGTTTCAAATTGGAAGTAACCAAAGTCAATTTAAGATACTTTTTAGCTTCTTATAGCAACAGTCCTTAGCCGGTTCCTTTTCTCCGGCAGTCCGATCCCAGGTTAAAGAGCAGCGATACTTAATCCAATTCTTTTAAATTGGCAGGGAAACACTTTTAAAATCTTCTTCCCCCCCCTCCTGCCTTCGGGGGGGGGAGTTCTTTGCTTTGGTGGTGGATTTCTTAAATCCCGCAAGTTTCCTCTCAAGCAGTTACAGCTAGAGTGCCTTTCGCTTTGATCTTGCTACAGAACGGAAAGCAGACTTCCTTTTTAGTGCTTATCCGTCTCGGTGCCCAATTTCTTTATTTTAGAGTCCAATTTATACTTTAGCAGTCAATCCTACTCACGGATAGTTGTTCTTTTAATCCAATTTCACGGGAAGAAGTCAGCGCTCTCCGCTAATGGCGACGCGGCTTCGCTTCGCAGGCTGGGTGAAGACGACTCTCAGCACCGCTCCAAGACCCCTCCGCTGCTCCGGAGCCTTTAAAAAGGCTATTTCGCAGCGTCGGGGGGGCGCAAAGGTGCCCGCCGAGTCTCCAGTTCACAGGCAACGCGCCTGTGATTTTTAGGGGTCCCCGCTTCGCCGTAGCTGACAGGACCCGAACCCACGAAGCAGATCTCTCCCGGAGCTCCGGTTGAGATCCGCCATTAAGCGCCGGCGCTAACCGGAAGTCCCTAGTTGTGTCCGACTCTTCGTGACCCCATGGACCAGAGCATGCCAGGCACTCCTGTCTTCCATTGCCTCCCGCAGTTTGGTCAAACTCATGCTGGTAGCTCCGAGAACACTATCCAACCATCTTGTCCTCCATCGTCCCCTTCTCCTTGTGCCCTCCATCTTTCCCAACATCAGGGTCTTTTCTCTTCTCATGAGGTGGCCAAAGTACTGGAGCCTCAGCTTCACGATCTGTCCTTCCAGTGAGCACTCAGGGCTGATTTCCTTCAGAATGGATAGGATTTATCTTCTTGCAGTCCATGGGACTCTCAAGAGTCTCCTCCAGCACCATAATTCAAAAGCATCAATTCTTCGGCGATCAGCCTTCTTTATGGTCCAGCTCTCACTTCTATACATCACTACGGATGAGACATACATGTTTGGAAACATGAACATCCTGCACGCACAATAAACAGAACTCAGGATTAGATGCATCACTTTAATAATTGTACACCTAGTGGCAAATGTGGGTACAAAAGGTGTACAGTTACAGAAAGTTACAGTTACTAAAAGGGTTCCCTGTATTTTAAATGTAAGTATTTGTTCGGGCTCATGAGAAATAGCAAATACCCATAATTGTAGCATGAACTGTGAACACATTGTGCTTTTAAATTAAGTTCCTGGAATATGCATTTATAACGTGTCTAAAGGAAAGTAGCTGTTCACTAACATCCTCTTGGGAAGGTTGCCTCAGAAAACAAACACCTCCAAGCTGTGCTTTGTAGCAGTTCTGAAACAATTACTATGAGATTAAATAGCAGCCAGGGGTCTTTACCCATCAATCAAGCCTTGGTAACAGTAGCAGATAAAAGACAGCAAGGAGATTGGTGATAACTGCTATAATTGCTGCTTCTTTCCTTTATTCTGGAGAAGAAAGTGTTAGTAAGAATGTTGATCTTCTCAAAGTCTAATGCATTCCGTTTACAGCAGTTGAAGTTAATAACAGTTTGCTCTCTAGCTGACAGAATACCATAAATTGCATTCTCTATTTTCGATAATTTAAATAGTGTTACAGACAGTGGCATTTTTGACAGTTGAGACAGAAGAGTGATCAGAGCAAGGATTGTCATCTGAGGGCAGAAATATCTAGTTATGCCACAACTCTGGACACATTTCAGAATCACAAGTGTGCGGCTTCTTGGGGACAAAAGCAAATGTATGTGAGATACTACGATGCATATGGAGGCGGGTGATTTTGTTGTCCTCAAAATGTTGTGAGTTCTTTGCTACATTCCAACTGGGTACCCTGAATCCAGCAGCTCTGAGCCAGAGATCCCTGTTTCAACTGGGAACCGTAGCCTTAATGAAAGCCAAGATCTCCGAATCAAAGCAGGCATGTAGCAGGACATGAGGCCACTGTGCTCGTCCACAACAGCATCCACCATGGTTCCTGAAACTTCTGATGATCGAAAGTCACCTTGGGTATAAATTTTAGAACTACCTTGAAGGTCATAACTGGTTGATTTGCAGCAGTTACAATAGCTGCCTGCCAACCAGGAGACACAAACCAATGGATCAGAGCTATGGATATTTTGCATGCCCTACAATTTAGATAACAGTGTGTACTATTTCAGTTCAACATGCAGTAAGTGAACTGTTGTGTTTGGCAGCCCAGCTGCTAATTTTGCCAAATGGGCTGCTGTTCTCCTGCCCTGACACCATTGGGAACGTGGGTTGGTTCTGCATCTGTGTCCTAACTGCAAAACCTACTGATTGGGGGTTGAAAGAATGCAAACATGAAACATTAAGTGCCAGAGTCATCAGCCTTGAACTATAGACTTTTTAGAAACTGGATAGGAGCCCCAAACAACTGTAAGCTAAGAATTCATTGGACCAGTAAATCTGACCTACAGTTTTGCTGGTAAGATGCCTCAGGCTGATCAACTCACCATCACTGGTCTGAGCCCAGAAAAATCATGCCATTCTTCTCACAGCACCTATTTGCAGTGGCAGTCCCTATTTTATGGCATTTGTCTCTGGCAACCCACTGTTTTATTTTTGCCTTTGGGGAGTTCCTTGTTAAAATGTTGTTAGCCTGAGCTTGCTAATTGTCGTTCTTCAGAGTTTTGTTTCCTCCCCGGAGACTCCTAAATTCAAAGCTCTGAATACAGCATGGCTGCATCTTATCAGCCTGCCATTTCACACACTGAAGCTGCTGAGGTAAATTTTGAACTGTCGATGGCATATTGTAAGACAGGTTTTTTTGCCGGGGGGGGGGGGCGGTGGCATTCCTTTAACCCAAAGAGCAAACACCTTCAGGGGGTCAGGTATTGTGCTGAGTACACAAATATTGCATTGAGCAAATGTAGAGCATTTGGAAATATTGTGGTGTAAGACACTGAGGGCCTATCTCTCTCCCCCCATGGGGGTGGGGGTAGAGGTTTCCATCACTGAATGACAAAAACTCTGTTCAGGCATCACTACCACCACCATGGTTTACCCACTGAGAGATTGAAATGCTCTTGTCAGACTGTATTTATTGGCTGCCATACACTTCAATTTTCTTGGCATCCAAGGCAGGCAACACAATTGCTTGTTTAGAGTATGTATTTTGTTTGGTAGACTCCCAGCCCCCTTTGAACACACGACAGGTAAATAAAGAGATGCTAGCAAGTAATTAGATTCAGTGATGCTGAAAGTGTTTTTGAACGCAGGTCTCTCTTAATTTGGTTTACATTGATAAATGTGCAGTGGTTGTATTTATTTCCCTTTTGGATATTTATCTCCTGGAAGTTATTATTCAGAGGGTTCTTGAAGGTGTTGACAGGTCATTATTTTGTCGGTTGGAAAAGATGTGGTGTAATTACCTTGCCTTCCCTTTGAACTGTAACTTTTGCAAATCTGAACTTGCCTCTTTTGATAATTCGTAGCGTCTGTGGTTGCAATATGAACTTAATAGCTTTGCTAATTAATTGCACAGAAATACAGTCATCAGCTGAGCATATCATTCCATGGCTCCATAGACTTCTGTGGAAGTATGACTCAGCAGAGGCACATGTCTGCCCAGGGCCAGACAGACCATTTTTGCATAAAATGCCCTAGTTCTGAAAAAGTCAAACAATAATGCTATACGTTTTTCACATACCTCTGCAAAACTCTTGGGACTCTCGTTTTGACAGAAACTCTAAATGCTTAAAGAATTAAAATATCTCACTGCTTGTGCACTCTGCATCTGCAAAATAGTTTGGGAAAGCAAACTGATATCAGGGCCCCAAAATATCCATATATGCAGAGGGATTTTGATGCTACTTTTGAGGGGCACCTAAAAACAGCCGTGAAAGGAAGGATGGGAAGAGACCATCAACCAAATATTAGAAATAGTTGCTGCTGTTTCTGGGTTTAGATACTTGTGTCAAAGACTAAGCTGACTATAACTAAATATAACTAACTATAATCAAAAATTTCTAGGTGGCTAGGAGCAAAGCTTATATTACACTTGAAACGAGCATCATTTTGATGTTCTTTTTCTTTTCTTAATAAGAATAAGAATAAGAATAAGAATTTATTTATATCCCGCCCTCCCCAGCTGAAGCCGGGCTCAGAGTGGCTAACAACAATAAAATGATACAACATTCTAAAATCATTTCATTATAAAATCAGTTCAAATCAGATTAATGGCAACCATTGGGCTAGAGTTCTGTGAGGATTGCCAAAGGAGGGTGCCAGGCTGTGCCCTGGCCAAAGGCCTGGTGGGACAGCTCTGTCTTGCAGGCCCTGCGGAAAGATGTCAAGTCCCGCCGGGCCCTAGTCTCTTGTGACAGAGCGTTCCACCAGATCGGGGCCATGGCCGAAAAAGCCCTGGCTCTGGTCGAGGCCAGACTAACCTCCCTGTAGCCAGGGATCTCCAATATGTTTTTATTTGAAGACCGTAAGGTCCTCCGCAGGGCATACCAGGAGAAGCGGTCGCATAGGTATGAGGGTCCTAGGCCGTATAGGGCTTTAAGGGTCAAAACCAGCACCTTAAACCTGATCCTGTACTCCACCGGGAGCCAGTGCAGCTTGGATAGCACTGGGTGAATGTGATCCCGCAGAATGTGATCTTCCTCCCCTTTTTTTCTTTATTGAGAAAGAGACAACTTCATGCACTGATATTCTTTAAGCTGCCCTATTCTAAAAGATAGGAGGCTACAGATCCCTGCAAATACAAAGGAACAAACCAACTTTTTATCTGATTTTACTCTTTGGGCATTTGGGAGCAGTAAACTACAGCTAGCCAAGGCTGTGACTATGGGAGAAGCAAGGCCTTCTGGGGTGTTGATGCTGTTGAGCCCTCCATCATAGGCTTAGGTTGTATATATGTGCAAACAAACAATGGATCATAAAGACACCACAGTCTCTGTTGTCCCTTGTGCCAAGGAAGCTGAACTTTGGAACTCCTGGGCTGGTGTGCAGAAATACATAAAAGATGGCAGCAGCGATTGCTGAAAGGATGCAAGGGCCTTCAAACCGTGAAAGTACGTGCTCAGCACCTTTAGATGCTGATTTCAGCACTGGAGAAGTAAGAATGTGCAAGAGATTTGTTTTCTTTTTGAAGAGGTAAACGTCCAGAATAAGGTGCCCAAGGAAGACAAGCACTCTAGTCCTTTTTTAACAGTCCCCGGTGCCTCCCTTGCACCCACCCACCCCTCAACCAATCACCCCTCAACTCCAATAAACTTTAACTTGAAACTTCTGCTCCCCGACTGCTCAACTGACCCCAGTCATCAACTGACCAGCACCGGTAGCAATTTTAATTGGGTTGGGGGTAGGGAAGATTCTGGGGACATCATACAATGGGTGCTGGACCCCTGAAAGACTTTTGAAATTACCCAGCCCCTTAGTCAGAGACAACTCCAAAAACATCATGCATACATTACAGGTGGTCTTCCATAGAAATTTGAGAGTATTGTTTCTCTCCTGTCTGCCAGGATACCTGATAATGGTCAAGGATTGGGGGCAGCCCGGCCATTCTTTTGTGACGGTAAATACTTTAGTTCCTGAATCTCTTATTTACAAACTTACACCTATTGACAGCTTAACAGAAACTTGCCAGACTGGGTTTTCAGGCAGGGATCAGTCCCCGACATTCCGGGCAAGCGAAAAGACAATTGGACAGCTTACTCCTTCCTTTCTCCTGCTGCAGAAGAATATTTGAGGTCATTTTGGGAAAGTGTGTTCTCCTTCATGGAGAGCACGTGTTGCGGTGGGGGTCTAACAAGGTTACTGGGTGGAACTGTTTGGATGGCCATGACTGTGATTGGGCCAAGTTGGGTTGTTGGGGAGATTTTGATGTTGCCATTTAGAGGGTTGGCCTGAAGGTTATATATTCTTGGCACGCAGCTTTCTCGGTCTCTTTTTCTGCATCGGATCGCCCGCCCACCCTCCCTAATTTAGGGCTGTTGCATTTGACATTGCTATGCCTGTCATGGGGTTGTCTGCTTTTGGGGCAGGGGCCTAGTAGGAATTTTGTCTATTTGGCAGATTGGCTGGTGCCATTTGGTTTTTGCCTACTGCGTAGCAAATCGTCACTTGTAAGGTTGCGGTTAGGCATTGGTTAAAATTTGGTTGGTGGAGGGGTAAGGATTGGCTGTGCCTGCCCCTCCAATGCTGCTGCTGCAAGGGAATTCCATTAAAGGAATCCATGGGTTTGCCATACATTTGTCCGTATCCCAGGCAAGGGGCTAGGGCCATGCAAGCCCCTGGGAGCATGTGGGGAGGGATGACGGTATGGTGCCCAGCCCCATTCTCTCCCAAATATTGTTTTCCCTTACTGGCTTTCACTGGAATCTGGAAGTCAGTTCTGTCCCTGGACGGGGACAGATAGTCGTAACCAATGCTTAAGCAACCACTCACATTATGTATTTTAATAAAGTTGTGGCCAAAATTATGCCAAAAACCTAAAACAAAAATTTGGGGTGAATTGTGATTTATTTAGGGGGGTGGCTTGGGGACCTCGACACGCAAGTAAAAATGGCTTTTGAGGATACTTCTGTTTGTGTGTCTGTTGCGTGAGTGCACCCTAATTTTTTACAACAATGGCACCAGCAAGGTTTCTCCAGCTGCCATATCTTGGACCTGTCGTGCTGCCCCACTCTTCTCTCTCCCTAAACTGCTGAAGGAGGACAAATGTAGCAAGGGAAGGAAAGAGGGAGAGTGGAGGAGGAATGTGGAAGCTGTGTGAGAGAGTGAAAGGGAAAATAAGAAGAGAGAGATTAGGTGGGAGAGAGGGGAAAGGGTGGCGGGTGACTGAGAG
This sequence comes from Podarcis filfolensis, assembly GCF_964270895.1. Lineage (NCBI taxonomy): Eukaryota > Metazoa > Chordata > Lepidosauria > Squamata > Lacertidae > Podarcis > Podarcis filfolensis. The sequence continues at coordinate 8,764,292 of NC_139610.1, read as the reverse complement.
ATGGGGAGATTAGAAGAGAAGCTAATCAGAAGTATAGAATACTATCAGATTTCAAAATGCAGCTTTCTGAATTTTAACCGTCACTGTCAAAAGCCAGATAACAAGGCTTTGAAACTTCTGAAAGACACTCAGAGCTTGGCATGTCTGCAGGGGGAAGGAGAGGTTATTTGTTGAGACTTCATCTAAGGAAGGGCGTAAAAACACCCACCCAAATAGGTTGGAGCCACTATACTCAAAAGAGTGCTGTTGACAAACCTGAGAATCCACCACTGGCAGTTGTGGAGCTGTTTAAGCAACAAATTTAAAGAGTCCAGCTTAGAAAAGATTGAAAAGCTACAGGATACTGGAAGTCCTCAACATATACCACTGATATTGTTCCTCACAGAGACGTTTTATTTGTGTCTGTTTGATTAGGACAGCAGCCATCTGTTGTTAGATATTGTGGCATCACAACATGGCAATCTTATCACTACAAGCTGTTATGAACAGCATTAGTGAGCATCCAGCACAAAAGGGCTGTGATGGATGATAAGGCTCATCCTGTTCAAAGGAAATTAGATTTTCTTAGCACTAAGAAGAAACATTATAAAAGGGAAGAAGTGCAAGTGTGAGCCCAACTAGCTGCTTTTCCATCTGTTACGCCAGAGGAAACAAGTATTTATTTTTCTCAAAGTCACAAAGGAATACAATTTTAATAACTGAAAATGTATATATTGGCTCACATAAGCATGTGTGATATTATTTAACTGAAATGCAAAGCAATTTGGATCTAGAAGTATTTATCTTTTCTTATTATTGTGAGTGAAGCAACATGAAAGATCGCCTACTGTTCATAGGTCTCATTTATATTTTAATGGGTATATTTGTTGCTCAGTTCTTCTTTATTATATTTTCCATATGTATGTATGTATACACACCCACACTCACACACCCACACCCACACCCACACCATTCTTCCTCCTAAGGGTGCCAAGGGTGGTGGACAGCATAAAAAGCACAGTCAATAATTAAAACACCTAAGAATCACACCACTAACAAACACTGACAGAATGGTTGAATCTCAGAGTTTATGACTCAAAACATTCAGGAAAGCAAACAGGTTTCTAATTGGTGTCTGTATATAAGCAGTATGTGGGACTTCCCTGGGGAAGTTCTACAGTTAGGTGCCACCTCTGAGAAGGCCCTGTCTTGGACCACCACGTCATGGGCTATGGCCACTGGCAAGATTGGAGACAAAGCCTTCCCTGCCAATCTCAAAACATGGGCTGGCACTGAGGGAAGCACTTGAAGTATTTGGGCCCTGAGCCATTTAAGGCTATCAGTACTAATACCTTGAATCGAGCCTGCTACTACAGGCAGTCAATGCAGTGTCACATGATACCAGTCCTATTTTTCTAGAAAAAGAGATGAACTTCCCTTGTTCTCTTAGAATGGCAATGGTGCCCACCTGAGAGGTGCTGGAGCTCTGGCTGAAATGAAGCCCTGCATGATATCATCTAGCTGCTCTACCTAATAATGATAATAATAATAATAATAAAATTATACCCCACCCTCCCTGGCCAGAGCTGGGCTCAAGGGCAGCTAACACCAGTAAAATTACATTAAAAACATAATGGGGGGGCAATTTAAAATACGGGTTAAAATACAGTTTAAAATGCAGCCTCTTTTTAATAGTAGCCCATAGATCAAAACCATAAGGGGAGGGAAACATAAGGGTCAGACTGAGTCCAAACCAAAGGCCAGGCGGAACAGCTCTGTCTTGCAGGCCCTGCAGAAAGATGTCAAGTCCCACAGGGCCCTAGTCTCTTGTAACAGAGCGTTCCACCAAGTCGGGGCCAGTACTGAAAAGGCCCTGGCCCTAGGAGCCATATTCTGCACAAGCTGCAGCTTCCAGACTATTTTCAAGATTAGCCCCATATAGAGTACATTGCAGTAATCAAATCTGAATGGAGAATGGGGAATAAAGAGCGTGACAAATGAACCTGGCTTACCTACGCTCTAGTCTTCCATCGGCTCTTCTCATGCCAGTAAGCAAAGAGCAGGCCTGGACTAGCATAGTATCTCATGGTATGGAGAGAGTGATTATACAACTTTTTATTTATTTATTATTCATTAAGGTGTGTTTTTTTTTACTCTTTTTCTTTTGTCAAAATAATAATCATAGATAAATAAGAATAAAATGTGCACCCCACCACTGAGATCATTCTGTTGTAACTATCCAACCTCCCAAAATTTCAACTCTTCTTCGATGGTTTGACCCCCTTCCGTTTTAACAGTACAAATTCTACAAACACCTTCCATATCTCCTCAAAATCATTTCTCTTGCATATTCCCCATCTTACCTTAATGGCACATGTTAATTTATCATTAATAGCTATATCCCATACCACAGCGGGTGGCACTGTGGGTTAAACCACAGAGCCTAGGGCTTGCCGATCAGAAGGTCGGCGGTTCAAATCCCCACGACGAGGTGAGCTCCCGTTGCTCGGTCCCTGCTCCTGCCAACCTAGCAGTTTGAAAGCACGTCAAAGCGCAAGTAGATAAATAGGTACCACTCTGACGGGAAGGTAAATGACGTTTCCGTGTGCTGCTCTGGTTTGCCAGAAGCGGCCTAGTCATGCTGGCCACATGACCCGAAAGTTGTACGCCAAAAAGTGACAAAGTTTGAAGAGGAGTGGAGTAAATTTGTTGTGTATATACGGAATAATTGTAGAAGTTTAAAAAAACTGTAGCAGGGGTAATATAAATCTTGTGATGTGGATAGAGTGTAAATAGGAATCTGTAAGAGAGGATGTAAATTGTGAAAACCGAAGCAGGGAAGGAAGGAAGTCCGGGTGTGAAATTGCGCAGGGTAAATAAGAAGATACAAAAATTTGGAATGTAAAAGTTTATGCTTTATTTAATTTTGTTTTGTTTTTGAAAAATGAATAAAAAGCATTTTTTTAAAAAAAGAAGAAGTTGTACGCCAGCTCCCTTGGCCAGTAAAGCGAGATGAGTGCCACAACCCCAGAGTCGTCCGCGACTGGACCTAATGGTCAGGGGCCCCTTTATCTTTACCTTTATTCCTCTTTACACCCTTCTTCCATTTTATATTCCGCTTGCCCCTTCCACTTTCTAGCTATAATAATTCATACAGCTGTCAATAAATTTGTGAGCAAGTCCTTCATAGCCTGAAAACTTTTATACGACTTTTTAGATGCAAAAGTAATTGAAAATTGCTCATAGCTGAAGACACAAAGGTTGCACCATCCTCCAGCCATGGTTTAGGAACATAGGAAGCTGCCTTATAACGAGTCAGACCATTGAGTTACCGTATTTGAGCTTACTACTGTCAAGCCGGGACATGGGTGGCACTGTGGGTTAAACCACAGAGCCTAGGACTTGCTGATCAGAAGGTCGGTGGTTCGAATCCCCGCGATGGGGTGAGCTCCCGTTGCTTGTTCCCTGCTCCTGCCAACCTAACAGTTCGAAAGCACGTCAAAGTGCAAGTAGATAAATAGGTACCGCTCTGGCGGGAAGGTAAACGGCGTTTCCGTGCGCTGCTCTGGTTCACCAGAAGTGGCTTAGTCATGCTGGCCACATGACCCGGAAGCTGTACGCCGGCTCCCTCGGCCAATAAAGCGAGATGAGCGCCGCAACCCCAGAGTCGGTCACGACTGGACCTAATGGTCAGGGGTACCTTTACCTTTACTGTCAAGCCCAACTGCAGTGATTCTCCAGGGTTTCAGGTGAGGCACTCTGAAAACTACCTGGATATTCCAAGGATTGAACCTGAGACCTGAATACAAAGCAGGTGTTCCACCACCAAGCTATAGCCTTTCCTTAGGTGAGGAGAATTAAAATGTCCTACTGCCTGCCCAGAATGACACAGTATATCACATATATCCCAGCATTTCACACATGGAAACAGAGAGACACTCCTTTACTTACAGCACCCTGATGCTCACATCAAAGATTCCTGCATGAGCAACCCTCCATGACCTCTCCCATAACAGGCACGTTCAGTTCAGTAAGTTTATTGTACTAGCCAAAAGGCCATGACAAAACCATTCAGCACAGGCGATATAAAATACAATACAAAATCCCCACTTGAACAAACAGAACCATGTATATTTGCAAGTAAGACTATAAATGGGGAGTCTCCACAACTACATACATACTGTTTATTTCAATTTAGACCTCCAAATCTACTTTACAATTTACTGCTATTTTGTCCAATTCCTTCCGCCTAATCTTTCTCGCTGCCTGTGCAAAAAGGACCACTTTTTGAGTAACAAAGGCATTAGAGTTCCTCAGCAGCAACAGAACCCTCTCTGCCAAAGAGAAGCAGCTTTCCTGAACAAACAAGTGATTAAGAAAGCATCTCCTGTCTCTGACGAAGGCTATTTTGTGATTTTTTTTATTTTTTTGGCCTTCCAAACACTGTACTCAGCTGTTTTCCATCAGGACAGGCCAATCTATACAACACATGAATTTATTCTACCTCTATTTTTTGGTATAGGCATTTGGGAAGTACACTGTCCTCTTATAAAGCCACACTACTTGCCTTGCCTGCCTGAAGTCAGCACAAGAACATCAGTATCAGTGGTGGGAAGATGAGAGATTCCCCTGCTGCAATAAACCCTTTTCATATGGGCATAAATGGCCATAGGAACTTGCAGTTTAGAACAACAGGATGAAATCAGAAGCATTGAACATCTGCATTTCAGCACGGTCTGTGTTATACCTTCCTCCTGGGCCGTGTTCAGAAAGTGGTGGGGGGGATGAGTGTTCAGACCCATAGGCTCTCACTTGTGGGGTGCCTCAGGGTTCTATTCTCTCCCACATGCTTTTCATGTATTACTGTATTTTAATATTTTGTTGGAAGCCGCCCAGAGTGGCTGGGGAAACCCAGCCAGATGGGCGGGGTATAAATAAATTATATTATTATTATTATTTCCTTGAAGAAGGTTGAGTGGCTATTGTCATAAATAATGGAAAGGGGAAAGGAGCTAGAACGTGGGTGTTAAATTTCTAGTGAAGATGCTCAGAGCTGAGCCATTCTCTTCAGTCCTTGGTAAGAGAAAGTCCTCTGAGTGAATACAAAGAGTGAGGAAATCAACTTACCGTGGATAAAATTGTTTAAAAACAGACTTTTGTGCAGAACTGTAGAAGAAGCTAGTTGATTGATCTAAGGAGCCTGTGCTATTAAGGAGATATGTGTTCTGCGTAAAAGCCATTCAGTGTGCCGCAGTTGGGCCCAAGTGATCTGTAGGGCACTGGCATGACCAACTTCCACCTAAAGCAGGCCTGTCATTGTTTTGCATGCCACTGTATGCCACATGCCAATGCACACTGGCCTCTTCCTCATCTTCACCCTCCTTTTGTTTTTGCTGCTGCATTGGCACCGCAGGGGACTCCCACCTCGCAATGTGTCACTGGCCATTGAGTTATTCCAGAGCAAGGCAGAAAGCAAATACAGTAGTACCTCAGGTTAAGAACTTAATTTGTTCTGAAGGTCCGTTCTTAACCTGAAACATACTTGGAGTCGAGAGTGGATTTCATGCTCTTTATTCAGCTCATAGTGGTGGGAGGAATGGAAGTTCCCCCTGAATGTCTGCTTTATATACATTATTTACACAATGGGCCCCACGTGATTGGCTAATTCCGGGATTCACCTGTAGGCCAATCAGGTTGCGGATTCACTTCCATTTTTTTAAAATAAATTTTTATTGATTTTCCAACATGAATTAAAACACATTACAACTAACAATACATAGACAAACAAACATATAAACACGTATAATTTCATAACCTCTTTTTCTTAAGCCTTATTTCAATGACTTCCCCATACCTCCCTTTTCTGCATCCCTGTTTTGAACTTTTTCAGCAACCCCTAATTTCAATTACTTATGATTCACTTTCTTTAATCCTTTTTCTCTTACCCAATCATTTATCGCTGCAATTCTGTTTTACGTTACCTATGACATTTTAGCACTCATTGATTTTACAACAGTTCTTAAGATAAACTTTAAATTTCTTCCAATCTTCTTCCACCGTCTCTTTTCCTTGGTCGCGGATTCTGCCAGTCATCTCAGCCAGTCCCATATAGTCTATCACCTTCGTCTGCCACTCTTCCAGCGTGGGTAGTTCTTGTGTCTTCCAATACTTAGCTAAAAGAACTCTTGCTGCTGTTGTAGCATACATAAAGAACGTCCTATCTTTCCTTGACACCAATTGGCCCACCATGCCCAGGAGAAAGGCCTCTGGTTTCTTATGAAAGGTACACTTGAGGACCTTCTTAATTTCATTATAGATCATTTCCCAGAAGACCTTGATCCTTGGGCACGTCCACCAAAGGTGGTAGAAAGTACCTTCAGTTTCATTACATTTCCAGCATTTATTATTGGGCAAATGATAGATTTTTGCAAGCTTGACTGGGGTCATGTACCACCTATAAATCATTTTCATAATATTCTCTCTTAAGGCATTACATGCCATAAACTTTATACCGGTGGTCCATAACTGTTCCCAGTCAGCAAACATGATGTCATGACCAATGTCTTGTGCCCATTTAATCATAGCTGATTTAACCGTCTCATCCTGTGTATTCCATTTCAACAGCAAGTTGTACATTCTTGACAAATTCTTAGTATTGGGTTCCAACAATTCTGTTTCTAATTTTGATCTCTCCACCTGAAAGCCAATTTTCCTGTCCTGTTTGAATACTTCATTTATCTGGTAATAATGAAGCCAATCTCTTACTTTAGACTTCAATTTCTCATAACTCTGTAGTTTCACTTTTCCCTCCTCTTGTTCTATAATTTCCCAGTATTTTGGCCATTTAGATTCCATATTAAGTTTTTTCACTTCCTTAGCTTCCATTGGTGACAGCCACCTAGGGGTTTTGTTTTCCAACAGATCTTTATACCGAATCCAAACATTATATAGTGCTTTCCTAACAATATGGTTTTTGAAACCTTTGTGAATTTTTACCTTGTCATACCATATATATGCATGCCAACCAAACCTGTTATTAAACCCTTCCAGATCCAAAATGTCTGTGTTCTCAAGAAGTAGCCAGTTTTTCAGCCAGCAAAAAGCCGCTGATTCATAATACAGTTTTAAGTCTGGCAGGGCAAACCCCCCTCTTTCTTTTGCATCAGTTAATATCTTAAATTTTATTCTGGGCTTTTTGCCCTGCCAGACAAATCTAGATATGTCTTTCTGCCACCTCTTGAAACAGTCCATTTTATCCACAATCTGCAATGTTTGAAACAAAAACAACATTCTCGGCAAAACATTCATCTTAATAACAGCAATTCGGCCTAACAAGGAAAGTCTCAAATTTGACCATATTTCTAAATCTTTCTTAACTTCTGTCCAACATTTCTCATAATTGTCTTTAAATAAGTTCACATTCTTAGATGTCAAATTAATCCCCAGGTATTTCACTTTCTTTGCTACCATTAATCCGGTTTCACTATGAAACCTCTCTCTTTCAGCAACTGTTAGATTTTTCTCCAGTACTTTCGTTTTCTGTTTATTCAGCTTAAAACCTGCTACTTGACCAAATACTTGTATTAGCTCTAAAACTCTTTTCGTACTAGTGTCTGGCCAGGTTGCGGATTCACTTCCACCTGGAGCTGGATTGGGTGGCTCCTGTGGACCAATCAGACTGCTGCGTTCTGGATCCTATTGTTCTAGGACCAATCAGATTGCTGCATTCTGAATCCTATTGTTCTAGGGCCAATCAGACTGCTGCATTCTGAATCCTATTGTTCTAGGGCCAATCAGACTGCTGCATTCTGAATCCTATTGTTCTAGAACCAATCAGACTGCTGCATTTTGGATCCTATTGAACTCAGTACATAACATAACCTGAAACTGTTCTTAACCTGAGGTACCACTTTAGCTAATGGGGCCTCCCACCTGCCCCCTGCGCCGCCGCCGTACAATTTCTGTTCTCATCCTAAAGCAAAGTTCTTAACCTGAGGTACTATTTCTGGGTTAGCGGAGTCTGTAACCTGAAGCGTCTGTAACCCGAGGTACCACTGTACTGATTAAAGTCTAAGAGTACTGAACTGTCAGACTTTGAGAACCCTTCCTCAAAAAGGGGCTTGGGTGACCCACCACCATAGGAGAGCCTTGTTGAAGACCCACAGCATTCCTAGAAAACTAGACAATAGTTGGTGGGTGTGCACATTCGCTGCTCTTCCCAAGTTGCCCCTTGAGGCAAGAGGCTCAGTATGGTTTACAGGTGGTCCAGCCATGTAGATCTAAGTTGTTCTATCTCCTAACCCATGGGTAATAATCTTGATCAAGTTGCCATCCATAGTTAATCCTTGTCAAGTTAAAGAGTGGGATATAAATATCCAAATATAATTAGTGAAATAAAAGTCCACCTACAGCTAAAGAAGTTAAAAAATGGTAAGGTACTTTGCAAATTTATTAGCGATTGATAACCATACATTGCTAGTGTTTTACATCAGATTATCACAGTGTCTGCCAACCAGCAGAAAATACCAGTGACTGCTAGGAGACCTCAGTAACAAATCTACAGGGAGTAATGTAGCAGAGACACTTTTATGATTGGGGTAAAATATAATGTGAACTTTTGATATTGGACTTTCAATTCCGCATAAAAGACACCAGCTTGACATTTGAAATCATTGGTTCTTTTATTATTTTGGTTATAAATCAAAAGGCTGTGTGACTCCAGGGTGATGCTTTTGGGATGTCTAATCTTCATAAAACATTAAATCACCCCTCATTTGGGGCATATTTCTATCTTCTCGTAAGTTATTTCACAAACTTTGGTAAAATGCCATCCCTAATGGCCAGCCAAGTGGGATAACATAGTGCTGGCATTGCTGGAAGAGAATTGGCTCAGCTGGAGGTACAGTTGGGCTACAATAGATGCTTGGTGCCTTCATAGGCCCATGCATCTGGGAAGCTGGCAAATAAAGCTGAATAAAGTTGCAACCCTAAACTTTATTTATACAAATTTGGGTGGCGCTGTGGGTTAAACCACAGAGCCTAGGTCTTGCCGATCAGAAGGTTGGCGGTTCGAATCCCCACGACGGGGTGAGCTCCCATTGCTCGGTCCCTGCTCCTGCCAACCTAGCAGTTCAAAAGCACATCAAAGTTCAAGTAGATAAATAGGTACCGCTCTGGCGGGAAGGTAAACGGCGTTTCCGTGCGCTGCTCTGGTTCGCCAGAAGTGGCTTAGTCATGCTGGCCACATGACCCGGAAGCAGTACGCCGGCTCCCTTGGCCAATAAAGCGAGATGAGCGCCGCAACCCCAGAGTCGTCCGCGACTGGACCTAATGGTCAGGGGTCCCTTTACCTTTTATACCAATAAGGGTATACTACTACTACTACTAATAATAATAATAATAATAATAATTTAACTCCGGGCGGATCGCAACATAATATTAAAAACACCAAACATTTAAAACTTCCCTAAACAGGGTTGCCTTCAGATGTCTTCTAAAAGTCAGACAGTGGATTCTTTCCTTGACATCTGATGGGAGGGCATTCCACAGGGCAGGCACCACTCCCAAAAAGGCACTCTGCCTGGTTCCCTATAACCTCACTTCTTGCAGTGAGGGAACCACCAAAAGGCCCTCAGCACTGGACCTCAGCTGGGGTTGGAGACGCTCCTTCAGGTATACTGGGCCGAGGCTGAGATCCTGGCACACAACAGCTGCCTGTGAACACTCTATTTTGAGCCTAGATATTCTGTGCTGGTCCGAACATAATGTTCACCAACACCAGCTATTGGGGTGTAAGGGAAGAGGTGACCTTCTCCCACCAACACCACATGCCAAGAGGTGTTTTTAAGAACATAAAAAAGTAAGAGCAGCCTTGTTGGATCAGACCAAAGACCTATCTAGTCCAACATTCTGTTCCCACAGTGGTTATGAGAAGCTCACAAACAGGACATGGGTGCAATAGGACCCGCCTGCACATGATCTCCTGCATCTGGTGTTCAGAGGCATACTTGTTTCAAGGCTGTAACTTTTCATGTGTTTATTCAAGGCATCAGCCAGATCATTAGCAAATCAGTTGGTGCAGACCAGTTTTAACCAGTGCAAATATTCAAAGTTAAAGCTGCAGCGGTTTATTATTTTTTGCTCTTTTGATTCCAATGCACTCCTGAAATGGTATCAGAAAATGTGCTCATGGCAATGGTTCCTGTACCACGCAAAGGATTGGATTAGATGCCCCTTCAAATCTATGATGCCATTATTCTTCTTTAAATTAAGTCTGTTCACAATTGGCTTTTACCTGCACTACTTTAATTGTGAGGATTTGTTAGTCTACCTGTGAAGCCTTCTAAGTTATGTATTTATTTTAAGAGAGAGGCATCTTTTATGTCTATTTTAATCTGGAGTATTTTTTAATTTCCAGAAAGCTAATGAACAGTGTTCATTTCATTAAAACTGACAAGGCAATAAAATGTGACACCATAGATCTGTCTGTTTTGTCACTACTCATAATCTCATCTGTAATTTAAGGCCATCTAAATGTAACCTCCTCGAAGGATGTGTCATGGAAAACGTCTGCCAGGAGTCAGGGTGATATGAAATAAATCTGTCGAAACCCCTGGGTCAGGAACTTTCCACTACGTTATGGATGATAAATTCTAATTAATTCCATGGCCCTCTTTGAAGCCTTCGCTGTGTGTGAATAATACGTGGTAAGGTGTTGATAAAAGGATGACTTCAGGCTTGATCTTTGACCTGTTGTTGTAGTCCCTCTGTCAGCATTCTGCTACCTCCTGCACCAAATACTTCATTTCTCAACTTGCTGATATGGTGAGAGGAAGAAACTTTTTTACTTTGCTGTTATGCAAAAGAGCCATTTCAAGATTTTGGAAGGAAGAAAAGTTTCTCAGGAAGTCTGAAGGGTTTGGCCTTGCATGTAGTCCATATTTAATTGCAATCAATCGAAACGACCTGTGCCTTTTCAGGCAATTTGCTATTTATACCGCAGAAGAACCATTGCAATGATTCAATTAAGGGGGAAACCCCATAATTTTAGCATGTTGTATTAAGGACTTTCCATCTTCATTCAAGCTCTAAAATTCCTGAAAATTGCAACTGGGGTGCCAGACACAGGAGTTGTTGTTGTTTAGTCGTTTAGCCGTGTCTGACTCTTCGTGACCCCATGGACCAGAGCACGCCAGGCACTCCTGTCTTCCACTGCCTCCCGCAGTTTGGTCAAACTCATGCTGGTAGCTTCGAGAACACTGTCCAACCATCCTGTCCTCTGTCATCCCCTTCTCCTTGTGCCCTCTATCTTTCCCAACAGGGTCTTTTCCAGGGAGTCTTCTCTTCTCATGAGGTGGCCAAAGTACTGGAGCCTCAGCTTCACGATCTGTCCTTCCAGGAGTAGGAACTCTCTTTTTTTGTTCACAGGAGTCTTCTAAAAGTTTTTTGTTGTTGTTGTTGTTGTTCCATGGGATCCAAATTTGACAGTGCCCACCTGTCAAAATCCCCTCAGCAGCTTTGTGAAGTATCCTTTGAAGCAATCTCGCCTATCCTTTAAAGCAGTGGGGCCTCTTTCAATTGGCTTTCATACCTTCCAAGTGTCCTGATTTTCCAGGATCAACCCCAGAATCCTGGCTTCTGATTTGATCCCAGAATGTCCCAAGTGACAGCAGTGGCCATGAGGGAGCATCTCATTGCCTCTCCATGGCCGCTGCTGCCAGCCTCCTCCCTTGGGCAGCTCATAGCAGCTGCTGAAGAGCAGGTGAGGAAGAGGAGAGGTTGCGGCCAGCAAGGCCCAGCTCCGTGTGAAGCGCTGGCTCTGAGGGGGAGGCAGGAGGCAGATGATGATAATAATAAATTATTTATTTATTTATACCCTGCCTATCTGGATGGGTTTCCCCAGCCACTCTGGGCAGCTTCCAACAAGACACTAAAATACAATAACCTATTAAACATTAAAAGCTTCCCTTAACAGGGCTGCCTTCAGTTGTCTTCTAAAAGTTTGGTAGTTATTTTTCTCTTTGACATCTGGTGGGAGGGCGTTCCACAGGGCGGGCGCCTCTACCGAGAAGGCCCTCTGCCTGGTTCCCTGTAACTTGGCTTCTCGCAGTGAGGGAACCGCCAGAAGGCCCTCGGCGCTGGACCTCAGTGTCCGGGCAGAATGATGGAGGTGGAGACGCTCCTTCAGGTATACTGGACCGAGGCAATTTAGGACTTTAAAGGTGAGCACCAACACTTTGTATTGTGCTTGGAAACGTACTGGGAGCCAGTGTAGGTCTTTCAAGACCGGTGTTATATGGTCTCGGCAGCCGCTCCCAGTCACCAGTCTAGCTGCCGCATTCTGGATTAGTTGTAGTTTCCAGGTCACCTTCAAAGGTAGAGCGCATTGCAGTAGTCCAAGCAAGAGATAACCAGAGTATGCACCACTCTGGCCAGGGAGAAAGGGGGAGCAGAGCAGAGTGCAAGGAGTCTTGATTTTTTTAAAAAATTAAAAATCTTTGTGCATCCATGTCTAATCTTGCTCCTTTCTAAAATTTATTTATTGGTGTGTGTTCTTCTTTTTGAAAATCTATCAAAGAATAAAATAAAATGGTATTAAGGGCTTTCCTCAGGACGGTGGAGTGTGTGTGTGCCGTGCCCCATTGGTGTAGCTGTGATGACAATTGCCCTTCTTCTGATAGGAAATGCTCTGCTGGGGTGTGACCAAAAAATGGGGGGTTGAGGAGGGTCAGTTGTGGGGAGTGGGAAATGTCCCTATTTTCATCTGAGGAAAGTTGGGTGGTATGGGCTTTGCAGGCAAGTACTTCAATAATAATAATAATAATAATAATAATAATAATAATAATAATAATATAATAATAATAATAATAATAATAATAATAATAATAATAATAATAATAATATAATAATAATAATAATAATAATATTATTATAATGGTACCTCTGGTTAAGAACTTAATTCATTTCAGAGGTCCGTTCTTAACCTGAAACTGTTCTTAACCTGAGGTACCTCTTTAGCTAATGGGGCCTCCCCCTGCCACCGTGCTGCCAGCGTGCAATTTCTGTTCTCATCCTGAGGTAAAGTTCCTAACCCGAGGTACTACTTGCAGGTTAGTGGAATCTGTAACCCAAAGTGTCTGCAACCTGAGGTGTTTGTAACCTGGAGTACCACTCTATTTATACTCTGCCCATCTGGCTGGGTTTCCCCAGCCACTCTGAGCTGCTCCCAACAGAATTAAAAGCACAAAAAACATCAAATATTAAAAAATTTCCCTAAACAGAGCTGCCTTCACGGCTTTCAGTGGAGGTGTGGGGCTTTCTTAAAGTGGCAAAGCACCCTCTGACACATTGCCACCTCTCCTTTGAAAAGGAGGGAGGGTGCTTCTCCTTCTTCTTTAGGCAGCCAGGTGGCAGCCATGGCATTGGCGCTGACCCCTCAACCTCTTCATGGAGAAGTGCATCTGAGCCTGGCACTAGGCAGAATCACCTCCCTCACATCGGCATGGCGCTGCTTGTTGGGCACTTTGGGAACCGCATGAAGAGAGCTTTGCAAAAGCCCCTCCCTTTCATGCAAGCTCTACCCTTACCTGTATGACATCATCTGTGGTGAGGGTGGGCGTGGGTTGCCCTAAGCCAGGTGTCCTCAACCTCGGCCCTCCAGATGTTTTTGGCCTACAACAACAATAATAATAATAATAATAATAATAATAATAATAATAATAATAATTTATTATTTATACCCCGCCCATCTGGCTGGGCCTCCCCAGCCACTCTGGGCGGCTTCCATAGAAACCAAAAATACAGTAAAATATCACACGTTAAAAACTTCCCTGAACAGGGCTGCCTTAAGATGTCTTCTTCGCTTTGACATCTGCTGGAAGGGCGTTCCACAGGGCGGGCGCCACTACCGAGAAGGCCCTCTGCCTGGTTCCCTGTAGCTTTGCTTCTCGCAATGAGGGAACCGCCAGAAGGCCCTCGGCGCTGGACCTCAGCGTCCGGGCAGAATGATGGGGGTAGAGACGCTCCTTCAGGTATACTGCACCAAGGCCGTTTAGGGCTTTAAAGGTCAGCACCAACACTTTGAATTGTGCTCGGAAACGTACTGGGAGCCAATGTAGGTCTTTCAAGACCGGTGTTATATGGTCTCGGCGGCCGCCCCCAGTCACCAGTCTAGCTGCCGCATTCTGGATTAGTTGTAGTTTCCTATGATCCCTAGCTAGGAGGACCAGTGGTCAGGGATGATGGGAATTGTAGTCTCAAAACTTCTGGAGGGCCGAGGTTGAGGAAGCCTGCCCTAAGCCAATGCTCAAATAAATGTAGTAAAAGTATTATTATTAGTGGTTAGAATGTCACCCAAACTTCAAAATTACATACTGACCGTGATGGATGGTGGCAGTACCTCAGAACAGCATTCCAAATCAAACAGGCTCTCGTTTTCTAACTGGAGAATGTGGGTTTCTTTATCCACAGAATTTATTAATTCAGCTCAGTGAAGCAGCTAACAATCTTGCTGATATTAAAACAAGTAGGCTTATTTGTTATTTGGGAATAATGATTGGCGTCATTTTTCCCTCACTTGGGTGAATTATAGGAGTGGAACTCTATAAAAGTTGCATGATTAGGACTGTTTTAAGGAACAGTAAGAGCAGACATATGAAATGTTCAGAACACTCTAAACTTCGAAAGCAAGTTATAAAGGTTGCATTATATTTCTGAATCATATTGGGCTGAAAACAGATTTCACAGAATCGTTACTAATGTTCATATACCAATTGTTTTCAATATTCAGATGGATATTTGAGGCAGGTGCTGGTGACTAGAGAGGTATTCTCCATTTATAGTATGCTCTCAATAAAGGTTTAACACCTTTTTTATTTGTCCAGACTTGTAGTGAACAGCAAGTTCATTCTTAGCTGCCGAGAACATCTGAACACACAGAGCCACACCTATTGGTAGTAAACTACAAGTTGCAAAAAAGGAGATTCCGACTAAACATATGGAAAAACTTTGACAGTAAGAACTGTTTGACAGTGTAATGGTCTCCCTTGGGAGTTGAGGACTCCTTGGAGGTTTTTAAACAGAGGTTGGGGGGCCATCTCTCATGGATGTTTTAGTTGAGAAGGGGTTGGATGGATGGCCTTTAGGGTCCCTTCCAACTGTATCTGGCAATACAGATTTGATTCCTCCCCCCCCCAAAAAAAAGGCAGGTTGAAACGTTTACAGAATAGGTTATACAATGATTAAATTGCAAGTTTTCATATAACGGTTTATAATACAGTGGTACCTTGGGTTACATACGCTTCAGGTTACATACGCTTCAGGTTACAGACTCCGCTAACCTAGAAATAGTGTTTCAAGTTAAGAACTTTGCTTCAGGATAAGAACAGAAATCGGGCTCTGGCGGCGAGGCAGCAGCAGGAGGCCCCATTAGCTAAAGTGGTGCTTCAGGTTAAGAACAGTTTCAGGCTAAGAACGGACCTCCGGAACGAATTAAGTACTTAACCCAAGGTACCAGTGTACTGAAAAAAACCTCATATTTTTATGCTAATGTTCTACAATTTAGAAAATGGGCAGCATTCTACCAAAACAAAAAAACACTGACTTTTGTTTCTTAATTTGATTATTGTCAGTTGGACTACCTCCCAAATGCGTTTTTCCACCCTTAAAAAAAAAAAGGTAGAGGACAGTTAAGTCCAGTCATGGACAACTCTGGGGTTGCGGCACTCATCTCGCTTTACTTGCCGAGGGAGTCGCCATTTGTCCGCAGACAGTTTTTCTGGGTGATGTGGCCAATGACTAAGCCGCTTCTGGCGAAACCAGAGCAGCGCACGGAAACGCTGTTTACCTTCCCGCCAGAGTGGTACCTATTTATCTACTTGCAGTTTGAAGTGCTTTCGAACTGCTAGGTTGGCAGAAGCTGGGACCAAGCAACGGGAGCTCACCCTGTTGCAGGGATTTAAACTCCTGACCTTCTGATTGGCAAGCCCTAGGCTCTGTGGTTTAGACCACAGCTGTTTTGAATTACTGTTGTATTTGGCTTATACACATGCATCCACACACAAATGGTCACACCAGCTAACACAAACTTCATAAGATGAGAGCTGTTTCCCAGTTCTTGAATACAATGGTTAAATCAAATTTTCCTGTGGATTACTGTATACAATGATTTAACACTTTTTGTTATTGTTGTCAATTAATATTTTCAAGCTTCTGCAATACCATTCACGAGCACCCAAGTAAAACAGATTAAATGCATTCTTGGGATGCTTTTGAACAATGCTGGCATTAAAAAGCAATTTCCAGAGTTAAGATAACACCATGAATACATTTAACTTTTGTTGTGGTGAGATGATAACAGGTACTTTTAATAAAATAAGTTTTTTTAAAAAAAAAATAAAGACATTCCAAGACAGAAGAAAATGGATATTTTGGGCTTAATTGAGATGCAACAGGCTAGGCATTCAATTATTTTGCTCATAATATGAAGGTTTCAGGATACAGGTGTTTGTTTTTTCATGTTTCAAAGTGAATACAAAGAGATTTCTTATTTCATAAATTTTAAGTTTCAAAAACATTACAGCCAAACCTCGTGTTGCGTTAGGTTCATGTTGTGTCTTTTCCGCTTACGAACATGGGAAACCTGGATGTGTATATTTCCAGGTTTCACTGCGCGTGCATGCGTAGAAGCGTTCTATTGCACCCCACGCATGTGCAGAAGCATCGCTTTAGTTACGGACTTTTTGGTGTGTGAAAGGCACCCCGGAACGGATTGAGTCCATAACTAGAGGTACCACTGTATCAGATTGGAATTCTCAGTGTGGGCCACAAAATATATGCAGAGTCAGTCTCCAGGAGACTTTGGTGTAAGGTAGTTCATATATTTAACAAAAACAACATATCCTTCCTCAGTGTTCTTGACATAGTGCCACACCAGAGCAATTGGGGAGGATTTAAAATGATGTGGTATGGGAATTGGACAGTTGGACTTCCTCTTTCTACTTGAGTGCTGTTAATTCTGGTGTGATCCATTCCTTGGCAGATGCTGCTTTGGTGAAATTAAGCCAAAGGAGGTAGCTTCTTTGAGAATTAGTACTGTTCAGTTTCCAAGGATCTGCTTAGGGCAGCTGAGTTCTTTCCCCCAAGTAAACTCTTGATGTGGGCAGAGGAGGAAGAACTACAGAGGAACTGACTCTACTTTGTTGTTTGGGTGAATTAGACTGGTGGTTAAATCCTATACTGTGGTACATCGCGTTAAGTACTTAATTCGTTCCAGAGGTCCGTTCTTAACCTGAAACTGTTCTTAACCTGAAGCACCACTTAAGCTAATGGGGCCTCCTGCTGCCGCTGCGCCGCTGGAGCCCGATTTCTGTTCTCATCCTGAAGCAAAGTTCTTAACCTGAAGCACTATTTCTGGGTTAGCGGAGTGTGTAACCTGAAGCGTATGTAACCTGAAGCGTATGTAACCCAAGGTACCACTGTACATCAGAGGGTTCCCCCCCCTTTTTTCTAGTTTTTATTGGTTTTTCAATATATACATCCTTTATAAAATATCTCTCTAACAATTTTCCATTATTTCCTGCCCCCCTCTGCTGGACTTCCCTCATACTTCCACTTTGTTTTATTTTCAGTTTATTCATCCTGCATATTATTTCCCCAATTAATTCCTAATACATTTACATCTATTATTATTATTATTATTATTATTATTATTATTATTATTATATACATTTGTGAATGTTTACTCAAACCCCACCAATGAGTCCAACTCTTCATGTTGTCTCTTCATATACATTGTAAATGGTTCCCATTTTCTTTTAAAGTCTTTGTCGTCCCTTTCATGTAAGTTATCTGTTAATTTTGCTAATTCTGCATATTCCATGAGTTTCTCTTGCCATTGTTCTTTTGTTTGGGGTTTCCTCTGTCTTCCAAGCTTGTGCTAGTAGAATTCTTGCTGCTGTTGTTGCATACATAAATGATTTCCAGTTGTCTTTTCTTATTTCTTGATCAGAGGTTTTCAACCTTTTTGAGTCCATGACTCCCTTGACCAACTACATTCTTTCTGTGGGCGTTCACAAGATAAAAATTACTTACAAATTCCACATTTCCCAAAACTAAGTGAACTGAAACAGTTATCCTTCGAAATTTGTGCTTATCTGAATTTTGCAATGCTGTTCTCTAGCCAAGTAACGTACACAAAATTTGGAGTTAAGTGGCTAAAAGTGAACATATTAGAGACACCTACAACAACCCATTATATTAGGGGGAATTGTTTCTGTAAAAATATGTACAGTAGGAGAAAATCACAAAAAATGGTGATGGATTTTCATGAGGACTTCTGTTAAAAAAATATCTGCAAGCTGATGTAGAAATGTAGAGAACTGAATTTAAGGTTGAAGAAGATGAAAAAGTGAGAGAAATCAAAATTGACATATTTGCGTATTACTACCTATCCCTGATCTGATAACTGAATGACGATTCATTTGATTATGGGCATGTTTGTCAAGTAAATAAATAAAAATTACTTAACTAAATGACCAATTCCATCACAGATGGCTCAGTTCTGCCCCCACAACATAAACGCTGACCCCGCAACATAAATCTTGGCTATGCCCATGGTGCCTAGACTAGCGGTTATCCTCACAGAAATGCAAAATAAAAAGAAGTAGCATCCAAGTGAAATGATAGGACTTTATTAAAATATAAATGTGCATAGGGGCAGCCTCAAAAATAAGGAGGAGGCTACAAGAAACCACATCCAAAGCAATGTTTTTATACTTTTCCAGATGACACATGCCATTTCTATTCACCAAAGAATCACAGCAATCTTAATTGTTGCAATCCAAAGTCATCTTCCTGAACCAAATCTTTTAGCTCATCATGTTATTATGTGACCACATACAGCAATTTTACAGTGTCTTTCTTTATTAAGACTTTGACTAATTTTCCTTTTCATTAAATGACTCCCAATAATATCCAATATTAATCACAATTGCCATACTTAGCAAATTCTCTTTTCATGCGTACAGCGGCCACCATAGAATCTAACAGTCTATTATTTTCAGTTTTCTGGAATGTGCATTCACTGTACCTAAAAGCAGCTGCTTGTTGTTGTTGTTTAGTCGTTTAGTGGTGTCTGACTCTTCGTGACCCCATGGACCAGAGCACACCAGGCACTCCTGTCTTCCACTGCCTCCCGCAGTTTGGTCAGACTCATGCTGGTAGCTTCGAGAACAATGTCCAACCATCTCGTCCTCTGTCGTCTCCTTCTCCTTGTGCCCTCCATCTTTCCCAACATCAGGGTCTTTTCCAGGGAGTCTTCTCTTCTCATGAGGTGGCCAAAGTATTGGAGCCTCAGCTTCAGGATCTGTCCTTCCAGTGAGCACTCAGGGCTGATTTCCTTCAGAATGGATAGGATTGATCTTCTTGCAGTCCATGGGACTCTCAAGAGTCTCCTCCAGCACCATAATTCAAAAGCATCCATTCTTTGGCGATCAGCCTTCTTTATGGTCCAGCTCTCACTTCCATACATCACTACCGGGAAAACCATAGCTTTAACAATACGGACCTTTGTTGGCAAGGTGATGTCTCTGCTTTTTAAGATGCTGTCTAGGTTTGTCATTGCTTTTCTCCCAAGAAGCAGGCGTCTTTTAATTTCGTGGCTGCTGTCACCATCTGCAGTGATCATGGAGCCCAAGAAAGTAAAATCTCTCACTGCCTCCATTTCTTCCCCTTCTATTTGCCAGGAGGTGATGGGACCAGTGGCCATGATCTTAGTTTTTTTGATGTTGAGCTTCAGACCATATTTTGCCCTCTCCTCTTTCACCCTCATTAAAAGGTTCTTTAATTCCTCCTCACTTTCTGCCATCAAGGTTGTGTCATCTGCATATCTGAGGTTGTTGATATTTCTTCCGGCAATCTTAATTCCGGTTAGGGATTCATCCAGCCCAGCCTTTCGCATGATGAATTCTGCATATAAGTTAAATAAGCAGGGAGACAATATACAGCCTTGTCATACTCCTTTCCCAATTTTGAACCAATCAGTTGTTCCATATCCAGTTCTAACTGTAGTTTCTTGTCCCACATAGAGATTTCTCAGGAGACAGATGAGGTGATCAGGCACTCCCATTTCTTTAAGAACTTGCCATAGTTTGCTGTGGTCGACACAGTCAAAGGCTTTTGCATAGTCAATGAAGCAGAAGTAAACGTCTTTCTGGAACTCTCTAGCTTTCTCCATAATCCAGCGCATGTTTGCAATTTGGTCTCTGGTTCCTCAGCTAGCTCTGTACAATAACAGGTAGGCAGGCACAGGCCTTTTCAGTTTAGCTAGGCCATAGGTTCAAAACAAATCAAAATGACATAGTTTTATGAAATTATTATTTTCACCAACAATTACATCGCAGCTGAAAAGAGGGGCAGCCTTAAAGCACCCCAGATTTCATAAGGCTGTAGAAGAAAGAGACAACCTTCTACAAACTAGAGAATTCAGACTTGAAACTCGCTGGAAATATGTGAAGTATTGACCAATTTTCATGCACAAAAATGTTCATATCAAAAATAGCTTTCTTGCCCTCACTGCTTCAATCATCAGTAGCTATTTTATAATGCTTATCCAATTCACAGCAGACACAATGATTCCAAAGGAACTTTAGTTTTCTACTTGGTCCGGTATTCTTTTGCAGATGTGGTCTAAGATGCCATAATTCAAAGCAGTGGCATAGAAGGAGAAAGGGACTGTAAATTATGTCTGTTCAAATGCTTTTACTGAGCAAACAAATGGAAAGGATGAAATGGAAGAGGGCAAAGGGTGCAGAAGGAAAAAAAGACAGTTGTATGCGCAACCGAGAGATACGTTTTGCCCTGAAATAAAAGAACTAACTGCTACTACTTTGATTACTCATTGGTCTCATAATTCATGTTACATCATTCTTTTCTCCTGCACTGTTGAATGAAACAGTGTCCTTGATTGTTTGATAGAAACAACATAAAATATGAAAAACGACCACCAGTTTACACTATTATTCTAAACTGGAGGCATGAAAATAGAATATCTAAGATTTTGGATTGGCTCACTGTTCTCACAAGATAAATGTGCTCCTTTTGCTTTTATATTTGTTCCGCCTTCAACTCTCAAAGTTTCTCTATTTTCTGGTGTTTTGCTTCCGCTAGCACAAGGCAATTCATGAGAATGCATGGCTGCCACCAAAATCACCACTCGCCTTCTCTTGCTTAGCAATATCCAGTAAAACATACTCCATACTGTGACATTGCAAATATCCCTTCTTTCCTCTACTAGCTGTAAAAGGATTGTAAGGTTAAATGGTGTTTGGTTCCAGATACAGCAGAGTTTTACAGGCAAGACAGATTTGTATTCTGAGAAAAGGTAATTATGGATTTTAGAAACATAACTGGCCAAAAGGCTAGTTTTAGGAGTTCTGTTTTATGCTGTGTTCCCCAAATAAAGTTTTGTCAGTGTGTGATCAAAGGAAACGTTTGATTTTCTTATGTAATAGCTTCTGCAACAGCAACTGCTACAATCTCTTCTTAGTGCTAAGGATGGTGACAATTTTGGCAATAATCGAGCTTCTACTCCAGCTGCAACCTGTTCACAAGCTTGTGAGCCAATCAGGTTTCACGTGAGTGCTGGCAATATTTAATGGTACAA
The DNA here is from genome assembly GCF_964270895.1 of Podarcis filfolensis. Taxonomy (NCBI): domain Eukaryota; kingdom Metazoa; phylum Chordata; class Lepidosauria; order Squamata; family Lacertidae; genus Podarcis; species Podarcis filfolensis. The sequence goes on along the minus strand of NC_139610.1, from coordinate 8,742,652 downwards.
CATTCTTCAGCTGTGAAATATAACTAACTGATTGACAACTTATCGAACCAGGCCGTTATAATTGTGCAACCCATTTCTGTGTGCCACTGAAATGCGTATTCCCTTGAACTCTGTTTAATTGAGGTGATGACAATTGTTGTTGTTTAGTCGTTTAGTCGTGTCCGACTCTTCGTGACCCCATGGACCAGAGCACGCCAGGCACTCCTGTCTTCCATTGCCTCCTGCAGTTTGGTCAAACTCATACTGGTAGCTTTGAGAACACTGTCCAACCATCTCTTCCTCTGTCGTCCCCTTCTCCTTGTGCCCTCCATCTTTCCCAACATCAGGGTCTTTTCCAGGGAGTCTTCTCTTCTCATGAGGTGGCCAAAGTATTGGAGTCTCAGCTTCACGATCTGTTCTTCCAGTGAGCACTCAGGGCTGATTTCCTTCAGAATGGATAGGTTTGTTCTTCTTGCAGTCCATGGGACTCTCAAGAGTCTCCTTCAGCACCATAATTCAAAAACATAAATTCTTCGGCGATCAGCCTTCTTTATGGTCCAGCTCTCACTTCCATACATCACTACTGGGAAAACCATGGCTTTAACTATACGGACCTTTGTTGGCAAGGTGATGTCTCTACTTTTTAAGAACAATAGCCATTAACATTTGTTGTTGCATTTCTCATCCTGTTTCCTACTATCATTGTGGGGAAGGGAGGTGGAAATCCTATCAATTTAAAGGGTTATTCACCTGCCAAAACAATGTTGCTTAAATATATTGGCCTGAGGGGAAACTATCAAGGCCAGACTAGAGGAGGAGGATGTAAGTTGGATGTAAGGGTGGGAAAGAGGCGAGAGCACATTACTACAATGATGAAAGTAAACTACAGGTATGAAAACATATACAAACTAGTGACACAATGTGACATTAGTCAGTGTCACCTGCCCCTCACCCCCATTCAGGGCCAACAACACAACTGAGGATCAAGTGACAAGCAAACTTTTTAAAATATTAAATAAAACAAAAACAAAAACCCAACTTACTGTCCCACCCTTGCCATCACTTTCTTTTGATTTCTCATCATTATGCAAAGAACATTGGTGAGTCATCTTCAAATGATTTAGAGAAGCTGTCACGGTTTCTGATTTGATCCTGGAATGTACCACTTTTCCTTAGGATGTCCCTGTTTTCAGTGGAAAAATGTTGGAGGGTATGGAGTTATCTGACCCTCAAGCTGTCTGAAGGCAATCCTGTATAGAGATTTTTTTAAAAAAACAAATGTTTAATGTTTTATATGTTTTTATATGTGTTGAAAGCTGCCCAGAGTGGCTGGGATAAGCTAGTAAGATGTGTGGTGTATAAATAGTAAAATTATCATTATGGAATAGAGCATGGATAGGCAAAGTAAGGCCTGGGGGCCAGATCTGGCCCAGTTGCCTTCTAAATCCGGCCCGCAGACAGTCCGGGAATCAGTGTGTTTTTACATGAGTAGAATGTGTCCTTTTATTTAAAATACACCTCTGGGTTATTTGTGGGGCATAGGAATTTGTTCATTCCCCCCCCCAAAAAAAAAATAGTCCGGCCCACCACAAAGTCTGAGGGACAGTGGACCGGCCCCCTGCTGAAAAAGTTTGCTGACCCCTGGAATAGGGCGTCCCTGTTTTCATCAGATAAATGTTGGAGGGTGTGTTGAACTAAGTTCTGGCGAGGTCTGGCTGAAAAAAAGCCCTGCATGCCACAATTAGGATTTGAAAAAAGCCTCCCGTTAACTGCACTGGAAAGTTTTTTTCAGAAGCAGTTGGAGGGGCCAGGAGCATGACAGCAGCAAGGAAGGTCTCTTTAGATATATGTGCATTCACAAGCACTGTGTAGGAATGTGTCATAGTGGTTGGAAACCCATGGGAAACTCTGGCAGCCTGCCTTGCCCCATAAATTTATAGTAACAAACCCACTTCCTTCTCATTCTTCATGGTAGTCATCTCCCATGTTTCAGCCATGGTCACTTTATCTTTATAGCAACTGAACTGATCAATTAAGACTTAGCCTGCACATGGAAACTCCAAAAATAATTGTCATTATAAGCATGGAATGATGAAGAAAAAAACCCCAGAGTAGGCTCATATCAAGGAAAGGCAAAAGTACCAGCTGGTTATCACAGTTCCTGTGTGAATGACGTGTGCTAAAGTTTGATGCGAACTCAGCAGTAGAGCTTAAAACATCATGGGGGACAACAAAGTGGATTTTTTGTTTTATATTTGAATCACAATGCAATTAAAGCAATTACAGAGGTGTCTGTCAATATTTTGTCACTTAATCTTTTTAAAAAAAACACCCAGACATCTGGCTCTCTGTAGAGATGAGTTAATAACAGTATTTGCATTTCCTTATTTATTGCGCTGCGATGATCCACTTATAAAAAGAGATAATTTGTACAAGAGCCTCTGGGGCATGGAATAAATGCAAAGAGGTGGATATTTTGTTGTCCTCCGTGTTTCTCGACTGGGAATGTTTGCCTGCTTGCTCCCCGTGCTTCCTCCCTCAATATGCAAATGTTTGATGTGCAGCATGCAAGTTTATTTTAAAGAGATTTTAACAGCCCTGATCATGTATCTTCTAGGTTTCCTCTACACCCAGAGCAGTACCAAACACAGCATTAAAGAGCGACTTATGAAGCTCTTTCCTTGTTCAACTGTCAAAACAACATCTCCTGATATTCAAAGCAAGTTTCTTTCCCCTTTTCCCATTTGCTAGACTTTTGTGGTTAGATTTGCATGCATCACCAGGTATATTTTAAAAATGATTTTACTAACTTTCTTGAAATCAACTACAACCTCTTGATTTAACCTTCTGCTGGATATCTGCTTTACAACCTTGGAGTGTTTGAGAAGATACCATTTCAAAGACTGAATTAACTTGATGGATTCTGCAGTAACGGGCCTCCATGACTTTCACGAAGCTGGCAGATGGTTGGAGAAGTAGGTTATGAACTGTGTTTTGAGGAAGGCTTGAAAACTTACCAGGTTTCCTCTGATGAGGAGAACCATAATAGTGGCTAAAGTCATCTTGACCACACTGCTACCAAACTTCCCTACAATTGCAGCAGTAAATAAAAACTGTTCAGCTCCTAGCAGGATGGAAGTACAGTGGTATCTTGGTTCTCAAACGTCTTGATACTCGAACAACTTGGAACCCAAACGCTGCAAGCCCAGAATTAAGTGTTCTGTTTTGCGAACCTTTTTCAGAAGCCGAACATGCTCCTTTTTGAGTGTTATGCTGAGGTCTGTCTGTTTTTGCTGTTTATTTTGCATTTTTGTTTTTGCGACTTTTTGGTTTGTTTTTGTGACTGTGTGGAACCCAGTTCAGCTACTGGTTGATTGATTGTGTGACTGCAGTACATTGTTTATTGAATTCATTTTATGGATCAGTGGTCTCATTAGATAGTAAAATTCATGTTGAATTGCTGTTTTAGGGGTTGTTTGTAAAAGTCTGGGACGGATTGATCCATTTTGCATTACTTTCTACGGGAAAGCGTGCCTTGGTTTTGGAACGCTTTGGGTTTGGAACGGACTTCCGGAACAGATTAAGTTTGAGAATCAAGGTACCACTGTAAAGAGTTATTGGGGAGCAACCATACATTTTTAAAATGCCTCTTTTCAGGGCCCATGAGGCAGTTACCTCAGGTGGCAGGCTGGGGAAACTGGGAGAGGTGACAGATCTGTACCTCAAGTAGCCACTACCAAACAATTCTACATTGTAAATCTTATATTAATAATCCAAAAATTGAGAGAACAAGGTACAAGATCTACTACAGAAGCCACAAACAGGAAACTCATTCAAATTGTGTCCAAAAGGAAAATTCAGTCTTTAAAGTTCCTTTAGCCAGGCTCCTGTAGATATCAACAAAGGTAAGTTTGATCAAATGAAGTGTCGGCGATGTTGCGCTCAAGGGTTAGATATCAACGAAGATAAGTTTGTTTCGCCAATGAAGAGTCTCAGGCTTCTTCAGTAAATTCTCTCTCACGGTTTTGATATATTTGTAAACATGCAAGTTCATATGTTACATTCCTTCTTGGCTTAAGCTACAATATTTAATTTCTTTCTTCAGGAATTTTTTCCTCAAGATTTTGGTGTATTTACATACATTCAACCTCATATGCTAAGTTCTTTCTTGACTTAAGCATTTATTCATTTACTAAGCGAAACAGGTGACAAAGGCTGGCACCCTGTCTAGCTCTCGTATGTAACATTTTCCTTTTGGACACAATTTGAATGAGTTTTCTGTTTGTGGCTTCTGTTGTAGATCTTGTACCTCGAAGTAGAAGGGCGGCAACTGGGGACACCATTTTCTGTTTTGCCTCAAGCAGCGAAACGTCGTGGACCAGCCCTGCCTCTTGTGCATTGTCACAAGCTGTGCCTCAGAAAGTAATGGCATGTGCAAGAGGGCTGCATCAGTGGACTTTAATGGGAAGATTCATATTGGAGGAGAAAGTCCCACAAGTACCTTGGTCCCGAGCTGTAAAAGGCTTAGAACCAGCACCATAAATTGTGCTTGGCAACGAAGGGGCAGCCTGTGCAATAATGAGGTCGCATGATCCCAGCACTTGGCCTCAGTGGTGGAGGAACCCTCTCCAGCACCCGGGGCGGGACGCCGAGGGGCGGGGCAAACCGCCCGGTGACACGTGTGCCCGGTGACCATACGGAGTGCATATGTGCGGCCATGCATGCGCACTCCGTATGGGATGCCACACATGCACACTCCATATGGACTGCCACTCGCACTTGCCATCCATACAGTTGTCCGTACGGAATGTGCATGTGCAGTGTCCCTTATGGACTGCGCACGCGTGGCAGCCCATACAGTCAATGCAAGAGCGGCAGCCCATACGGACGTCTGTATGGATGCCGCGCAAATGGCGCCCATACTGACTGTGTGCACCCTCGGCTGCTCTACAGCTGGAGGGAGGTAGGGGCCATCTTGTCACCCCCCCTGAGTGGCCCCCAGGGCAACCCGCCCCTCTGCCCCCCACTTCATTCCCCCCCCCCTGCTTTGCCTCAGTCAGAATTTTAGCAGTGGGATTCTGCACCAGTTGAAATCTCAGGGGTGGGCTTTCAAGGGCAGCCCCACCCAGAGCACGTTATGGTAATCTAGCTGTGATATAACTAATTCATGCATCACCATAGCCAGGTCTGAGCGTGCCAGAAAGAGGAGTACATCTGGCAAACCAGCCTGACATGGCTGAAAGCTTAGTAAATGAGGCTGTCTGATTGAAGTAATAGTGTAAATATGGCTCTTCACTCCAGGGTCAAGTTGTCTTTGGTTTATTCTGGGGATGTGGGGTAAATACTTCACCATCACACTTTAGATTAGAACAAGTAGGACCTGTGAGAAAATAGTTGTGGCATGGGATGTTCCTATTCTGGAATTCTTCCAGGACACTCTGCTTTGCTCTACTTCTGATTTTCATGTTTTCCCTTCTCAACAGCCAGGGTTCTGTGAATTCTGAGCATGCACAGTCCTCATCACGCTGCCCCCCCCCTTTAAATGTTTACCTTAAATTGTTTTCGGTGTGTGGAATGTGAGTTTGTGTGATTTTGCATATGGTAGCGTTTTCCCAAGCCTGTGGATACTTCCTTCATGCGCATTGATGGTGCTGTTTTGGCTACAGAATGCTGCAGCGAGGCTCCTCATGGGGTCCCTGCCATGGGAGCATATTCACCCAGTGCTTTACCAGTTGCACTGGCTCCCGGTGGAATATCAGGTCAGGTTTAAGGTGCTTTGTGGCTTAGGGTCCCGGGCCCTAAGGAAGTCAGACTATCTTCCACCAGGGCCAGGGCCTTCTCAGTGATGGCTCCGACCTGGTGGAATGCTCTGTCCCGTGAGACCAGGGCCCTGCAGGATTTAACTTCCTTCCGCAGGGCCTGTAAAACAGAACTATTCTGCCTGGCTTTCAATTTGAATTTAGCCTGATCTTTTATTCCCCTTCCTTCCCTCCCCCTCCCCCTTTTTATGAAGATTACCCACTCTGGGATCCCACAGCTAATTCTCCCCTGGTCTCCTCGCTGGCCCAAATAGGACTAATTTAGCCAGCTAGCCCTGGTGATCATCTAATTTTATTGGATGGATTTTCCCCCTAAATTGATTTTTGAATTCTGAATTTATTGTTATTCACTTTTTATACTGTAGTTTATGCTGTTTTTGTTGCATCAGTTAAGTGTTTTGAATTTGTTGTCAGCTGCCCTGAGCCCGGTTTTCTGAACTGGGAAGGGCGGGGTAGAAATAAATAAAAATAATAATAATAATAACAATAATAATAATAATAATAATAATAATAATAATAATTATTATTATTATTATTATTATTATTATTATTATTACATTTAGAGAATGAGTTCACCATTAGGATATACTGTAGTCTTGAGATAGCCCAGAGCAAAGATGTTGGCTCTCCATTCATAACTCTCCAAAGGAGCAACATACGTGTAGAACAAACAGCTCCTGTTGTGATCAGTCAGAATAGTGTTTGTAGCAGTAGATAATGGGCAGATGTGCACCAAACATTTAAAGCACATCTAGAGCACATGTAAAACAAATGTTTTTCCCAACGAATCCTGGGGACTGTGGTCTTCCCCTCACAGAGCTACAGTTCTCGGCACCAATTCTCAGGATTCGCTGGGGGAAGTGCTAGGGTTTAAATGTGTGTTGGATGTGCTTCAAATGTATTGAAGGAATGGGTTTCCCATTCTAAAATCTGACTGTGCAGTCAGTCTGAAACGGGCCCCAAAATCCTCATTTATCCTTCTCCAAGGGTGCATTAGCTAAAAACCATTAACTTGAGCACTTGAGCAAATGTATAACAAGAACACAGCTGTATAAACAAAGCTCTCTCCTTTATCAGTCCGTGACGCCTAATGAATGGCCTTGCCAGTTCCAAAGTGGAGCAGGGATGACACATCTGGGTCTTATCTTACATCCTGACCACAATGACGCACAGACCTTTTCAGCCCACCGGGAACGGCGCCAGGAGTACTCTTAGAGTTGGTGACCTTCTTACCCCAAGATAAGGAATACAGGAACAGGAATACCCTTTTATGGTCAAGAATACAGGAACACTCTTTTATGGTCAAGAGTACAGGAACAGGAACACCCTTTTATGGTTTTATGGTTAAGAGTACAGGAGCAGGAACATCTGTGATGTCAACTTACGTGTATAAGCTTACGTGGCTGGATTCCTGGGGAAGGGGGGAGAGGGTGCCTGGAGGATATATATACTGCATGGAATCTCTCATTTCTTTGGACTTGCTGTGAACTGACCACACAAGTGCCTTCTACTATCCAGAGAGCAGAATAAACTCTTTCTCTGAATCAACCTCAGTGTCATTTGACTTCCTTTCTCCCTCCCGGGAGCAACACAGACCCCACCAGTCGGTAAAGTCTAAGAAGGCTACAGTATGGTGTGGATCTGCTGCATAATAATGGGGGTGCCCATTACCCAGTTTTAGTCTTCTCCCATTTTCTCAGGGAGTTAGTTCTTAAACTGTTCTGGGAGAAAGATCCTAGTCTACAATGTTCATATTTTATGATGCTATTGGAAGACTATATATTATAAACAGACTGATCCTGCTTCTCCAAACTTTAGGAACTGGACCTTGAAAGAATGACAGCGATTTAGATTTGCATAGTAGCATTTAGAACTCTCTTCTTCTGAGGAAAAGAATTTGCAGTGACCAATTTGCCATTTAGTTGGCTGCAAATTGGAAACCCACTTAATCAGTTCTTTCTGGAACAAATTTTTAAGTTACAAATTAGTGGAGCATAAACTTGTCTGTTTAAAAAATGGATTACCTGTGACATTGAGCTTGCATGGCAGGTTCTAGCAAATTTTCACAGGCTGTTTATCATGACTTGAAAATTGGAGTTTGTGAGCCTCTTGAATACTGAACAGCGGTGCTTGCTCCTTCCTTTGTAATCAGAAAAGGGAGATTTAATTTTCAAATGCAAATGAGAAATATTTGAATTGTGCATATTCTATAAAGCCTTTAATTTTTAATTTAGAACATCTTAATATTCACTGTGCTGTGCATAATAATTATTTAAATTTAGAGATGCATATTAATGTATTTACTGAAATTTGCAGCCCACAAATGACTTGCACTCCAGTCCTAACACCTTAGATTCTCTGCATGAATTACATCTAATATCCAGATGGCAGCTTCGTATGTGATCTTTTCTTACTTAAAAGTTATGGGGCGGAATCTGAATTGGTATCACAGGAGATGTGGAGAGAAGTTTTAATCCTCATTCCCTAGCTATGCCCCACTGAAACTTTTTTAAAATAGGGCCTTTTTTAAAAAAAACACACAGAGGGAAAGATAAGTTTCTCTTTTTTGGTGGGGTGGGAGAGGGCTCAGCTAGGGAGGGAAGTATGAACCCTCCCCTCCCCACACATTGCTGGCCCAAACTAGATCATGTCCTCTGCACTTTCTTTTGAGTAAGACATAAACCCATACTTAGCTGCAGGCTACACATTAAGTGTAATGTGTAGTTTGGCCTCAGAGAATAAGAGCCAGTGTATATACATCATTTAGTGAACCTGCTCCTGGTGCGTACCATGTTGTGCTATATACCAGGGGTGACAGGTAGAAGTGCTGTCCTATGAAACAACCTCCTGGTACTCAGGAAGCTAGCGCATGGGGAAGATGGCTAAGCTAGAACCTTCTATCTCACATGCCAACTCTCTCTATGTGGGGATTTTAAAATAGGAGGCAACATTCAGACATGTGATTCCCCCACTTGCAATCTGAAATGGTACAGCCCAGGAGCATTTTTTACTATGCGATTGTGCATTATATGCAGATTAGCTCTCAGTCACTGAAATCATCAGGCCTAAGCTTGTCTTAACTCAACACTTGATTGTGGTCCCTTCAACCTTGGAAATAAGCTCCATTGACCTGTGTGGAGGGACTTCCTTGCACGTATATATATTTGATTAGGACTGAAGCTTAATTGCGCAGTGGAAACGAAGGAATTCCGTAAATGTTCATGAGACCAGTGGGCTAGATCTGGAGGATACCACTTGCAAAACTCAGCCTCATTTGTCAAAGCTTAAGTAGCGGGGAGAAACAGAATTTCCAGGCTTCTGCAGTCGCTGCAGATTGGGGTCAATTAAACTTTCAGAGAAAAGTGGAAACAAGTATAAAAGGTGGATAATTGTACAGACAGATAAGTGCCCTTTGGAGAGATGTTGCTGTCGGCTGCTGCCACAGCTTCAGAGTGGCGTTTTAAATTTCGTGTGCCACAGCATAGTAGAGTCATTGGTGTTTTAGTAAATGTGACATTAGCGCTCTAGAAGTTAGTGCCAAACTGATGCTAAATGTGTCATTGGAAAGTATGGTAGGGTTCTTCCTGCCGACTCCCTTAAATTGTACATTTATGCACACACACTCACACACTTTACATTGGGACCACAGCTGGGACAAGAAAGGTTAAACTTCCCTTCCCCACCTGTGATCTCAATAGAACTCAACCCCACACACCTGGTGCTCTTGTTAGCCTAATTTTAGCAGCAGCTTTCATGGAATGGAGGAGAATTTCATCATGTGGCTTCCCAGCTGAGAAAGCTTCACCATTTCGTCAGCTGCTTAGGAGAACAAAGCCATGCCCCATTAAAACCAGGGCAATGTGTTAGTTATGAATATCATCTGTTACTGTCAATGGGAATTCAGTTGGACGAGGGCCTAAAGTGTTGATTTGATATAATTGAGTTGCTTTAATTGGGAAAGACTCTCCTCCCTGGAAGAGAGGGGAGTGGTTGTGGGCGGGAGCCCGAGCTCCGTCCTTAGCAGGGGGCGTTAGCCCCCTGTCTCCTCCTCTCACCTGGCTGGCGCCCACGCCCCTCGGCAGGCACCCAACCAGGTGCCTCCAAAGGGGCGTTTACAGCAGCCTTTTGCTGCGGCGCCAGCCTCTCCTCGGCCTCATTCTTCCCCGTCGTCTCATCGCGCGTCACCCACCCTCCACTCCCTTTGAGCTCAGGGTCTTAGTTCATTGGCCTTGCTATGGACCTTAGGTTGGTCGCCCTGGTTGTCCAGGGGGCCTGGTAGGAATTTTTCCATTTGGCATTAGGCTTTTTGGTTTTTTTGCCTACCTCGTAGCAATCGTCACAACTTTTGTGGTATTGGTGGGTAGGTTAGGCATTGGAATAATGTGTTGTGGTGTGTCGAAGGGCTAGGTGTGGCCATCGCCTATGCCTTCAATTTTTGGGTATTCCGTTAAAGGAATCTGGCGGTCGTGTACTCTGTCCGATGCCTGCTTGGCGGGAGGCCATGGCACGACCCTCGGTGACATCAGGGGAGAGCCTATAGTTGGATTAGCATCAACAGGCTCCACCTACTGGTGAATAAACCCCCTTGTTTTAGACATCCAATGCCTAAGCCAATACCTTTTCACTGCTGTAATCAATAAAGTTGTGGCCTTTTTCTTGCCCATTAACCTTATATCACGTGTCCTTGCGTATTTATTTCACATTGCGGGGGTCGGGTCCTCGAACCACAATAGGTTTCATGAAACTGGACAAAACGTCTGCTGAAATGCACGCTTGCTGTTCCACATGATGCCGAGTAAGTCATTATCCTTGTTTTTGTTACGCTGCTATGTTGGCTCAGATTACATTTCTATAGAGGAATCAGCCATTACCTGAAAACAAAAGGTAGCCGATTTATTGATGTTTTTGTCCCTGGGTTCTTAAAAAAAAAAAAAAATCCTGTGAATTATGCTTTTTCATTTCCGCTTAAGTATATTGCTGGCATCGGGGGGGGGGGGGAGACACACCATAAGAAAAGAAAAATAGATGCAACGATTGTGATGTGAAGACTTCTGGGGTACATTCATTTCTGAGCTATGCAGGGATGAATTCCTCAATGGAAAAGCATTAAGCAAACGTTCTTGATAGTTAGCTGGGAGCTCAAATACATTACAGGATGCAGAAGGGTCTAACCTTGAAAAAGGTAGGCATTAACTGAATGGGCAACAGTATAAGTCATGGGTAGGTAAACTAAGGCCCGGGGGCCGGATCCGGCCCATTTGCCTTCTAAATCTGGCCCGTGGACGGTCCGGGAATCAGCATGAGTAGAATGTGTGCTTTTATTTAAAATGCATCTCTGGTTTATTTGTGGTGCCGGCCTGGTGTTTTTACATGAGTAGAATGTGTGCTTTTATTTAAAATGCATCTTTGGGCATAGGAATTCATTCTTTTTCAAAATATAGTCTGGCCCCCCACAAGGTCTGAGGGACAGTGGACCGCCCCCTGCTGAAAAAAATTGCTGACCCCTGGTATAAGTGATAGTCATGGATTAGGGCATAGCTGTCAACTTTTCCCTTTTCTTGCAAGGAATCCTATTCGGAATAAGGGAATTACCCTTAAAAAAAGGGAAACATTGACAGCTATGGATTAGGGGAGTGGGAGATTCAGGTGTCAGATTAAGCAGGCAAAACAGGGTTTAAGGCACACAGCACCCTCCTGTCTGATAAATGTGCCAGGTTCTTAACTTATGGCTTACTCAGGGAGGAATTTCATGTGATAAATCCCCCCACTTACTTTCTTATTATGTAAAGCAGTGGGGGTGTGTGGAGAGAATTTGTTTAACCCTTTCTTTCCTAGCTATTTGTCTATTCAAAAGTGTGCGCACACACACCCCACTCTGTTTTTCATTCCAACGGATAAAAGGGAGATTTGCCTGGGTTTTTTTTTCCCCCTTCTTTGGGGGAGAAGCAACTTTCAGAGAGGAAATACCGTATTTTTTGCTCCATAAGACGCACCTTTTTCCTCTTAAAATCTAAGGGGAAATCTTATAGAGTGCATCTTATAGAGTGAATGTGTGATCCCTGGGGCTGGGAGGGGGGGACCTGGGCTTCCCCTGCCAGCCCTGACCTGCTCTTTGGGGCTGGGGGTGGGGGAAAGCCAGGCTTCCCCCACCGCCAGCCCCGACAAGCTCCTGAGCAGCTCTGGGGTAGCCCACGAAGCCTCCGCAGCGCAGCGGGGAGCCTTCATCCCGCTGCCCTGGGGAGGCTTTGCGCGGCTATTCCTGGCTTTTGCGGGAGGTGGGGGGAGGCAAGGCTCTCTCACTTCCCCCACATCCAGCAAAAGCCCCTAAGAGCCGCATATTTTATTTCTTGAATTCCCCCCCCCCAAAAAAAAAGTAGGTGCACCTTATGGTCAGGTGCGCCTTATGGGGCGAAAAATAGGGTAACACCTACTGTACCTGAAGCCCTCTGCACCAGCTTTACATGACAAAAGCAAGCCAGGATAGGAGTGTGGGAAAGGAAGACCCGTGCAACTGGATTGTAAGGTAATGCTGAAAAAGTATACTGAGTAGGGCTTTTTTTCAGCCGGAGCACACGGGATCTTAGCTCCAGCACCTCTCAGGTGGTCATCATTGCCATTCTAAGAGAACAAGGGTGAGCTCCAACACCTCTTTTTTTCCTTCTGATTTGGAGCATATTTAAGGATGTTTTCTCTTGGGTAGGACTCAAACCAATGGATTCAAGTTTCCAAAAAGGAGATTCCGACTAAACATCAGGAAGAGCTTTCTGGTGGTATGAAGTGTTTAATAGTGGAACAGACTCCCTCGGAAGGTGGTGGACTCTCCTTGCTTGGAGGTTTTGAAGCAGAAGATTTATGGCCATCTGCCTTGGATGCTTTAGTTGAGATTCCTGCATTGGCAGGGGATTAGACTAGATCAGGCTTCCTCAAACTCGGCCCTCCAGATGTCTTGAGACTACAATTCCCATCATCCCTGACCACTGGTCCTGCTAGCTAGCGATCATGGGAGTTGTAGGCCAAAAACATCTGGAGGGCCGAGTTTGAGGAAGCCTGGACTAGATGACCCGTAGAGACCCTTCCAATACTACGATTCTATGATTCTCTGTTTCCAGAGCATACAGATTCTCAAAATTATTCCTACTTCCATAGAATGCTCTGTCATTAAATTCTCAGTTTTATGCATACTTGAGACTAAGTCCCATTGACTCAAGCTATAAATGGTCCACTGCCATTTTGTTTTAGCTACACCAGGCACCCCCAAACTTGGCCCTCCAGATGTTTTGGGACTACAATTCCCACCATCCCTGACCACTGGTCCTGTTAGCTAGGGATGATGGGAGTTGTAGTCCCAAAACATCTGGAGGGCCAAGTTTGGGGGTGCCTGATCTACACTGACTGTTCTAAGAGGATGAGGAACAACTAGTTGTGTGTTATTCCTAGTGCTTTTAATGATTCTTGTAGTGTTCAATATGTACTAAATATCATCATTGCCATCTGTTCCTGTTAATTGAGATTAGCTGGAAAGCTCTAGTAAACGTCCCATTGCCTCCTTAGACCCCCATCTTTTTGATGTTTTGATACCGAGGGCTGTATCCAACTAAGTGTTGCTCGGAGTAGACCCACTGAAATTAAGGGACCTGTGTAAATAATGTTCATTAAATTCAATGGGCCTATTCTGAGTATGACAGCTACAACCCAGTGACCCAGATAATGGAATTCTGCATAGCTGAATTCTGCCACATTGTGGTTTGTTTGCTTTTCAGACCAGAGTCGGTTCATTATGGTTGTTCAGCAATAGCAGTGAAAGTCTGATTAGCTCTATCATCTAAAGTGATCCTTGCACTGATGTTTCAGCTTTTAAATATGCAGAATAAAACAATGTGAAATGCCAATTGTTAGGACTGCATACGCAGCGACTGTACTTGATCCTGTCATCCTACCTCCTTTGCCTTTTTCATCCTTGGAGGTTTAATCTTTCCAATGAGACTTTTCTTATTTCAAAATGGCTCTGTAAATGATCTTGCTCTTCATTCAACTCTGAGGTTTATAACTATGGCTGATTCACACGCACAGTGATGTGAGGTGATATGAATGTTTGGTTTGTGGTGGCACATTGCTCGACGTTGCAGTCATCAAGTGATAAACATGTTGAACCAGGCCTAGGATTTTAGATAATTTATAGCCAAATCCCATTCGGGTTTACTCACAAATATATCCCAGTGAGTCTAGTAAACATTAGACTCTAGGATTTCTTTCCTGGTAACCATACTTAATGATAAGAACTTATTTTTGAGTACACACATTGGGTACAATGGACAAGGGTCCTACCAGAAGTTTTTTTTATTACACATTGATGATTATTTGTGCTGCTGATTCTTTCAGGGTGGTTATACACAGTCCCACTTACAATATTAATTGTAGCTGAAAAAGTTTTATAGTGGTTATACTGCTTCATTTCCAACCAGCACATCCTGTAACTTCCTGCTTAAATCCCATAACTTTTTGTACTTCAAAACTTCAAATGTTCTGGAGATATATAGATATATAGATAGATAGATATATAGATAGATAGATAGATATTTGCACTGTAGTCCCTCCAGACATCAGTAATGTGGTAGCATTTGCAGAACAACTAATAAAGCAGAATAAATCTATCCCTAATTTCACTAGTACTGTCTTTAGAACCTGTTGCAGCATATATTTGCAATAAAACACAAATGTGACTAAATGAGTTAAAATCCAGGTGTTGATTTTTAAAAAAAGAAAGAAAAGCAAAAATCTTTAAACCAGTGCATCTCAAACTTTTTGCAATGGCAGAACTCTTCACTTCAAACCAAACTTCAGTGGCATCCTTGAAGTAAAATATTCTATTTTATTGTGTGTGTTTTTTGGAAAAAGGTGGAGGGGGAAGTTAATTACTGAGAAAGAAAGAAAGACAGACAGACAGACAGACAGAAAGAAAGAGAGAGAGAGGGAGGGAGGGAGGGAGGGAGGGATAGCCAACCAGAGCTGCAATTTTTTAAAGCTGCAATTTTGAGATTTTGAAAAACATTGCTGTCAGTCTTCTGATCTCTTCTGATGGGACAAGCCTTCATTTGGAGCTTGTCTACATTTGAACATTATTTAGCTTCTCTCTCCCAACCCCCACATTCTAATTAGACTGGAGTAGTCCACACTCACACATACCGTATTTTTGCTCCATAGGACGCACTTTTTCCCTCTTAAAAACTAAGGGGAAAAGTCTGTGCATCTCATGGAGCGAATGCAGGGGGGAGGCAGGCAGGAAAAGCCCCCAAGAGCCGCACACAAGCTTCGTGCAGCTCTTGTGGGCTTTTCCCCAGGAGGGAGAAGGGATGGATCCCGCTCGCTGTCTTGGCTTCTTTGCTCTTTGGGGCTGGGGGAGGGTATTTTTTCCCCCTTGATTCCCCCCTCTAAAAACTAGGTGCGTCTTGTGGTCTGGTGAGTCCTATAGAGCGAAAAATACGATACTTGAATTGGTATAGGAGGAGTCCTTACTGTTTATTCCCTTCTGTGTTTGTCCCTGCCTTCTAATTAGTTGATTTTGTTATGCCTATTAAGTATTGACAGGGGACGTGCACAGATAGCTGTGTGCACACCTTGGTGTTTTGCTTTTTTTTAAAAAAAAAATCCTGCTCATGAAGTGTCCAAAAGCACATGGTCAGGCAATAAAAACAAAAATCAACATTGGGTAGCTATAACTAATTCTTTCCAGTAGTAGAATGCAATTTTGGCAGGAATCTCAGGTGAGATACCCACACAGTGGAAGTTGCTCTAGTAACAGGCACCACACAAAAGCAGAGAAGGATTCAGATAGTTTACTGTTGCAGAAGATAAGGCTCAGCAATTCTGGCTGTAAATATATACAGCTTGCAGGCTTTTGCAGATACAGTGGTACCTCAGGTTAAGTACTTAATTCGTTCCGGAGGTCTGATCTTAACCTGAAACTGTTCTTAACCTGAAGCACCACTTTAGCTAATGGGGCCTCCTGCTGCTGCTGCGCCGCCAGAGCACAATTTCTGTTCTCATCCTGAAGCAAAGTTCTTAACCTGAGGTACTATTTCTGGGTTAGCAGAGTCTGTAACCTGAAGCATATGTAACCTGAAGCGTATGTAACCACTGTACAGATATATACAGATACAAGTACAAAGTAGCTCCATTGGTCTAAATAAGTTGAGCAGTTCAAGATGTGACACCAACGGACAGACAGATACAGTGGTATCTCGGGTTACATACGCTTCAGGTTACATACGCTTCAGGTTTTATAACTGTTCCAGATAAACAAAGGGCTCTACTTACTGTTAAGTGAGTGGCCCCTTTACCAAAAGCAAGCTCATAAAGATATTCTTTGTCAACTCTCAGACCCCCTCTGCCTCATTTTCCACATCCTTTATGCACTGGAGATCAATTCCCAAGTAATGGGTTGTTTTCTTCTGACTTCTCCTTCTGTTTGGTCTCACAGACAGCGTAGAAGATGAAATGGAAATGGCCACTGTTCGGCATCGACCTGAAGCCCTCGAACTGCTGGAAGCACAGAGCAGATTCACAAAGAAGGAGCTTCAGATTCTGTACAGAGGGTTCAAAAACGTAAGTGGTCCTGGTTGACCCTGCAGAATGGGTCACCCATCTCCTGATGTGAACTTGCTGCTACTTGAGTACACAGGTCAGCCATGTTGCGTGGCGAGTTCCCGCCTCCCCCCATAGAAATAAAGACACAGGACACAAGAATTCGAGTTAATGGGTCAAATTAGGCCACAACTTTATTGATTACAGGAATTGAGCGGTATTGGCTTAGGCATTGGTCCTAAAACTAACCGGCCTGGCTGGTGAGGGTTAACCACCAGTGGGAGGAGTCCTGCTGAGGCACGTCAACTAGGACCTCCCCTGGGGTCACCGCGTGGGGGCGTGCCATGGGCCCACACCTCCATAGGCTTAGGACAAGGCCACGCCCCCCGGAATCCTTTACCGGACTACCCTTTATTTGGGAGAAGGTGATGGCACTCCCTCTCCCCCTTCATCTGCATAACAATAGACTGTACCCCCACCAATGCCTACCGCCCATACCGTGGAGTTGTGATGGGTTGCTACGAGGTAGGCGAAAACCAAATGGCTGGAGCCAATCTGCCAGATGGAAAAATTCCTACCAGGCCCCTTGACGGCAACCAACTGAGGTTCATAGCAACGTCAGAGAACCTAGCCTAAAGGGTGGGAGGGTAGGGAAAACCGGATCAGCTGCGGCGTGGGAAAGAGGGAGGTCCTCGGCCGCGCCATACCTAAGTAGGTGAGGCCACGCCCCCCATGCCCGCCAATTGGCAGGCACGGGGTATGACGCGGCCGAGGATCAAATAGCGCCAAACTATCTCAGCCTAGGGACGCGGGTGGCACTGTGGGTAAAGCCTCAGCGCCTAGGACTTGCCAATCGTCAGGTCGGCGGTTCGAATCCCCGCGGCGGGGTGAGCTCCTGTCGTTCGGTCCCAGCTCCTGCCCACCTAGCAGTTCGAAAGCACCCCCGGGTGCAAGTAGATAAATAGGGACCGCTTACTAGCGGGAAGGTAAATGGCGTTTCCGTGCGCTGCGCTGGCTCACCAGATGCAGCTTGTCACGCTGGCCACGTGACCCGGAAGTGTCTTCGGACAGCGCTGGCCCCCGGACTCTTAAGTGAGATGGGCGCACAACCCTAGAGTCGGACACGACTGGCCCGTACGGACAGGGGTACCTTTACCTTTTATCTGAGCCTATCCACAGCCATTTCTGGCTATCGCCAGCTGAGGGAACAATGCATATTTTGAAATCTGGGTTGGAGGTATACATAGTGGACGAGCTATGGATGTGTTGTAATAAGTGTGCAATTTGCATAGGGTAATAATTTAAAATTTACAATGTACAAAGAAGGGGAAATAATGAAAAGGAATTGAAGAGCGCCACATTGACTGATAAGTAAATAGCTACTGAGAGGAGCTGTACTAGAGTTGAGTAATGCCAAAGCTTGAGTAATCTGGAGAAATTTTTTTTTTTTAAAAAAATAGTTTTTACATTGTAATTGAAAAATAGATTTAATAGGGTCTTCAACACCACAGGCTTTCGAGGCTGCCTCCAGCGATGTTCAGCTTCCCAGTCTTCAGTACCATTGCTGATGAATCATCGCCAAACTGCCATCACAGTAGGGGAGCGCCATTTTGTAGCTGGCTTTACTGTCACCTCCATTTGCTGCAAAATGAAACTGTGATTGCCACAGTCATTAACCTTTGAAGCCAATGGCGCTGTGGTGTGCCGTGTACAAGTGGCACTTCACAGTAAATTGCCCAGACTATCAAGCAGCCGCTCTCGGCATGCTGCCTTTCTTTCTCTTTGGGCCATTGATAATTTTCGTGCAAGTTTTTCTTTTTTGAAGCAGCTTTTATATTTTCACACACTTCCCTTCCCCAAGTACATGTTAAATAGTTAGGGCCCTTCCAACAAATTAAACCTTTCATTTCTCTTCTCAGTAGCATAGTCACTTCTAGAGCACATTGCCTTATCCTTTCAACACTGTAAATATCTACGGTTTGCAGAATGAAAGCTACAGTAGAACCTCGGTTTTCGAGCGTCTTGCAAGCCAAACGTTTCAGAACCCGAACGCCGAAAACCCGGAAGTAATTGCTTCCATTTCCCGGAAGTTGAACGGCTTCTGAGGCACGTTTCTCAATTTTTAAAATTCAATTCTCCGACTGCCCCTTGCACGTCGGTTGTCGAACATTTTGGAAGTCGAACAGTCTTCCGGAATGGATTACATTCGACAACTGAGGTTCTACTGTACGCACCTGTTTTTGTCCATAAGTGTCCTGGGTGTGTTCAAAATGTTACCACATTTTTAATCGGAATATAAAATGGGCAACCTTGTTCGGGGAAGTTTTTAGTGTGTGATGTATTGTGCTTTTACTGTTTTTGTTGGGAGCCACCCAGATGGACAACATAATAGTAGTAGTAATAATAATAATAATAATAATAATAATAATAATAATAATAATACGGCAAGTGCAAGCTGAAGTGCATCGGGAGAGAATGGTTCCATTTAGCGTCTTCCTGAGTCTGACTTGTAATGCCCATGCATGCTTCCAAGCTGGAATAGTGCTTTTGAAGTTGTTTAGTCTTTTAATCATGTCCGACTCTCCGTGACCCCATGGACCAGAACACGCCAGGCACTCCTGTCCTCCACTGCCTCCCGTAGTTTAGTCAAACTCATGTTGGTAGCTTCGAGAAGACTATCCAACCATCTTGTCCTCTGTCGTCCCCTTCTCCTTGTGCCCTCCATCTTTCCCAGCATCAGAGACTTTTCCAGGGAGTCTTCTCTTCTCATGAGGTGGCCAAAGTATTGGAGCCTCAGCTTCAGGATCTGTCCTTCCAGTGAGCACTCAGGGCTGATTTCCTTCAGAATGGATAGGTTTGATCTTCTTGCAGTCCACGGGACTTTCAAGAGTCTCCTCCAGCACCATACTTCATAATAGTGCTTAGAGGTGTACTTTTCAGCAGAAAAGTTTCATGCTAGTGGGTACACACACATGTCCTCACACATCCTATTTCAAAATGTAAGTGGCAAACCCAGAAGAAATTCAAAAGTTAGACATGACAACTTTAGAGTTTCCCTGTCTCAATTTAGGAAATTCTGCAGTTGGCTGATGGGTGCACATAGGTTTGTAGACTTGCCCCCCCTTTTAATAAAATATTTTTATTAAAGTTTTCTATAATATGTGCAATGTCTCTTTTTTCAAGTTTCATTTTCCATAGGTCAGTTTCATTTGTTGAGACATTATGGTTACATTAGGAAGAAAAGGGGAAAAGAGAGGGGGAAAGATGAGTGGGGATGGGGTCGGGAGGCGATGTTTCTGTTTTGCTTAATATATGTGTGGGGTTTTGTGTCAGCATCGCTTGTGCGGGTTCTCTTTGCTGTTCGCTTGTGTTCCTTTGGTGGTGAGAGAAATTGGGGTTGGCCTAGGGTGCGGTTGCTTGTTTGTGATTGGCTGTGGTGAACTTTGTTTTCGTGTGTGAGTGCAGAGGGAGACTTGCAGTTTGACCTATTTTATAATAGCTAGCCTTACCCGGGGCAGAAGGTTGATAATGAAAATAACTTGGTGAGAACTAATGTTTCACTGGAAAAAAGCACAGGCAGCCATGTTGACCTACAAGAAAATGTCAGAAATCCATATTGGGACAACTTTACTTGGCCAAGCAAAATGTCCCAAAATCAAGTTTTGAGTTCCCTGGAGCTAGGTATTAAGATATAATGAAGGGTTTGAGTATTGTTAAATCTTCTTAATACTAACTTACATTATCATACGATAGGAGGATTATGTCCTGAAGGTGGCAATACTTCAGTCTCTTAGAGGGCACCCCAGGAATTGTAAGAATCATCTCCCTCTACAAGGATAGGAGCTCTGAAGTAAGATGAGATAAAATGAAGTCATTCTAGGGGCATGTCAAGGATGTGCCAGGAGACTCTGTAAATCTGCAGAATCCCCAGACCTTCCATTCCCCTGACACATGCCTGGAAAGAGGACAAATTGTGCTAGTCATTGATTCCAATAAGAAGGAAATGTTTTTAAAAACCCAAAGCGGGAAACATAAAGAAGGGGAAATGCTCCACTACAGACACACACAATGATGACAATGTCCAGCATTGCTTTGGGAAAGACTGTTCATCTGCCTTCGGTTCTTTTTGGACTGCTCCTCCAGTCAACGTTGAATATTTTCATTCCATCTTCATATAAAATGATGACACAGCCAATTGGGAGAAGTAGCTAATGGCCACAAACCAACAGAGTTGAGCATGTTTGAGCCTATTGGTTTCACTGTTTTTAAGCAGACATATAAGCAGATTATAGCCAATACATGTGGCGTATATCTGTGATTACTTGGCAATGCAGCTCTAGCAAACTCAAAGACCGATAATTGTTCACACTTCTGTGAAGAAAGTTTTTTCGTCGTACAGTTACTGAGGTGCAATAAATACCACTGCTTGCCGTGAACATTTGCACAATTGCAGTCAGAGAAACACTGTTACTTGAAATGCTTTTTATAAATATTCGCAATGAAATGGGTGAGCAGTGGCATACTGTGACTGGCTCTGCCCAAATTTCTACACTGGAAAGGGTTTTCTTAATTCTTACGATACTTCTTTGTGGGGGGAAATGTATATATGGTAGTATAGATCACCTGCGTGGGGTAATAATAAAAGAATTGGCTGGATCCCTAGATCCAAAATACGGGGCTAAATACACACAAGCAAGAGGGAGCCCCCAGCAAAGTTTAAAAAGTCACAAGCAAGCGGTGTAGCATGGGGATTTAGGCTGTTAAACCTTAATATCCAGTTTAGTCCACTACTACAGCTTCCCCGTTTCTACCTCTCTTAGCATTGAACAGACCATGTTGTTGTTGTTTAGCCGTTTAGTTGTGTCCGACTCTCCATGACCCCATGGACCAGAGCACGCCAGGCACTCCTGTCTTCCACTGCCTCCCACAGTTTGGTCAAACTCATGCTGGTAGCTTCAAGAACACTGTCCAACCATCTCGTCCTCGTGTCGTCCCCTTCTCCTTGTGCCCTCAATCTTTCCCAACATCAGGGTCTTTTCCAGGGAGTCTTTTCTTCTCATGAGGTGGCCAAAGTATTGGAGCCTCAGCTTCAGGATCTGTCCTTCCAGTGAGCACTCAGGGCTGATTTCCTTCAGATTGGATAGGTTGGATCTTCTTGCAGTTCGTGGGACTCTCAAGAGTCTCCTCCAGCACCATAATTCAAAAGCATCCATTCTTCGGCGATCAGCCTTCTTTATGGTCCAGCTCTCACTTCCATACATCACTACTAGGAAAACCATAGCTTTAACTATACGGACCTTTGTTGGCAAGGTGATGTCTCTGCTTTTTAAGATGCTATCTAGGTTTGTCATTGCTTTTCTCCCAAGGAACAGACCATACACCTTAGTAAGTTTAAAAATGCTTTACTTACCAAGTTCCAGAGCTTAGGTTCATCCATCAGCAAGTAACACAGGCAGAAATCTCAGGATGCGAAATATACTGAAATAGCTCTAAGCACACAGTCTGAACTTATAGCGCGCAAGCTCTGGCACATCCTACCTTGGTGAGTTCACACGGTGAAAGAGGAGCAAACAAGGAGGAAACTTAATTCCCTTCCTTTCAAGAAAGGAGCATAACCTAGCTGAATCTAGGAATATAAGCATCTCGCCATTTTTGTACAGTTAGCATGCTAGCAACCACTGATATGTGCGCCATTTTTGGCACTGCAATGGGGCGGGCCTCAAACATAACCCACATCTAAATGAGGAGTTGCCTATACAGATCTGTGCCCTTAACCCCTTCATGCATTAACCATCCCCAAGCATGCTGGTTATATTTGATTGCAATTTGCCACATCTTCAGCACTTGATCAGAACACAACAGAATAGTAAATTCTCTTTACCATTTTACAGATAGAAACATAAGAACACAGTTTAAAAAATATGCATTCAATAAAACAAAAACGGGCTGCCATAACTTTTACTGCCTAATAAATATTACACAAGCCATCTTGGGAAATATGTAAATCGTACATGTGAAATAAATTCAGAGAGGTACTGTGCAGTACACATGAAGATAAATTGTTGGCAGAGAAATGACAAAGGCATTTAGTGATGGAGGCAGAAAATCTAAGTGATTCTCCTGCACAGTAAAAAATACAATTGTAAACTGAATAACAGATAACCAGCTATCCTATAATGTTACCCCCAAAGGTTCCTGTTTAGGCAGAGTAGCTCACCCTACTTTGTGGTAGAGCTAATGATGATTTTGCTTTCTGCCCTTATACCGGAAGCAACATCTATGTGAGAATTAAATCTTCTGATTTTTACTCGACTCATTTCGTATGCAAGCTTCTCTATAATGAAAAATATATATGCTTATTTTGTTCAGCTGTTATTTCACTGATGGAGTCCCCCCCCCCCCAATAATGAAATGGATGAAAACATTTTGAGCTCTGTCAATCTTTCGGCAAAGGATTTATGCCATTGTTCTGAAACGTTATCCAGCATTGGCTTGCAATGTCAAGGGTAGGTTATAAGATTTTCATTTTCTGGATGGATGAGAAACTCACCTGGCTTTGAGAGTTCTACCCCTCACCTAGTTTTCCACTGCGCCCATTTCCTCAGTCATTTTAATTTATTTATTTTTTATTATTACTTACATTACTTAATTGTACACATGTATGGAGAATACACGGAATGCAGGTGGCGCTGTGGGTTAAACCACAGAGCCTAGGGCTTGCCGATCAGAAGGTTGGCGGTTCGAATCCCCGCGACAAGGTGAGCTACCATTGCTCGGTCCCTGCTCCGGCCAACCTAGCAGTTCGAAAGCACGTCAAAGTGCAATTAGATAAATAGGTATCCGGTGGGAAGGTAAACGGCGTTTCCGTGTGCTGCTCTGGTTTGCCAGAAGCGGCTTAGTCATGCTGGCCACATGACCCGGAAGCTCCCTCGGCCAGTAGAGCGAGATGAGCTCCGCAACCCCAGAGTCGGCCACGACTGGACCTAATGGTCAGGGGTCCCTTTACCTTTCCCTTTTATGGAGAATACACACACAAACGTACTTGGAGCAGGAAGAATGCAGTGCTAGCAGTGAGCTGGCAGGTAGAAGGAATTTAAATCATTGGCTTTGCCTCACCACTTGCCAGTTGGGGGCCCTCTCTCTTCCCACACTGCACATTGTTCTGTGAACTTGACTGGTTGCCTCACTGTCCTGGTTGCAGCGGCAGAAGAGAAGAATGTTGTTGTTCAGTCGTTTAGTCGTGTCCAACTCTTCGTGACCCCATGGACCAGAGCACTCCAGGTACTCCTGTCTTCCACTGCCTCCCGCAGTTTGGTCAAACTCATGTTCGTAGCTTCGAGAACACTGTCCACCCATCTCGTCCTCTGTCGTCCCCTTCTCCTTGTACCCTCAATATTTCCCAACATCAGGGTCTTTTCCAGGGAGTCTTCTCTTCTCATGAGGTGGCCAAAGTATTGGAGCCTCCGGCCACAACTGCAGTGGCATGAGCAGAAGCTACACTGTGCTGCGTCAGCTGGCTCTCTCTGCTTGCCCAAGTCAGTTATGAATGAATGTGTTGGCCATTCTAGGGTTGTCTCTTTTCCCAGACGGGAAGCAGACATCCTAGTCCAAAGTGCAATCAGGGAGTCAAAAGCCCATGCAAAGGAGAGCACTCGAGGAAGTGTGCCAAGCCACAAGCTACAGATTAAGTGAATCAATGGCAAGCTGTGCAAACCACAGTACAAGGCAGCATGCAGAGGTACAACAAGCAGGTGAGAGCTAGGCCAGTGGCAAACAACTCAAAACCTATGCAGAGCAGAAAACTAAAGAAACTAAGATGACTTAACATAGGCTCTACAGTGGAACCTTGAGTTGTGGACGTATTCCGTCCCGGAGGCAGCTGCAGAAGTGATTCTTCAGGTGATTTTTTGTGCTGAATAAGTTGGTTGCTCCTAACCAAGGGTCGATGTTGCACGCTGCCCCAAGACTCTGCCCAACTGCCCTGGAGGCAGGGCTTTGATCACGCCACTGGCTCTTAGCTAATTAGCATGGTGGGGTGATCAGGGCTTTATTATTTAAATGGCAGCATGAAGTGGGGAACCCCTCCTGCTTCGTGCTGCCGAACACCCACGCACCCGTTGATAGGTCTGTGTTTGGCCTTGCTTTGGACTTGGGTTGGTTGCCTGTTTTGGATTGGGGGCCAAGTAGGATTTTTTTTTCCAATGTGGCAGATTGGCAGTGGCCACTTGGTTTTTGCCTACCTCTTAGCAATCGTCACAACTTTGTAAGGTTTGGTGGTTAGGCATTGGTTTAGGGAAATGTGGGGAGGGGAGGTGCGGCCATCACCTGCCCCTCCCTTGGATTGGGTATTCAGTTAAAGGAATCTGGGGGTCTGGATCTCGCCAAAGCCTGGGGAGGGGCTAGGGCCATGCCAGGACCCCCGGGAACCCCAGGGGTAAGCCATTATTGGAGCTCCCTCTGCTGGTAGTTTACCTTTTGCAGGCTCCCTGCTGGGTGGGCAGGAGTCCATTATAGCCATTAGATACCAATACCAGTCACACTTGTGTAGTCAATAAAGTTGTGGCCTAAATTTGCCCATTAACCTTTAAACTAAATTCGGTGTCCATTGTGTCTTTATTCAATGGGGGCAGGTTTTGGGGCTTGACGCACAAATTTATGTGCTATGATGAAGTGGCTCTATGCATCTAGCCTGGAAAACGTGTAATCTAACATACCAATGCAGCTTGGGTGCCAGGCTGCTGTCTAGAAAGATCTGACGAACCGCCTGGTTTTGCCACTTAACCTGGATCTGTATAAACAGGAGACCTGACAAGCCACAATGCATGGATGATGGGCTTTGTTCAGTTTGGTGGGTCACCAGTTTTTTTCAGGCCTCCCAATTGGCTTTCAAAGTTCTTGTCTCAAAGACTGCAATTATGTCTGGGTCAGAAGAACAGCCTGAAGGCCTATAGCTTCATTGTAGCTGCAAAGTTCTGATCTCATTAGACATTTGCTGACAAGTGAACAAATTTGGCCTTCTGGGGATCTCTTGAGGACTGGCATAGTTTATGAGAAATGAAACAAGTTGTGTGCTCCAGAACGGCATGGCATGATATTTGTTCTTATGAGGAGATCTTCTCACCCTGAGGGTCCTTTGAGAATGTTCAGTGTTACGGGCTTGATTACTAAAACAAAATGAATACTTTTAGTTTCTTTTCCACATTTTCTCAAGCAATTTTCTCAGAGCGGTCAGCCAGATGCCTGCAGGAATCGTAGAGCTCTATAGTTGGAAGGGATCCCAAGGATCATACAGTGATCAAATCTGCAACCCTGGGTTTTAGTAAAGCAAACAGTCTAATTTGTCAGCGCCTAGGTGATGTTGAGCGTCAGAACAACTTGGCCACAATAAGGAAATTTTGCCCATGGTATGACTATTTTCCACCTTCCCATTTCGACTCTCTGGCACCCTATTTGCATAACCTAGCAATTCTAAAATATAGGCGTGCTTTTACTCTCGTAAGATTGAACGTGTTGCCCTCGGCTGTACTTGAGAGACAATTCCAACAGATCCCACACGAAAAACACATGTCCCTGTGGAGATGGCAGTACCGAATCGGTGGTGCATGCCCTTCTGGCCTGCACTCTTTATAAAGACTTGAGGAATAAGGTTATCATCCCTCTTTTATTGTCCATTCCGGGTCGCCCAGCCACTGCCCCAGTGTCCTTTGTCTTGGCAGATCAAGATGAGCAGGTGACAGCAAAGGTAGCAAGGTTTTTAGCTGGGGCAATCAGAATAGGATCCACTATTTGACTGTTGATTCAAACCCCTAAAATGTATTTTAAATAATTGACTTTTTATTTCTATTCTTTGTACAGTGGACGCTTGGGTTGCGAATGTGATCCGTGCAGGATGCACATTCACAACCCACAGCGTCCGCAACCTGCAGCGGCGCGTCTGCACAATTTGGCGCTAATGTGCATGCGCGACCGCTGTAACCCGTTCCAGTACTTCCGGGTTTCGGCGGTCCGCAACCCGAAGAAACGCAACCTGAAGCATCTGTAACCCGAGGTATATCTGTATATCATCGTGTTGTTTTATTGCTATGGCCAGTGGCTGACGCAAATAAAGATTCATTCATTCATTCCTGCAACCTTGGCATTATCTGCACCATGCTGAAAACAACTGAGCTAATTTGATTTGTGACTCAGCTCTTAACAATTTCATTGGTGTAAAGGGGCTTTAAAAAACAAGGCCCAGAAAATCCTCACCTCTTTTGCTGCATTCCCACAACTAGCATAGAAGTTAGGCGTGGTTCATATATGCTTATTCATCATCTAGCTTCTTCATTCGTGGTGTGTGGGATTATATAGTGTTTTATGTAGGCAGCCAGGGCTCTTGCGGATTACAAGACCCTTTTGCACCAGGTCAGTGAGGACCACTTGCTTTTTGAAATTATCCCATATATACAGAACTCCCGGTGCGCTTTTTGGATTGTATCTGTAGGTTTCTCCCTCTGTGTCAAATAATTGGGGTCTAGGGCCCTCAGCCTAGGACCCTCGTACCTATGGGCCGACCTCTCCTGGTATGCCCCGCGGTTGCTGTGCTCATCTCGCTTTATTGGCCGAGGGAGCCGGTGTACAGCTTCCGGGTCACATGGCCAGCATGACCAAGCCACTTCTGGCGAACCAGAGCAGCGCACGGAAACGCCGTTTACCTTCCCGCTGGAGCGGTACCTATTTATCTACTTGCACTTTGATGTGCTTTCGAACTGCTAGGTTGGCAGGAGCAGGGACTGAGCAACGGGAGCACACCCCATTGCGGGGATTTGAACCGCCGATCTTCTCATCAGCAAGTCCTAGGCTCTGTGATTTTACCCACAGCGCCACCCGCATCCCTTTTTATGTTTATATTGTAACGAGCAATAAAAGCACTCCCTTAATTCTTTAGCTGGGCTGAGGTAACAGAACAGCGCAACAGAAATAAGAATGCACGAAATAATTCGCCTTAAGCTGTCAGGGTATTAAATGAATAGCTCTCTAACTTTTCCCACCTGATAACTGCAGATAGGTTTTTTAAAAATAATAATTATGGCATGCAGCATAATTGAATCAAGCACAGGTAATTAGAGAAAGTTGGAGAAAATCCATCAGGATAGGTCTTACCTCTTCATAACCACATTATTGCACATACTTGGGAATATCAATGAAAATGCATTAATTTGGGTCTTAGAGCAGGAGCTCTAAGGAAAATGACTCAACACTACCTCCTAATAACAGAATAATTTGGAACATTTATAACTTGTGATCTGAGGGTGTCAGGGTGCTTGACACATAATGGATTGGGTCTCACAGCATTCATGCAAAGCAGCAAAAGATTTCACTTCATAAAATAATCAATCTCCATTTTCCTCCACAAGCCTTTTCCAGTTCAGACTTTGAGGAAACGATTGCTGTTAAAATTATATTATAATTGCTGAGATCAGTGCACATTTTGCTTTAAGCAAACCAAATGCTATAATTAAGAAGATTTGGTAGTTAATCAGAATGACCACTTGCAATGCACTCTGCAGGCTGAAATTAACAGGTCTGGGGGAAAATCAAGCCCTTTGGTTTGTACGAGCCAATTTAAATCATTAATATATTTTTTTCTTTAAAAAAAAAATGCCTCACACCAATAGCGGGCAATTACTGATCCCCGCAAGTCCACGATACCAAAGCTGAAAAAATTATTTTTATCAACTGCAAACTTTAATTTTAGGTTAATCATACTCTTGAGTTACAAATGATGATCGTATTGTGGCCATAAACCCTACCCTATTGGCGTACCATGTGAGGAAATGGGAGGTGTAGCAGGGAAGGGGGCCTGTTTGGAATATTCTGCTTCCTCAGGGATTGCTCCTGCTATGGTCTCACTGGAGCCAATTAAGTTATAGTCGCTGAGACTGAGAAATAAAGTCCCATTGAGCTATTTTATGAAGCTCTTTTGATGCTGATGTGCTTTAGTAATCGATGGTGGGGGGGGGGGAGAAACCACTGTTCAATGTGGCTTTTCCTTTTCTGCAACTTTTAAAAATAATTAAGAATAATCTAACATAAATACTACCAAATGGAGGATTTGTGTGAATTTATCATGCAAATTTATTTAAATCTAATCGGTCAGTTAAAAAGGCTGCTTATTTATCAACTAAATATTCGGTAGGTTGATAACACTACTTTTGACACTTCTTCAAAGTTCCCTAAACCTTTGATGCCCATCTGTGTGCAGAACGTAGCATTGAAAACGAGGGTTCTTTCATTTTAAACTTTGTGCCATCTCTAGTGTAATGGGAGTTAATGATTAAGCATTTGAGGAAACACAGAGTTTGAGTAGTCAAATTGGCTGGAACCTAGCAAAATAATAAGTTTGCTCTGGGCAAACTATTTTTTTAAAGTAGATTCTCTTTCATCTTCTTTTACTGTTAGGTTTCTATTTTTAAAAGATGACATCCTATCTTGTCCTGGAAGGTCATGATCTCATAACAGAGACTGTGAGTAGAAGCAATATTCTTAGCTGTAATGAAGTGGCTAAAGTTTATTCCTGAAGAAAAAACCCTGATTCACTTCTTTTTCTTTTCATTAAAGCAGCTAAGGCATTTTTTTCCAAACTGGTTTTTACTATTATCTTTGCGTCCCCAGTTCCTATTTCTACACGGTCTACTTGGTGACCTCAGAGGCGAGAACCTCTGACTATTGTAGTTATTGTCAGAATCATCTAGTTATATGAAATATCAAGAAGATAAACACAACTAAGTTCGAAAACATCTGCTTGAAATTACATGCTAATATCACACAGCAAGTAACAGCTCCGGAAGGGGTGACCCCTTCTGCTGAACTCTATCTTCCAGTTATCAAATCATAACCACAATATTATAATTGAATTACTACTTCTGTTGCTCATAGCTCAAATCCTGCCCGCAAATTCATCGTACTATAATATTTCTTTAAATAGACTGAAAAAGGCATCCATTCTTCCATAAAACAGTCATCGTCAGATTCTCTTCATTTTGCTGTTAATTTTGCCAGTTTTGCAAGGCCCGTTATCTTACTTATCCATTCCTCATTGGTTGCAACTTTATCTTCCTTTCATTTCTGCACTTACAAAATCCTAGCTAATTGTTTTATTTTAAACACTCATATACCGCTGTCATTAAAATATATCACAGGGGCTGGTGCCACTTGGTTTTTGCCAACCGCGTAGCAAATCGTCACAACTTTGTAAGGTTGGCGGTTAGGCACTGGTTCATTCTTTGGTGGAGGGGATTATGAATTGGCTGTGCCTGCCCCTCATTTCTTGTTGCTGCTGCTGCTAGGGAATTCCGTTAAAGGAATCCAGGGGCTCAATTTGCTCTGTCCGATCCCCTCTCAGGAGTAGGGCCATGACAGAGTTCCTGGGAGCATCTGGGGTGAAGTAAGAGGCGGAAATCCGCCTCTGTGCTCCCCCGGTATGTTTTCCCTTCCTGACCTCTGGAGGTTCCAGTTGTCAGTCCTGTTCCTGCAGGTTCAGGTAGTCCGAACCAATGCCTAAGCAACCACTCACATGCTGTAATCAATAAAGTTGTGGCCAAATTAACACTAAAATCTTAAACAAATATTCTGTGTCCTGCGTGATTTATTTTGGAGGGGGTTTGGGGGTCTTCACACGCAACAAACTATTAGCAGTGACTTATCGCTGTGGGTTAAACCACAGAGCCTAGGACTTGCTGATCAGAAGGTTGGCGGTTTGAATCCCCGTGACGGTGTGAGCTCCCGCTGCTCAGTCCCTGCTCCTGCCAACCTAGCAGTTCAAAAGCATGTCAAAGTGCAAGTAGATAAATAGGTACCACTTCAGCGGGAAGGTAAACAGTGTTTCTGTGCACTGCTCTGGTTTGCCAGAAGCAGCTTAGTCATGCTGGCCACATGACCCGGAAGCTGTACGCCGGCTCCCTCGGCCAATAAAGCAAGATGAGCACCACAACCCCAGAGTCGGCCACGACTGGACCTAATGGTCAGGGATCCCTTTATCTTTACTTTTATCATGATATGTGAACTGGACCTTTGGCTTATTGGACTGAGTGGGAGCTGCGAAGAAGCAAGCCAGCTCCTATCTGTGTAGCGCTGCTATGGCTTCTTTTTGTGACCAAGAAATGTTGGCAGAATATTGGAAACTGAAACATATGCATAGCAAAAGGGTGCTGAATTGGAAAAGAACAGTGTGTCTGAGCAAGCCTACTGAGGATTGGCTATTCCGAAAATAAAACTGCTGTATTTAGCCGCTTCAGGAAATTAACGTATTGTTGGTGTAACACTTGGACTGCGATAAATCTGCCCTCTAGTTGATCTCCAAGTGGCAGTCATGTTCAAAACACCCTTAACACACCGACCCATAGCTAGAGGACTTGCACAGTGAAACTCATTGCACTTTTCAAATCTGATAAATTACTCGAGAAGCTAAGAAACTTAAAAGATCATTTTTATCATTCCCCTTCCACATAATTAATCATATGGTTGCTTACGGATATTGTGGTGCTGTGATAGGATGCTGAAATACTGTACAATGGACTTGGTTTTTTTACGGGTTGTTTTGTTGTTGTTATTGAGCACATTGCTGCCCTCTGGTGTCTAAGAATGCTGAAACTCCCACTAGAAAGCAGAACTTTAAGTTTTATTACAGACCATTGTAAATACAGTAGTAGCATTTTGTGTGTGGAATTTTTAAAACGGCAGCTTTTCCTGTTCATGGCAGAAAGGACGTTAGAAGTATGAACCCCTAAGCTAGCCATTTTGTGAGGGCTTTCCTGCAGCTTCTTGGTCCAAACTTTGGTAACAAACATTCCTTGTACCCCTTCTATTACTAGCTGGTGAAATAACACGTAATAATGACGTATGGGTACTTTATAAATGGCAGAGTATGTAACGAAAGAGAATATTTTGAAAGCCCTGCATGGTGAAATGCTCTTGTACCTGAACTCTCATGCCTGAAGTCATAACTTTCTCTAGGGGGTGCAACGCTGTCTGAGGAGTTCAAATTTTAACACACCTGATGGAGGATTTCATTTTATAATAACAATAAGTATTATTATTTTATTTGTATGCCACCCATCTGACTGAGTTGCCCCAGCCACTCTGGGAGGCTCCCAACAAAATATTAAAAGCACAAAAAAAGCACCAGCCATAAAAAAATTTCCCTGGACAGGGCTGCCTTCAGATGTCTTCTAAAAGTTAAGCAATTCTTTATCTCCTTGACATCTGATAGGAGGGCATTCCACAGGGTGGGCGCCACTGCCGAGAAGGCCCTCTGCCTGGTTCCCTGTAACCTCACTTCTCGCAGTGAGGGAACCACCAGAAAGGCCTCAGAGTTGGAACTCAGGTGAACGATAGGGGTGGAGATGCTCCTTCAGGTATACTGGGCCAAGGTCACTTAGGGCTTTAAAGGTCAGCACTAATACTTTAAATCCCACTCAGAAACGCACTGAAAGCCAGCGTAGATTCTTTAGGACCAGTGTTGTGTGGTCCCGGCAGCCGCTCCCAGTCACCTGCCTAGCTGCTACAATTCTGGATGAGTTGTAGTTTCTGAGTCACCTTCAAAAGTAGCATTGCAGTAGTCCAAGCAGGAGATAACCAGAGCATGCACCACTCTGGTGAGACAGTCTGTGGGCAGATAGGGTCTCAGCCAACAAACCAGATGGAGCTGGTAGACAGCTGCCCCGGACACAGAATCGACCTGCACCACCATGGACAGTTGTGAGTCCAAAATGACTCCCATGCTGCACACCTGGTCCTTCAGGGGCACAGTTACTCCATTCAGGACCAAGGAGTACGTAGGGTTTTGATCTGTAGGAATGTGTATCTAAGCTGTCCACCCCCCCCCACAATTGTTCAGGTACAACTTGGAATGGATTACTGTAATCCATTTTGCATTACTTTCTGTGGGAAAGCGCGCCTTGGTTTTGGAATGTTTTGGTTTTGGAACGGACTTCCGGAACGGATTAAGTTCGAGAACCAAGGTACTACTGTGTTATAGTTTGGTGCACTGTACATCTTTTGTAAACGGGGGCAGAGATCAAGGTGGGGTTGAAACCTAATGGTGTGCCCCTGACCAATGCCAGTTCTTCCAATAGCCTCACTTTGTTCAGCAAATTATCTTTCTAGTTCCTCTTTGAATCAGGATATCAAGATCACACTGATCACTGCAGGTATCAGCTCAACTTCTTTTAATGCAAACAGTGTAGAATGTGTCAGGAATCCAACAATGCTACTCACATTTCTCCTTGCAGTGAATATCCCTGCTAGGAGATGGGGGAGCTCATATGTGAACTTCCCTGCTTCAGGAGAGTTTGGACAGGCTTTGGCCCCTTTAGCAGAAAAGAACTTTTGTAAAGTAGTTTTCGAAATCTCTTGTTTGGTAGCGGTAAAACCCTCGCTGTTTGCAGTCTCTTGTACAATTTGTACATGGGCATGTTATTCATATGCATTCCTTGCCACTTTCCGTAGGAATGTCCCAGTGGGATTGTTAATGAAGAGACCTTCAAAGAGATTTACTCTCAGTTCTTCCCACAGGGAGGTGAGTACTCTGCGCATAATTAGTCTTGTTTGCATGCACAACCAATTGCCATAATTGCTTTGAAATTTGGCCTAAACAGGTTGTTGTTCTAGTTAATTAAGCCTTTTATACTACTTAATGGGTGGACAGAAGTACTTCGGGGTTTTAATTAAAGAGTGGAAATACCTACTAGCAATATCTATTTATAAAAGCACACAATCTGCAATTTGTGTGCTTAGATGTACAGCTCGCTCCATCCCAAAGGCTCTGGACAAGTAACAAAAGCAATAGTTAAATTCATATATTCCCTGTCGCCCTGTTTACTAACAAAGCCTTGAGGCCCCAAAGGAGCCCAAGTGGTAGGGTCTTGCAAAACTCAGTACTGAGCTTTGGGGAAGCTGCAGCAGGAGGGAGTTCTGCTTAAATCATCTGATTGGCGGTGCTTAAAAAGCCCCCATGCAAAGCACTTCAAAGGGGGCACTGTGGTCTAAACCACTGAGCCTCTTGGGCTTGCTGATCAGAAGGTTGGCAGTTCGAATCCCCACGATGGGGGTGAGCTCCCGTTGCTCTGTCCCAGCTCCTGCCAACCTAGCAGTTTGAAAGCACGCCAGTGCAAGTAGAAGGTAAACGATGTTTCTGTGCGCTCTGGTTTCCATCACAGTGTTCCGTTGCTCCAGAAGCGGTTTAGTCCTGCTGACCACATGGCCTGAAAAGCTGTCTGTGGACAAACATGGGCTCCCTCGGCGAGATGAAAGCGAGATGAGCGCCGCAACCCCATAGTCACCTTTGACTGGACTTAACTGTCCGGGGTCCTTTACCTTTACCATGTGATTACCACAGGGTGGGGGAGATCATGGCTTGGCCCACTACCCAGATCCAGTTCCCCATCCATGACTTAGACATGGAAACCATAAATATATGGTTTCTTGGATAGTAATAAAGTGTTGTTGTTGTTTAGTCATTTAGTCGTGTCCGACTCTTCGTGACCCCATGAACTAGAGCACACCAGGCACTCCTGTAAATAAAGTAGAATGGTTTAAAAAAAAGTTAAAAGTGAGGCTGGATTAAAAGTCAACAAGATATGCAGATATCCATCATTCATTCATTTCTCTTCTCTGTTAAATTCCCAGCATCTTAATATTAAAGCAAGTAAGCAGGCAGATCTGCAGAGCACTCCATGTCCACTCAAGCGAAAAAACACTTTATCAGAGGGCCTTCTTAGCTACAACTTTGGAATACTGTCGTTCCTCAGAAGTCAAACGGAATCTGTTCCGGAAGTCCGTTCGACTTCCAAAATGTTTGGAAACCAAAGCGTGGCTTCCGATTGGCTGCAGGAAGTTCCTGCAGCCAATCGGAAGCCACTGAAGCCCCATTGGACATCCAGGTTCCAAAGAATGCTCGCAAACCAGAACACTCACTTCCGGGTTTGCGGTGTTCGTGAGCCAAAACGTCCAAGTACCAAGGCGTTCAGGATCCAAGGTACGACTGTATTCACTCTACAAGGCCGTAGCATGGAACAACAAGGCTCCATTTTTTATTCAAACAATATCCAAAAAGTCAAAATATTATTTAGCCCTGAAGTGTCTATAAGAAAGGCCCATTAGCTTTCCTCCAACTCTCATTGGAGACTTTGGTTCTCTGTTAAATGACTGAGGTGGGTAGCCATCAGGGCCATCTGGAGTCTGTCATGTGTTTGCTTGTGAATATCTTAATTACATTGCTACACATATAATGAAGCATAGAAAAAGAAATTAACTACAAGTGCTCTTAACATTTGCACAGGGATTTTTTCCTTTGTTGTTCTTGTGATTTAATTTGAATCCATTCAAGAGTTAGCCTTAGAACCTTGCCGTGCTCCCTCTACTGAAATCTCTTTGCCACCCTAATCTCCAAAATCTAAAATAAAGCCCTCACTGAAGAGTTTAAGCTTGCCTGTTCCAAGTGTTCTAACTGATAGAGTCTTTAATTGTGAAAATAAAAGTTGGAGATTTAAGAGGGCCCACCCTCCTGCGAAATTGCTGCGAGTTCGTGAGAACTGGCAACACAGTAGATAATTCTTTATAAGCTCTATATGTGCCTGTATGTTCACGATTATTCCCCTCCTACAGTATCTTACATTTGTGTGCGCAGAAGGAAATGTAGGCGGCAGTTGAACAGTGAGTCAAAGCCTAAAGCTGGTGTGGATTTGTGATTCCCCAATTATCTCTGTGGGTTTTCCTTTGTTTTGCTAAGCCTGCTGCTTTCTCCCGCTCAACAAAACTGGGCATTTGTCACTGGTAATTTCCAGATCTTATACATTTGAGTATAGTGTGGGTCATATGCAATCACCCACTTAGTCTTCTTTTCCCTCTCGTTACTCAATATTTTCTTCTAGCATTTATTACAGCTTCTCTGTCTTCAATGTTTTCCCACTTTGTACATTTTATCAGTTACAATGGCCAGGGTATAATCGTGTTTTCACTCATCGTTCTTTAAGAGCAATCCATTGGGGATTTCTCTTGGGCAAGTCCCGTTGAATTGAATAGGAGTTGCGCACAATCTCGTGCTCTTAAGACGTTCTTCACCAGATCTTTCCACTTGAAGATGCCATTCATTCACTTTCTCATGTTGGGAAAGAAGGCACAAGGGGAGAACCACAGCTTGGTGGTCCAACATCTGCTTTGCATGCAGGCGGATTTGTGTCTCGTGTGTCCCAGTGTTCATGGAATCTTAAGAGTTGGAAGGAACCACAATGGGCATCTAGTCCAACCCTCTGCAATGCAGGAATCTTTTGCTCACTGTGAAGCATCTCCAAGGGGCTCTGGGAATGTCCCCTGTCTGAAATCCCAGAGAAGAATCTCACGGAGGGCCAGCATGGTGCAGTGGTTAGAGTGTCTGTTGGCCTAGGACCCTGGGAGCCCAGGGTTCAAAACCCCACTTGACATGAAGCTCACTGGTTGACCTTGGGCCAGTCACTACCTCTCAGCCTATCTATAGCCAGTGTGGTGTAGTGGACCTCCGCCATTTGCCTTCCACTGTTCTCGCTTTGCCATTGGAAATGGCAAAAGGGACACAGATGGATTGGAGGAAAGTTTGAGCCCATGGCATCCACAGCCCTCCCATTCTCAACAAACACCACAGGGGATGAGGACGGGGGAAGGGGGTGTGTTGTGCCAGGCCTGGTTCTGGTATATATATTTTTTCCTTTCAGCCAACCCTGGCCAGCACAAGACAGGCAGAACATGGAATTTGGTGGTTTGACTGCTAACAGATTGTTCTTATTCCCCTCCTTAGATGGTTCTATTAGGAAGGGAGGGAGAAGAGGCAATGATTTGCTGTAACAAAATTCCTCATGGTGCTGTGCTATATACTGTACACTGGCTATTGTAGAAATAACAACAACAACAATAATAAAATAAATAAATTTATTTCTACCCCGCCCATCTAACTGGGTTTCCCCAGCCGCTCTGGGCAGCTCCCAACAGAGCATTAAAAACAGAATAAAACTTCAAACATTAAAAACTTCCCTAAACAGCGCTGCCTTCAGATGTCTTCAGAAAATGAAATGGACCTCTGTACTAGTCTACATATGCATGCTAAATAAAGATTGAAATCCTTTTATTCAAATGAGATTGGTTTCATTGGAAATACTTTATTTCCATTTGAAAATTCTAGGCAGCTAACAACCATCCTATAAAAATGATAATCAACAAACTTTAAATGAAAACGAAACAAAAGGTTGCTGATAACACCGGCATAGTTTTTTATGAGGTTTAAAAACAGTGGTGTGCAAATACACTGTTGATTGATGGGTTTCAGTTTAATTCTGAATGTTTATAGATGTGGGACCTTTGGGCCTTTGTGAACCTTTCTTCTCCTCTGAAATTCTTTTTCCTGTCATAGCATATTATCCATAACATAATCAATAATATCTTCTATATAGTGCATTTCTGAATATTTTAAACTCTTACAGCATAGTACAGTATTATTAATATTGTTGTTAGACAGCATCAATTGATTTCATTGGGAATGTTAACTGTGGACTCAGCTACATTAGTGAAAAAATAGTGTTTTGAATTCGTTATAAACATACAACACCAGATGGCGGTGGAGAGCAAAAAAAAAAAGTTTGCGATTTTCTGTAGTCTTTTTTTTCCTTTTGCTATAACAATTCGATTTCTGACTTATTTATAGCATTTCTTCCACCCTATAAAGTGCTACATTTTGGTTGGACTGCATCCATTAATTATGATGATGGTGATCAAAATCACAAGTGATCTTTTGACAGCTGTTATTAAAAAAATGTGATGAGTCTTTAAAGAAATGTGAATAAGAGTATGTGATAATATCGCTATCTATAGCTACTATGTGTTACAGAAAAGGAAGTTAATATCAACAGATGTTCTTGGAATACACACCTTACTTTAACCTTGAACATAACAAAAAGCAAGGCTTTGGTGGACATTGCTGAATATTGCCCTCTTCCTTTTCAAACTGAATTATGAAATATTCTGAGAATTCTAAGAATGCAGAATTTGAGATACTTAAATTAGCTCTGCAGCAATAGACACACACACACCAGTCTAGAGATTCACATGTGCTTAAATGCATGCATGAATCTTTGCATATGTTCCAGTGCTTGGACTTGATCTGTGCATCTCTAGGGTATTTTCTGTGGAAATAGAAGTACAGATCCATAAATAATTTTTGAGTAGTATCTGGATAATAGCCAAGCACAGCTCTTGCCACTTGGTCTGTTTTTCTGAGGACTTCTGGCTAATATTTATTGAAAGAGGTGTTATAAGAAAATCCGCTCCTTTTCCCTTATGGGCCTGTATAGAGTCCTTATGTAGGTTCTCTATCGGTAGGAGAAAATAACAGAGGCCAACTAGAGAATATTGAGAAGCAAAGCAGCTAGTTATTAAACTATTTCAACAGGGTCCCCCACTCAGGGACTCAGGGAGGAGAGGAACCCCAAACAATGGTGTGCAAGCCCCTATATAGACTTTTGAAACTGCCCAGCCTGTAGCTCAAGACCACCCCCCAAAACACCATACATACATCACAGAAGGGGCGACCTACAGCAGAAAACCTGTCTGCCAGGATACCTGATAATGGTCACCGACTGCTTTTACCTGGGCATCCTGGGCATTCTTTTGTGGTGGTAAATACTCAGTTCCTGAATCCAGGTCACAGGCGCACCCTAAAGGTAAAGGTAAAGGGTGTCGGAATCAAGCCCTAATCAGTCAGAGGAATTGGCCACTCTCCAGGTGCCCGGCTTGGATTCCTTGTTGATCTCCCCCGTCAGCGACTCCCGGCAAGACAAGGCGAGATCCCGGCGATCCTCCTCTCTTCGTGAGAAGAACACACCTTTCCTCCCCCATCCCCAGGGAGGGGAGAGAGACAGACAGAAATGTATTTACATGCCTTTATTTCTGTCTTTCCAGCAGTACAGAGAAACGTGTCTGCACTCTTACAACACCAACAGCAGAGAGAGAATAACTCCTCCCATGTACTTCCAGTACAGGGTCATGTGACACTCTGAGCTAACATCCGGTGCTCAGTGCACATAATAGACTGTCCCTTGTTCCCACGGTACAGTCCCAAAACATCAACATCCTGTTTGGCTTTCCAGCCATCTGGAGCACTCAGCAGCATTGCTCCTTTTTCGTAACAACGGGACCCCTGACCATTAGGTCCAGTTGTGGCTGACTCTGGGTTGCGGCGCTCATCTCGCTTTATTGGCCGAGGGAGCCAGCGTACAGCTGGTCATGTGACCAGCATGACTAAGCCGCTTCTGGCGAACCAGAGCAGCACACGGAAACGCCGTTTACCTTCCCGCCGGAGCGGTACCTATTTATCTACTTGCACTTTGATGTGCTTTTGAACTGCTAGGTTGGCAGGAGCAGGGACCGAGCAACGGGAGCTCACCCTGTCTTGGGGATTCGAACCGCCAACCTTCTGATCGGCAAGTCCTAGGCTCTGTGGTTTAACCCACAGCGCTACCTGCGTCCCTATTCATACACAAATATATACCCTTAAGACAGGATTTGTGAGCAAAGATACAATGGGGAGGTTTTTCCATTTCCTTCCTCCTTACAGAGAAACATTTGAGGTCAATTTGGGAGAGTCAAAATGGTTTCAGGACTGTTTTTGTGTACTGTTTCAGACATGTGGTTTATAGATCCATGCATGTGTTTGCCTGGTACATCCATGGACATTTTATATCTTAGACCTTCTAATTCTCATAACAGAGGAAAATAATAATTAGTTGGGGGCAGTGGTGTATGGTAAATGGACTAGTTCCCTAAATGTTCCCAGTAAATTAAAGTATTAAAGCCTGACGCTGAATTCCACTGGTTGGGGGAGAAATGTTCTTCTATATAAGGCTGCTGAACTGAACTTCTTTATTCATGCAATTAATGAGGAACAACCTTGTTTACGTTGCAGATTCCACAACATACGCACATTTTCTGTTCAACGCATTTGACACAGATCACAACGGAAGTGTGAGTTTTGAGGTAAGGCTGTTTATTTCTGTTCTTGTCACCTGGTTTCTCTGGTAGGATCTGATCCAGCCAAAGTTTAAAGTACCTTCGATTCCAGTGAGAGGGTTAAGCATATTTTTCAGAACTCTCCCACAGAGTTCAACAGGGCTGTACTTCGGTTTTCTCAAGTATCGTGACATTTCAAAGTTTCATTAACAACAAAGAAGCTGAAATTTATAAAAAAGATAAGATACGCAAATGCTCGGAAAGGTCTTAAATGGAATGTGTTGTATCTATACTTGCAATCTGGATTTAGTAGTGCTTACTCCAAGAAAGAAACAGAAATTACTGTAAAAGCTCATAATGGTATCAATATTTTACTAAATATCCAAAGATTAACTGATGATTTAATAGCATAGTAAAAGCCAATCAAATATTACTTTTGACAAATTCTCATTTATCTAGCCCTCCTAAAGTGGTATCTCGGGTTACATACGCTTCAGGTTACACACGCTTCAGGTTACAGACTCCGCTAACCCAGAAATATTACCTCGGGTTAAGAACTTTGCTTCAGGATGAGAACAGAAATCGTGCTCTGGCGGCGCGGCGGCAGCAGGAGGTCCCATTAGCTAAAGTGGTGCTTCAGGTTAAGAACAGTTTCAGGTTAAGAACAGACCTCCAGAACGAATTAATTACGTAACCAGAGGTACCACTGTGCTTTCATTCCCCTGACGAATTGATATTGATATTGATGATTCATAATGATATTGATATCATTATGAAAAGGTTAAAATGAGTTCTGCTATCAAACTAGAGAAAGAAGGAAAAGGAAGTGAAAAAGGGAGATCTTTTAATTTGGAAGACTCAGTTCTTCAACTTCAACTTCCTTCATCTTCCAATACATTCCTTGTTTCTATATGTTATTCTAAATGTGAGATTAAAATAAGGTTAGTCGTGATTATTTTCCATGAGAATGAGTGCTTTTCTTTTAAAATAGGGGTAGTGTCTGCCAGAAGTGACCAGGCTTGGAATTCTAAAGTATTTGCTAGCAATATGCGGGATAAAGCCTTTAAGGTTGTGACCCAAAAGCTCAGTCCCTTACATGTAAGCTGTTTTGACATCAGTGGCATGTACATCTCCAAGTAAATGTTCTTAAGCTCAGATATAAATCTGCTATGTTGCTAGGGGTGAATAAATAATCCCCGTCTGGTTTCCTCAGATGACACAAGTGAAATATGTGTTAACCCTGTTGAAAAAGAGAGAGACGCTGTTTGTTTACCGTGGTTCTCTTTTCCTCCGTCGAAGTGTTCCTTACACATTCTTTTCAACAGACAGGGGCGAAAATATATGGGACCTATTGCTAGGTTTGTTTGATCACAGGCAATTCCCAGTCCTGTCCCTGGATGCTTGTGCGTCAACTCTCATGTCAAAATGGCTTTGGGAAAGCTCATGCTGCCGACCAGCAGAATGGCGGATGCCTTCATTTGCACCTTGGGAACATCTCCTCTTTCCTTTCTAATCTCAGAGTGGCAGAGCCCAGAGAGAGGCTCTTGGCACCAGCGCTTCAAAACAGATCCCCTTAAATCTTTTGTGTGCCTGTCTGCTGATCCTTCCTTTCTATTGTCTGGAGCAAAATATGAAGGAGTAGGGTTTTTTTGGTCATCTTTTCGCCTCCCTTATAGCTCAAACGGTATTTTGGTGCTTGTGAACAATGTTGTATGAAGAGCGGGAGATTTCTGAAAGGAGTATGAGTTTGAATAGGCAGGGAGGAAAGCAAACAGGTTTACCAACAGAGCTATTTTCAGACGCAGTCCTATTAACGTGCCGACCAGAACGACCAGATTCAGGTTTTTTGTTTCCTATCACATCACAACAGAACAGCCACAAGAAAGCCGTAAAATTTTTGTTGGATTTCTTTAGGATGTTGTTGCATTATAATGTTTATAAAATGTAGGAACGCACCAGGCCTTCACAATCTTGGTCTTTGTTACTGGCTATGTTAAGAAAGTTATTTTCGTTTTGCACAGGTCAGCGTGCACTCAGCTTCAGCAAATATTCTCTCTGTGTGTGTAGGTCCGATGGATGGTTCTAATCCTTGATTCCAACGAGTGCTAATGGGGCAGCCGGTGATTATAGAGCCTCATGGAGCCTCTTCCCTTGGGATTTTAAGCCGATGAAATCGTGATGTGCCATGAATTAGCTAGATTGGGTTAGAGGTCAGGCAAAGAGTCTGCATTTTCCTGAGTTTTTTTTTCTGATATGCAGAGCCCACAAGAGTATTGCTCATTGATCAACACTGAGGTCAGCAAATACAACCTCACCTTTCTTGCTCTGTTTGATGTAGCTTTTGCTTTACATAAAAAAATAAGGGGAGCCTTGTTGCATCAGGCCAAAGGCTCGTCTACTATTTCATCCTAGTCTCACAGTGGCCAACCAGAAATAAATTCCCAGTAACTTTCAGATTACTTTTATTCCTCTTGGGATGAAGCTTCTATATTACTAAATTAATTGAGTTTATTGCCCATAGGCTAACGCACAAGTGCAGAAGAAGACTACTTTCTCATACAAAATTGGATGTACCACTTAATGTTTGTTCTATTTTAAGCCACCCTCCAGTATAAATAATCCCAAGGTGACTCACAGCTGTTTTTACACTTCTATAATGTTGTTAATCAGGAATTCTCTGTAATAAAATAGTTATTCAGTGTATGTTCAATAAGCCAGTCCTGCATGCTCAGCCTTAGTTGCTTTTGATATTTGTGCTTTTTCTTGCCGGGACGGGGATAGCTCAGTCAGTAGAGCATGAGACTCTTAATCCCAGGGTCACGAGTTCAAGTTGTGAAAAAAGATACCAGCATGGCAGGGGTTGGACTAGATGACCATCATGGTCCCTTCCAACTCTACAGTTCTATTATTCTATACTTAGCCATTGGTCCCTAACTTTGGACTGTCAGCTTTCATGCTTTGGGTCTTCCATGCGAGGGATGGAGGCAAAACTGCCATTCTGTTTTGAGGACAACCTTGTTTGGTTTTTGTTTCTGCAGATATTTTTTAAAAAGCAGCATTGTTATGATGGCAAATTTTGCATCTCAAGCACAGACACACGCGCACAGAGATAATAGAAGTATAGGGTCACCAAGTCCAAACCTCTGCGTTGCAGGACTCACAGCAAAATAGATGGAAATAGAGCTTTTATTAATCCACCATCTTGCTCTCTTTCAGGATTTTGTTATGGGCCTTTCAATTTTACTCCGGGGGACGGTGCAAGAAAAACTCAACTGGGCTTTTAATCTGTATGATATAAATAAGGACGGCTGTATAACTAAAGAGGTGAGGAGACCATTTCACTCACTGTAATTTGAAAACACTTGTCATTTTCCCCCCAAATTTTTTTATTAGTTTTCACAATATTATAAACAAACAAACAAACACACAAGACAAACAAGCATAAATCATAGCCTTATTGAAAATTACAGTTATTAACTTTAAGTGACTTCCTCGCTTCCCTTTGGTTGAATTTCATTGCATGTCCTTTTAACGGTTTTCCAAATCCCAATTTTTATAAAATTTAACTTAAGCATTAACATCCTTAGATCTTCACCTTATGGAATTAAACATATTAATTCATCACTTAACATAAATAAAATCCTTAGCCCATTAAGTATCTTCAAGCTATTTTCAGTTAGTTTAACTTAGCAAATTTAACTACATAATCATTAAATTTATTCCATTCTTCCTGATACTCCTCCTCCTTCTGGTCGCGGACTCTTCCAGTTAGGTCGGCTAGCTCCGAAAAATCCATCATCTTCATCTTCATCACTTGTCATTAATTGCATGTAACGGGGCTGCTGTTTATTGGTTTTAGTAGATTAATTCCAGGACTAGGGACTTCCTGCTTTCCCAAGTGGCTGTAGTATGAGTAAGAGGCAAATGCCAGGATCCCTTGTATACAGGACATTAGGACTCACTCACCTCTGCTCCATTGCGACATCTCGTGCTGCTCTTGTCCCATGATAACACTGTCAAATGCTGCTGCTTCAAGCATCTGCTTGGGTTGCTTCCGCACTCAAGCTAACCTCTCCATGCACACCAGTCACCTGCCCACCCAGGCTAAGTTATGCAAACAGCCAAATCAAGCACTAAAGTTGCCGTCATTCCATTTCTGTTGGCATGTGTGTACATTTGCAAGTTTGAGTACTCACTCGGAAAGAAAACTCTCTCCAAACAAGGGAGAGAAGAAGAAAATTCAGTATGGCAAAAGGCAGCAGGACAGCAAACCTACAAGAGGGAGTGAGCAAGTGTCTGATTTGGCCAAATAACCATTTGAAATAAAATTTAATTCAGATTTGTCCCCACCAGCTACTTGACTTTGTTTAGTGTTTTCTTTTCAATGCAAATTGAATCTCTGTTAAGTATAAAGACAGAGTCTCCTTA
The DNA here is from genome assembly GCF_964270895.1 of Podarcis filfolensis. Taxonomy (NCBI): domain Eukaryota; kingdom Metazoa; phylum Chordata; class Lepidosauria; order Squamata; family Lacertidae; genus Podarcis; species Podarcis filfolensis. Next base: position 8,698,835 of record NC_139610.1, on the reverse strand, counting down.
CTTTAAATGGAATTCACTCAGCATTCCAATAATGGGAGGGGTTTGCTATGATGGTTCCTGAAACAAGAGGCACAATGGGGTTTATCTCAGTCTTCTGCTTCCACCTGATGGCCATTTCTTACATTGCTTTTGAAAGATGCAGGTGGAATATTAGGGGAAATAGTTGCTCCTACCAACCTAGCAGTTCGAAAGCACGCAGTGCAAGTAGATAAATACTTCCTGCGGGAAGGTAAACGGCGTTTCCATGCGCTGCTCTGGTTTGCCAGAAGCGGCTTAGTCATGCTGGCCACATGACCCGGAAGCAGTACGCCGGCTCCCTCAGCCAGATGAGCGCTGCAACCCGAGTCATCCGCGACTGGACCTGTCAGGGGTCCCTTCACCTTTACCTGGGTCAGATAAAATGCTTCTGTAGGCCTGTAAACATCTGATTTATCCAGCGATGGCATTTCTACAGGAAAACACCCAGCAACTTAAGAAATGTTGATTTCTAGCAGTTCAGGCAACTACTTTTTCATCATTGCAAATGAAACACCTGCCTATTATTTTTGGGAAGGTTTTTCACTTCTATGCTAGCAAGGCTTCTGTCTTGTAAATGCAACTCTTTTCCCAATTGTGCATTTTCCACTGCATATTTTCCCTTCTCACTTTAATGTTTCGTTCCCTCCCCAACAGGAAATGCTGGATATTATGAAAGCTATATATGATATGATGGGGAAATGCACTTATCCTGTTGTCAAAGAAGATGCCCCAAGACAACATGTGGAAACGTTTTTCCAGGTAGGTACGATTTGGAGGGAGGGGAGCCAGGTGAAATGATGGTCATAGATAGTTATCATATTGATGGTTTGCAGTGTGGCTCTTCTTGCTATGTTGCCTATACTGTACTAATTTGATTAAGCAAATCCCCTTCCTTCTTCATTTCCATTTTTGTCTTGCCTACTCTGCGAGTCTTTCATTTGGGTGGGTAAAATGTTTGAGACGCCCGCAAATTTAAAGCTCAGCACCTGTGTGATTTGTTAAAACAAATATAAAATGTCGGAAAGTAGGAGTAGTTTCTTAGGGAGCCATTACACTATCACCTGTCCCCAAACCTGGCTTCTCATAGAAATGAAAGGCGGCAGTCTTAAACGGAGAACGACATTACTTAAGCAAGCATTTCTTCTTTGGCAGAAAATGGACAAGAACAAAGATGGTGTGGTCACCATAGATGAATTCATTGAAAGCTGCCAAAAAGTGAGTAACCGGTATATTCATAGTGCTTTGCTCTTATGACACAATACAAAACCGCAGTAGGAAGCTGTGGCATGTACGGTATTTCACAAATTGTCCATATTTTAGAAAACACATTTATTATTTCATGGAATCATAGAGCTGGAAAGGCCATTGGGAGACCATGTTCACCTGTCCAGCTCCTTGCTCAGTGCAAGAAATCCAGAGGTGGCGCGTATTCCAAAAGATGTTGACTGAAGACTACCAGGAAGGGAGAGCTTCTACGTAACTGACTCCGTTGTTGAACTGCCCACACCAAAAAGTTCTTTATGTAACCAGAATCTCTCTCCTCCTGCAACTTAGCTCATTAGATCTAGTCCTCCTCTCTGAGGCACCTAGTAACAAGGCTTTGTCGGATTCTATATGACAGCCCTTCAGGTATTTGAAGATAGTGTCAGCCTATTCTGCCCTGTCTTCCTTCCCCCAGGCTGAACATTCACATTTTCCTTCTGTGAGAATCAATAAGAATCCAATATCCAGCAAGCATTTCTCTAACATGCAACAGGGCAGGCCTCGGAGATCACATTGGATGTTGTTACTCAACATGCTCCTTAATTATTTGAGAAAATGTCAGAACATATAAAATGTATATCCGGTAAACCGAAATAATTTTAACAAGATGCCATAAAGACTGAAGCAGCAGTGGCACATTCAATAAAAAAGAACAGTCACTTTTCAGAGAAGGCCTTTTGATATAAAAACCCTTCACTTATCAATGGTTGTCCAGGCAATTTCTCTAAGCTGGAGAATAGAATCATAGAGTTGGAAGAGACCACAAGGGCCATCGAGTCCAACCCCCTGCCAAGCAGGAAACACCATCAGAGCACTCCTGACATATGGTTGTCAAGCCTCTGCTTAAAAACCTCCAAAGAAGGAGACTACACCACACTCCTTGGCAGCAAATTCCACTGTCGAACAGCTCTTACTGTCAGGAAGTTCTTCCTAATGTTTAGGTGGAATCTTCTTTCTTGTAGTTTGGATCCATTGCTCCGTGTCCGCTTCTCTGGAGCAGCAGAAAACAACCTTTCTCCCTCCTCTATGTGACATCCTTTTATATATTTGAACATGGCTATCATATCACCCCTTAACCTACTCTTCTCCAGGCTAAACATGCCCAGCTCCCTTAGCCGTTCCTCATAAGGCATCGCTTCCAGGCCTTTGACCATTTTGGTTGCCCTCCTCTGGACACGTTCCAGTTTGTCAGTGTCCTTCTTGAACTGTGGTGCCCAGAACTGGACACAGCACTCCAGGTGAGGTCTGACCAGAGCAGAATACAGTGGCACTATTACTTCCCTTGATCTAGATGCTATACTCCTATTGATGCAGCCCAGAATTGCATTGGCTTTTTTAGCTGCCGCTAAAATAGTCTCTTTGTTCCCCATTTCATCAGCATAAATAGAACACAGAGGAAGGCCTTCCTCTGCCAAAGTCATATCTAGTGGTTGGCAAAGTTACCTTTTCCCCCTGTAGCCAAAGTGCACTGGAAAAATCAATGCACAGTTGGGAGGCTCATACCCAGGTGTTTTAAGGTGTACATTAGGATGGAAATCATGTCAAAGCAAAACAGCAAAAACCCTAAATTTAAGTTGTTGAATATGTTATACCATAAGCCTGCAACTTACGCACCTTTAACTTGTGCTCATTCATCTTTATGCACACGGCAAAATAAATAAATAAATAGAAGCAGAAATGGGGCAACATTTGGGGGGATACGACTTTGGCAATCCCGCCCACCACTGATCCCAATATGCTTTGACTATACGTTATTTTGGCTCTAGGCGTGATCCCTGGAACATAACCCCTGCGTAAGTTGCAGGATTACTGTATTTAAAGTAGCTTATTAATTCATTTGGATAAGACAACATTTTACTGAGAATAAAATGAACAAGCAAGTCACTTGCCTGTCAATAATCCCAAGACCTTTGCACTCGTTGGCCAAGAATAGGTAAGAAGAAATTTACCTTTTACCAATGAACTGTGTAGGATATTGCGTGCCTATTTCCCCTTGATTTCCAAAAGGGTTTCTTTTTAAAATAAAAGCTAAAAGTTAAGGGAGAGGATCTGATCGACCTCAAACACAACCTGTGGCCCTGGTTGGCCTTCCCCTTTCCTTGCACATTCTGTGTGAGAGCCAGAGGTTTCCCATTGGCTTCTTCTGCAGTAGTGGTTGTGGCACATCTCAAGAACAGCAGCAGAAGGTTGACATGGCTGCTGAACCTCTTAAGCCAATTCCTACAAAGTTCTATGCCTGTTGCCTCCGTTGTGTTTTATCAAGATTTTGCTATAAACAGCAAGGTATATTTGACAGACAGAACAGGTGTGAGTTACATGTTTAATTTTTAGGCTTGTGATTGTAATTGTATGCCATCGCCAAACTTTAGCAGCTCCCCACAATGTTTTCTCTGTAAATTATTTGTGATAGACTGTAAGCAGCAGGTACTATTAGCAGAACAATGTGTCTTCAAACGTAATGAGGCCTGTATAGAACACTGGGCTGTGTGGCAGACCTGTGGCCTGCATCACATATAAACTAGGCTTTAGAGCAAAACTGCAGTCAGCAGACTTGCAGGATTTGTGATAGTGGTATAGGAGAAATCTACTAGTCAAAGAAAATAATCAAAAATTCCACTTGGAAGACCCCAGCCCTTGGACATACCCAAAGTAGGTACTAACGTTTAGCTGCTTATGATACCGAAAATTTATAAACGGTGTGGTTTTTCAGCCTAAGGAGGAAAATATTCATTGGATTAAAAATATTTCTGACTTTTCACTTTCAGATTTTAAATCTCTTTCTCAGATGAGATGTCTCTTTCTTACAGGATGAAAATATAATGCGTTCCATGCAGCTCTTTGAAAACGTGATCTAACTCGACGCAGTTCTTTCTTCAATAAATGGACGGTATGAACAATCCTGCAACAACGAATCCATAATGCTGTTGCCACTTTTACCATAAAACAGGATTGCTCAGCTTTACACGGATGTGTATAATGCAAATAAGTTTCGTTTAATCAAAGCCTTCCTACGGAGACCGTATTTTTCCAGTAGTTGAGGTAAAATAGTTCTCTTAAACAATGCTCACGTAGTTGTCCTTAAAAAAAACTTCATTTGATTCAGAGAACAATCCAAAGAAACCAAAATGAAAATGGAATTATCGCCTCCAAAACTACATAGAAGAGATCCAGGGGAGAGGAAGAGGGCAGGATCTGTTACTTGTTTCTATTCGATGAGTTTATTAGCTATAAAACTCTTTCATTTTATACTCCCTTGTGTATGAACGCAATCTTACACAATTCTCAGTTAAAGGTATTACAGCTAATTACAGTTTGGGCACAATCATCTTTGTGTGCAGTGGAGTCCTGTTTCCTCTGCCTTCCCCTTATGCTGACATCACAACAGATCATTACTGGAAAGGGGAGGTCTGCATGCATTGAGCCTGCCCATGTCCCCTATTCCCCATAATGATGGAGCATACTTGTCAAATGTAAGTTTGTGCCCAGAGCTGGAAGGGACCCTGAAGGTAATCTAATCCACCTCGCCCCCTGCCCAGAAGACACACAGACTCCATTATGCTCAGTGGAGAATCTGTCCACATAAGGGTTGGCCATCTTTGTGTAGCAACCTGCAATTATTTTTTTAACTTCACTATCAACCCATTTTATAAAAGAATGTTCTTTTTTATAGTAAATGGATACTGGATCAATTTAGTGAATGGTTGCCTATGGCAAACATCTTCCATCTTTAAGATCACCAGTTTATGTAAAATTCTGTCTGAATTTTAACTAAAGTGTTACGCTCCCACATAAAGGGTAGAAATTAGCTTTACAATGAGTGCTGCTTTCTTTAACTAAAGCAACTGTCCGAGGGAACTGAACTACTACTTTTTAACTGTGGGACCGGCCCAAAATTAGTAGTAAAAAAGGAACGAATGTATTTGTAAGTTTCTAAGCACTCACTGCTCAGGATACATAGCAGTATAGAGTCATGCCGGACACTAGACTGCAAGTTTTGAAATTATTTTCCTCCTCTGACTATGGTGGAAGATGCATAAGTTCATTAGAACAGTTATGTAAGAGCAGTGGTAATAATGGGTTTTTTTGAAAAGGGGAGGCAACTTTTTTTTTCCTTTAAAGGCTACTACAGGGAAGAGGGAAGAAGAATGTGTCAGGATGGAGCAGCAATGGGTACAAGCAGGCTCCCTTCCTCCCTGCCTTTTACCCAGACATCATTGCTGAACTGTAGCCAGCAAAGAGGCGTCTTCCCCCCTCCCCTCCAACATATTCAAATCATTCTTACATGCCTGCCCACAAGCATATAACCACCGGTACCAGACAATGGCAAACCTTAATTGTGACATTTCTGCACAAAGGATCTGAAGAGCTTACAGAAGTCCAAAGAGAGCTGCAAACTGTTTTTTGCAAAAATATAAGTAAAGCAGGCATCTATTCTGGTGTAGAGAAGGGAATGAGGCATGTTGAAGGCTGCTCTGCTATCACCAGTGTAGGAATATGAGTAGTACAATACATGTACACTTGAAATTTGCTGTAGTGTTTGTGAAAATTATATGTGCACTTTAATAAAAAAAAATAATATGAAATGGCGGTTCAGTTTGTTTTTCCAAAGGGCTTGCTTACATGGAGTCAACATTCACAAACACTTTTATTAATATATAAGTTTTAATACTTGAAGCATATTTTAGTTGTCTTTTAATACTTGGAATTTCTATGTTTTCAAAGCAGAACAATTTGCACTAAAAGAGGACTCAGTTCAGTGAAACACATTTTATATATTTTCCTATCCAGAACCTTTTGGGAAAGAAGGCTTTTGCCTAGACACTATAAAAGTAATTTTCTCTATGGACACAGTAGTGAGTTAGTTCTTGGTCAAAATAAATTAATCATAGCACAATCCAGGCAAAGTCAAACATCTTTAAATCCTATTGATTTTAACTTCCCACTGAAGTCAGCATAACTTTTAATAGTGATTAACTTATGGTTGGATTGTGCCTTCATTTCTAACTCACTGCAGTTACTAAACATACCTAACTATACCCAAACATGTAAACACAGCAAGTAAGTATTAATGTTACTGTTATGGTTATAGTTTACAAAACTGGGTAATCCCTATTATTGACTGTAATAAACCAGACAAATTGATTTGCAATTCCTGGCGGAAGTACTGGAACAAGTATCATTTCTGGTGTTTTCCATAATTTACATGTCTTGAGCATATTCACTCTTAACATTTGTCCTCATTTTTAAATATTGATCCCCGTTTCCCTAAGACATTCCACAGCAGTTTAGTATGGGGAAGATAAGTAACACCGAAAAGTTCCGAGGAGGCTCTTCATCACATCTCTCTTTAGGAGGAGATTGAACAGTAAGTTGGAATTTTAGCTTTTATAACCGTCAAACTTTCCTGTTGATAAAAATGAGAATTTAATATGGTAGGTACTAGGTTTATGCTGAAATAAACTGTATCAGAAATCAAAACGGGTTCAGAACTACAAACATGTAGAAGGCAAACTATGATTATCTTTCCTTCGTCAACTGGTATTTTAGACCAGGGATAGACAATATGCCACCTTCCAGAGGTTCTGGGATACAACAGCTACCATCAGTGGCTGTTGACCATGCTGGTTGGGGCTAATGGGAATTGGAGTCCACAGCACCTAGACAAACATATTGGCTGCCTCTGTTTTTGGCTGCTTTGTTATTATTAATGCAGAACCATCAATACGCATGGAATTTTTGTATTGCTATTTTTGTGTTGCTCTCCAAACTATGGAGAATTGCAAAGTGGAATTGTAACTTGATTGTGCATCATCAGAGTATGACAACTTGACTGCATGTGATGGATTTAACCTAACACTATGAGATAGCGAAGACAACAGGAGAAACAAATTCTGACCTAGGTATGTCACAGGAGCGGACCAATCAATTGAGCTTACCTTCCCACCATACTGCTCCAGCTTCTGTAAGGCATCTGTAGTTTGCTCTTTGTACTTTTTGCTCATCTGTCTCTTTGAAAGCTGTGGCAAAAGTAAAATACAATAGTGGGTTTATTTGTTGAACATAGCTGCAACGTCCTCCTTTGTGCCCATTACATGGAGAAGCATCAACCAGATTGTGAATAATGCATCCTGGTAACAATGACTGATAAGAGGCATTCTTAATTTCACAGATTCGGAGGGACCGTAGCATCTTTACACGTTCAGGCTTCCGCAACTTGTGACTCAAGAAACTGAATGCAAGTCCTAACAGGAGCAGCCGGATAAACTTTATTTTGCTGCTTGCATGGAATTGGAAAACTGGGACGGGGGCTATCAAGCACCTTCCATGCTGCAAAACATGGCTGAAGGAGCATCTTCAATAGGCATGCCACAAGCCGTGTTCAGAAATGTGAAAATGCCAACATGCTATTAATATATTAGCCCATGGAATCTAAATTATGATGTGCCACAAACTGAAACAAAATGCTTCTCAGGATACAAGAATACAAATACAAGAAACCCACTGCCAAATATTGTACTCACACTTGAAAGTAGATGTTTCAGGTGATCATTAAGTGCAGGGCCAACAACAGCACTCAGTTGTATCAAAGCGTTCAGTCCCCTTTCAAATACCTCGCCATCTGAATGGGCCTTTAATAAGGGGGGAAAACAATTGACCAGACAAATGATTAGCCCAAAGCATGCACCAAACTGATTGTTCTTATGCTCCAGCATGGCAAGATTGAAAAATATTTATCTGGTTTTTTACTCTGCAATATGCAACACTGTTTTAATGCAACCCATATGTATTCACCAGCTTCAGATAAACACGTTTAAATATTCATCACAACATAATTCTATGTATGATTACTTAGAAGTAAGTCTCACTGTGTTCAACTGGACTCACTCCTCAATACCCTGTTTAGGTTTGCAGCCAAGATCTAACCATAAAAACTATTTACTTTGTCTGCAGAAACACTGACAGTAAAACTGCAGTATTTAAAGTCTTCAAACACTTTGAACAAATCCCATTAGAAGCACTGATAGCTAACCCCTTGCAATTAGGCAGTTGCTGTAATATTATTCAATTAATTACCAGAATGTAGATTAAGTGGAGTTAGGCAACATCATCAGGTGCTAATTGTTTTAAAGGGTCTTTTGTCCACAACTAAAACTGTATTTTGCATCTCAAGAGTACTTGGTAAGGCCAGGGTTTTGACTGATTGTGGGGAGACTTCTAAGCCAATCATGCATAGAAGGTCCCTTTGGACATTTCTATGCAATGTGGGATTGTCAGGGTGGAGCGGATTGCACTCATGGGGATGTTGGAGGCCAGACGAACCCACTACACATTTTTGGCCCTTACATGTTCAACATGAGCGTCTAAAGAGGGCTAGGATCATAAGTAATGCTTCCTCAGTTTTAATAACAAATGATCACAAACCACCAAAAACAGGTATTGCACCACACAGAAGCTTAATTAGCCCGCAGCTACTACAAAGAGACTTCCCCAATACATTTACTGACAAGCTGCACAACCCTCTTTCACCCCACTTTTATTTATATCCCGCCCTCCCCAGCCGAAGCTGGGCTCAGGGCGGCTAACAACAATCAAAATAATCCAACATTCTAAAAACATTCATTATAAAATTAATTAAAATCAAATTAAAATCAAATTGATGGCAACTATTAAGCAAAATTCTGTGCAGATTGCCAGAGGAGGGGGTCAGGCTGCGCCCTGACCAAAGGCCTGGTGGAACAGCTCTGTCTTGCAGGCCCTGCGGAAAGATGTCAGGTCCCGCAGGGCCCTAGTCTCTTGTGACAGAGCGTTCCACCAGATCGGAGCCACAGCCGAGAAAGCCCTGGCTCTAGTTGAGGCCAGCCTAACCTCTCTGTGGCCTGGGATCTTCAGGATGTTTTTATTTGCAGACCGTAAATTTCTGTGGGACATACCAGGAGAGGCGGTCCCGTAGGTACGAGGGTCCTAGGCCGTATAGGGCTTTAAAGGTTAAAACCAGCACCTTAAACCTGATCCTGTACTCCACCGGGAGCCAGTGCAGCTGGTATAGTACCGGATGAATATGATCTCGCAGCGAAGACCCCATAAGGAGTCTCGCCGCGGCATTCTGCACCTGCTGGAGTTTCTGGGTCAGTCTCAAGGGCAGCCCCACGTAGAGCGAGTTACAATAATCCAGTCTGGAGGTGACCGTCCGGTGGATCACAGTGGCTAGGTCAGGGCGAGAGAGATAAGGAGCCAACTGCTTAGCTTGGCGGAGATGAAAAAATGCCGCCTTTGTTATAGCTGTAATCTGCGCCTCCATAGAGAGGGAGGTATCGAAGATTACACCCAAACTCTTAACGGACGATGATCCAGGAGGTGGGACAAATTAGGATTGTGCAGCCTGTTACAGGCAAGCAATGTAAACAGCAGGTGGAAGCGACCATGGTTTACAGTGCTCACAATGTAGGCAGGAGGGAAAAGAACAAAAAAAAGTGGTGGGATTTTAATACTGTAGTAGTTTTATGTAGTTTTTATGTAGTTTTATGTAGTTTTGTAGTAGTTTTGTAGTAGTTTTTATGTAGTTTTATGTAGTTTTTGAATTACATTGTTCTGCATGGAAAAATGACAATAAAGATATAGTATATCGTACTGCTGTGGCACGATGGGATGGGAATATTTCTGAGTGCACTTGGATTGCACTTTCAAATTCAATCCTCTTTCAATTCATTTTATTATTATTATTAGCTGCTGAGCAGGGATCTCTGCATTTTGTCCAGGTGCAGCACTTGGCATCTGCTTCTTTAAATTATGAGTGGTGTTCAAGTTTTACTTAAAGTAAAACTGTTGAAATTAATGGTTCTAACGTGTTCATGTTTATTAATTTCAATGGGATTACACTACGTTAATAGCAGTTGTAATCCAGATATAATATAGCACGAGCAGTCTAAATTGCTGAAAACCCCTAGAGCAGGATTAAAGTCCAGATCAACTGAGCCATCTGTGGGTATCATTTTATCTTCCATATAACTTTAAGTCAATGTTTTGTGCACACGTTCCGAGGATTCTCGCCAATGTCGATTAAACTGAGAATGGTTAAAACCATACATGGCTAAACAAGCTTGCTTGCAAGGGTTCCTCCATGCCTTGTGAAGACAGGTGAGTCGGAGGCTCTCTTATAACACTGCAATTGCAAAGAGGGAACAATGTTCCCTGCCCCTCCTCCAAGCAGAGACAGAAGTGTGCCCCTGTGTCTGCTGGAGTTCCAACCACTGGGGCAAGCATGGAGATGAAAGGAGCACACCCACCCGTAGCCCTTGCAGGAAGAGACAGCAGAGCCACACTGGGGGCTTTTAACTGCATCTGTCAGGTTTTGAGCTCCAGCCACCCGGCAGGTGCCTTCACTGTACCTCACTAGTTTTGAATTGTACTTTATACATATTGCAAGCTACCACGTGACGATTGTTTTCAAAAAGCAAATTATAAATCTATCTAATCAATCAATCAATATATCTGGGCAGAAGAAATACAGTGGTACCTCTTGTTGCGGACACGATCCGTTCTGGGGTGCCGTTCACACCCTGAAAAGTCCGTAACCAGAGCGGCGCTTCTGCGCATGTGCGAAATGCGATAGAGGGCTTCTGCGCATGCGTGAACTGTGCAGAACGCTTCTGCGCATGCAGCAAAAACCGGAAGTAAACACTTCCAGGTCTGCCGTGTTCTTAACCCGTAGAAACGCAACATGAAGTGTTCGCAAGAAGAGGTATGACTGAATGGACTCTGCGCCTCTTTGGAGCTCAGAGCTCCAGCCATCTAAAAGGGGGAGAGGCTGCCCACAGCACGTCACTGCCCCTCTCTGGCTTTGTGCTGGACACAGAAGGAGTACCCTGGTTTGTCATCAAACCTGTGCTGTGTTTCCAAATGCCACACGAGGCCAGGGACAAGGACGCTGCTCTCTGGGTAGGGAGATCATAGAATCATAGAGTTGGAAGAGACCACAAGGGCCATCGAGTCCAACCCCCTGCCAAGCAGGAAACACCATCAGAGCACTCCTGACATATGGTTGTCAAGCCTCTGCTTAAAGACCTCCAAAGAAGGAGACTCCACCACACTCCTTGGCAGCAAATTCCACTGTCGAACAGCTCTTACTGTCAGGAAGTTCTTCCTAATGTTTAGGTGGAATCTTCTTTCTTGTAGTTTGGATCCATTGCTCCGTGTCCGCTTCTCTGGAGCAGCAGAAAACAACCTTTCTCCCTCCTCTATGTGACATCCTTTTATATATTTGAACATGGCTATCATATCACCCCTTAACCTACTCTTCTCCAGGCTAAACATGCCCAGCTCCCTTAGCCGTTCCTCATAAGGCATCGTTTCCAGGCCTTTGACCATTTTGGTTGTCCTCCTCTGGACACGTTCCAGTTTGTCAGTGTCCTTCTTGAACTGTGGTGCCCTAGGCTTTGCAAATATTTGGGCCACCAAGGCCACCTAAAATTCATTGATCCCTGAAACTTTACAATACGTTGTGTATATGAGTTCACAAATGGGAGAGACATACCAGAGCAGCTTTCAGTACTGGAACTAGCCGTGGCAACAGCGGAATGGCTTTCTGAGCGGCACCTGCCACCAAGAGCAATTCTTTAAAGCCCTCCTTGGATACAAATGTGTACGGATGCCTTGTTTCTCTTAATCCCTGCCACAGAAATAAAAACAACATCATAGTAAGCTCCACCTGCCCACCATCTCTGCTGATAAAAATACAAATACCTCAAAAAGAAGTATATTATACTCTTTTCATTACACACATTCAAAACACACTTGTGCCACCTTGTGGCTCCATCGAGCATAACGGCGTTAAGCAAATCTTACATACCGAAATTTCTCAACATGTGTACAGTGGTACCTTGGGTTACATACGCTTCAGGTTACAGACTCCGCTAACCCAGAAATTCTACCTTGGGTTAAGGACTTTGCTTCAGGATGAGAACAGAAATTGCGCGGCAGCAGCTGGAGGCCCTATTAGCTAAAGTGGTGCTTCAGGTTAAGAACAGTTTCAGGTTAAGAACGGACCTCCAGGACGAATTAAGTACGTAACCAGAGGTACCACTGTATTTTCTTACTTTCATTTTGTTTATCCATTTATTTCTACATTTATTCAGGAACAGTACACAATCCGAATTATTTCTAGGCCTTCTGCTTGTGCTGTAACAGGTAGAACAGTATCCTGTAGAACTCCAACAAAACAACTCAACCTCAGCTGCCACTAGACAACCATAACTCCTTGACAGAACCCTATTTAGACACTCCTGGACATGGGGAGTTAAGGGCACAACTGACTGCTAGTAGCCCCCTCCACTCCCAAGTCCTGAAAAAGGCTTCTGCCCCACAGTGTATAAGGGTATCTCTGGAGAAATGTCCCCAGTGGCTCAACAGTTCCTGCAGCTGAAGCTCAGGAACAGGCAGATTCCAGGACTGAATGATCCACTGCAGCCTCAGAAATCATGGCACACCAGATTATTTGTTAGGGATGTTCAGAAGTGTTCTCTCTCTTCACATATCAGAGAGAGATATTTGGAAAGCCTTTAAAAATGTAATATTCAATTTGACACGCTGTTGAGGCTCAAAATATATGTTTGATGTGATTCAATTATTGCTTATAATTATAGATCTGCACACTCTTAGTAGATGCAGAAGATAAATGAAACATGCCAATTATGTAATTTGGATGGGTTACTGAACAAAGCAGACACCAAGAGCAAACTCCTATCTTTGGTAATTGACTTCCAGGCTGTTTCTTCTAGGAAGTGAATTCAGTAGCACACTAAAAAGGCCTTTCTTGTCGGATGGAACTGAGGTCAGATTTAGATGTTCAACAGGATATACTGCACTGCACACCCAAATGCAGTCCTGAATGAACCATACTAATCAAGATAATATATACAATTCAGAAATAGGGCTGAGCGAAGCATAGCCAATACTGAGAAGCAAATATGGAGTATTGCTCTTTTTGGAAGATATGCAAAATGCACCTGTGTAGAAGGCAAGACCTCTAGCAAACGTTTTTTCCTGCTCTTGGCTATACAGCTGTGAAGCGCAGAACACTATTTTAACTTACTGGAACAGCTAATAGTAAACTAAATTCAGCAACAGCTATACTGAAAAAACTATTTCAAAACAGCAAGTGAGCTGCTTAGAAATTTAAAAAAATATTGATAATAATAGTAATTTATTATTTGTACTGGGACGCGGGTGGCGCTGTGGGTTAAACAACAGAGCCTAGGGCTTGCTGATCAGAAGGTTGGTGGTTCGAATCCCCGTGACGGGGTGAGCTCCCGTTGTTTGGTCCAAGCTCCTGCCAACCAAACGGTTCAAAAGCACGTCAAAGTGCAAGTAGATAAATAGGTACCACTCCGGTGGGAAGGTAAACGGCGTTTCCGTGCACTGCTCTGGTTCGCCAGAAGTGGCTTAGTCATGCTGGCCACATGACCCAGAAGCTGTACACCGGCTCCTTCGGACAGTAAAGCGAGATGAGCGCCACAACCCCCAGAGCCTTTTGCAACTGGACCTAATGTTCAGGGGTCCCTTTACCTATTATTTGTACCCTGCCCATCTGACTGGGGCAAGCCAGTCTGGGCGGCTTCCAGTAGTAAAACATTAAACCTTAACAAGCTTCTTAATAATAATAATAATAATAATAATAATAATAATAATAATAATTTATTGAGTGTTTTTATAAATGCTTTTATATAAATAAACAAAACATTTAATATACGGCTCACCAATTATCCATGTGTGACAATGAAGTATTTATACAAAATTGTTAAAAAGTATCACAACACAGGGACAACATGTTTAATTTTTACATATATATAAAGGATAAGCACATAGGCCTGGGTTTGTGGCCAGTGTTAATGCAGGTAGCTTTTTCTTCCCTAACCTACTTTCCCATAGAACAACAGTTTGTGGGCAATCAACAGAGACCATGCAGAGTTATGATGAGGAAGAGGGACAGGTGGCTCAGTGGACCGGAATACTACCAGCTTGCTATATTTCTGGATTCTGTATAGCCAAGAGCAGGTTTGTGTCATCTGGGCAGCCCAGGACCTCCATATAGACTGCCCAGGCCTGTGTGCAAATGAGGTCACTTCAGGGCTGCTAATGCAGCGGTTTGACTTCACCCCGGAGGCACACAGTCTTTGCTTTTCTTCAAAAGATTACTTACACAATATCCCCAACTTTTTAATCTATTAAAGAGGAGAGTTAACAGTCTGGTACTTTGCTTTAAGCTACTTCCAACTTTTCGTTCCAATTTAAATGAATTCAGCCGGAGTATTTGGTTTATGGATGACCAGCACATTTAAAAACAACAAATTATCAAAACACGCAACATAAAAGGGTAGTTTCAGCTTGATTCTGAAGAAATAGAGAAAAACGTTCACCTCTGCCAAAGTTATAAGAAGAGGATCAAACTGAAGCGTTTCAGGACGACAATCCCACTGTAATTTGTGTTTTACAGAGCCATGAACTAACCTGAAACAGAAAAGTTAAGCATCAACGATAAGGCATGGTTGTACTGATCCTACTTCATGCAGAAGATCCTAAAACACTGTTCCAAAAGAACTAAGCCTGTGTGAGTTCAGGTATATTTTGTAGGATGCTTGGAAGCATGGTGCACCACCAATTTGGAACAGACTTATTAAAAATGTAAGACTGTCCAAGCAAAAAAGATTGTATTATTTTAATTGTAAAATAATTATTTGTAAATAATTATTTGTAAAATAAAATTATTTTAATTGTATTATTTTAATACAATTATGGACGATATCCAACATTTGTCATACTCAGACAGCATGGCCAAAGGTCAGGGGTCATGAAAGTTACATCCAAAGAGCCACAGGTTAACACTCCTACAGTAAAGGATTTTAGCGCAAGTTCACACATGGATATTCATCATTTGATAGCGACAGCATGAAGGGTTGGTGTCCATGTCCAGCAGCCAGATAAAACATCATCGGTAGTACATTCACCATGCATATCATGCTTTTGAATAAAAAATGTTCACACGTCCTCCTACCAGTTATGAACTGAGGGACATGCAATACCTTAGTGTCATTTCCATTAGCAATATTGAGTGACGCACCTGATAATGCCTTCTGAACATTTGTTCTTATGATAAGCAAACCAAAGGTCTTCACAGAATGTTGACCAATAATACAAAGCCTATTGTTTAACTAAGTTCCTTATGTTCACCCACTTCTGACCAGCAAGTCTTACCTGCAAGGAATTCCTCCTTTAGAGTAAATGGCAGCAAAGGCAGAAGGCGCTCTTGATTGACCACCAAACTAGAATAAAAAGATGAAAGTGAGTTAGTCAGCCAAGAGGCAGATAAGTTCAGTTGTATTTATTTTTAAAACCTGGAGATTTACCCAGTCAAAAAATGCTTTTCAAGACCCATATTAATTCAAGATTCATTTAAATGTCCTTAAATCTCTCCTACTAAAAGCAACAGGACTTGAAATGCTTAGCTTTGATTTGATCTCAAAAACGACATATATACAACAGTTTGAATAGAAGGTGTAAAAATGCAAATTTAATTAATCTGAATGCAGAACAATAAAAATAAAGAATAAATGTGTATTTAATGCCTGGAAAACCACCCATAATGACAAGCAGAAATGCTTCACTTTTACAAGAATATCATAATTTACTGCATGCATATAAGAACAGTCATATAAGAGTCACTTCTTTGTTGCTGAGAATGTACTTTTATTATTTGGGGAAAAAACAATTTTCAGAACTTTCCAAGTAAATTATAGAACTTGGAAATATAGACATTATGAAGTCTTGCCATTTAGTATTCACTTTTGTCACCTGAGGCAGACACGGTTTTACTCAAGGCAACCATTCAAAGAAATGCCATCATAACCAGCAGTAAAGGTAAAGGACCCCTGGAAAGTTAAGTCCAGTCAAACGCGACTATGGGGTTGCGGCGCTCATCTCACTTTCAGGCCGAGGGAGCCTGCGGCTTTACAAGGCAAAATCCACTAAAACTTGTGACTGCAGATACAGAGAATCCCAAACCAGGGTTCCCAAACTAAGGCTATATTTTACTGCATACCCTGGAATTTAGAGGTGCAAGAATGGGAACTCAGCTGAATTTCCAAACTTAAGTGTCTGCCAGCAAAGTTGCTTCTAAAAATCACTTACAAAAAGCAAGTCAGCCAAGAAGGAATGATCGTGGGCAGATGGCACTGAATGCCGAGTGACTGTTGTGGGGACGGAATGAAAAATCAAAGGGTGGGAATGGCAAGGAGTATTCTGGAGCAGCAGAGATTTGCTCCCCAAATTTTGATACCCCTAACTCAGTTCAGCAGAGATTGTGCTTATCACCTTATTTGCCCTTTTTCTCCACATTTTTTAAAATCACCTGCATAATTTGCTGACGAAATGGGCTAACATCTTTATGTAGCCACCAGAAGTTCTGCCTGTACTTACCGGATCAATTGTTTTGGGATTAAGTCTGTCACTGGGCCTGGGCTGCGGCTTAATTACAGGATCTGGGGAAGTCGATGAAGTGGGTAATGGCTTTCTTTTCTGTGTCACAGTTTTCTCAGCCATTTGAGAACCTGAAGACATTCTTTTTCCACTACTTCCTGTGGCACCAAAAACAAAAAAGACCCCACAGAAGAAAGCAGGGATGGGATTTACATTCTTAGTGAAAAATAATTTGTATTATAAGGCAGGTAAATAAAACACAGTTCAGCTGTCACTGAACAGGAAAGACATACCACTTGCTCCATTTTTCAAACATGTGCCTTCACATTTCTTGGTTTGCTGCATACCTCCTTGGGAGGTATGTAGAGACACCTGAACAAAGAGAAATTGATACTGGTTGGCATCACTTTGCATTTGTATCCTGGTAGCACAACTTCTTAAGGGACTGTTCAAATAGAAGGGCTATTAAACAGAAGAAAATCTGCATTTTTAAGAGTCCTGTCGATCTATGGACATTTGAAGAAATCCCTGCAGAGTTAACCAAAAGGGGATTATTTTCTGTAAATGGATCTAAGGCAGGTCTTTTATGGTACAAAGTATTTAAAGGCAAACCCGCATTTACATGTGTTCAATATTTGCACAACGGTGCACACATGCATTGCACCAAACCCGGAAGTGACCCAATAAGTCACAAAAAAGGGTGGAATGTTGCAGGACGGAACAGGATGCTTGCAGGCTTCTCCAATGGTGATTCAAATGTGCCATGGAATGTAAATGGATGGGTGCCTGTAGCAACATTTCTATATCACCCTTCATCCAAGGATCACAGGACGGTTTACAATCTCAAAACACAAAAGTCCGTAACATAGAAGCACACGAAAGTATTAATCAATATCTAACTTTCGTAGCTACAATCTTAATCACATTTACATGGAATAATGATGTTTACTGCCTCTTGCTAATACTAACTCCGAGTCATGAAATGAAACTGATGGGTAGGAGATTCCGGACAAGCAGTAAGCCTTATTGCCGCAATATGTGTTCTCGCCGGTGGTGTAGTTGAGTTTCCCAATTTTTGGGGAAATTGCAGACGTCAGAACTGTCCTGAGACCTGTGGGTATAGGGCGGTGAACAAATTTAATTAATCATCATCATAATTGGCCTAGTTATTATGAACTGACCTTTTAAAAGGGTGAAGCAAATTCACAGAAGATACAGCTAACTGCTACTGATAGGGCCCCTGAACATGGAGGTTCTTTCAACACCAGTGGCTGGAGGCGCACAAAGGTGAGAGGATCTTTATGACTATTAATTAAATTTGTTTTACCGCCCTATAGCCGCAGGTCTCGGGGCAGTTCACAAGATAAAATAAAAATATAAAGATACAAAGTAAAACAACCCAATAAACGCCCCACACCCACCCACCAATTGGATATGGGGCATTGGATATGAATCGGCCAAAGGCCAGGTGAAAGAGGAACGTTTCTACCTGGAGCCTAAAAGTGTAACACAAAAGGCTCACACCTGGCGTATGGGCTCCCCTGTGCAACCTGGCAGGGAACCTGACACTGCAGTAGACTCATCCAGCAGAGCACCTTCTTAGGAGCATAACAAACCTTACCGATTCCCAGCGGAGCTCAGCGCCAAGAAAATAAATTAATAATAATAATAATAATAATAATAATAATACAGTGGTGCCTCGCAAGACGAAATTAATTCGTTCCGCAAGTTTTTTCTTCTTGCGAGTTTTTCGTCTTGCGAAGCACGGTTTCCCATAGGAATGCATTGAAAATCAATTAATGTGTTCCTATGGAGACCGCCTTCAGACCAGGTCCGGGGACAGACTGTCCCCGGACCTCTTCTGAAGTCTGGCGGGGGGAGAAGGACTTTTCTCCCCACCGCCAGCCTTCAGAACAGCCTTCTGACGGCTGGCGGTGGGAAGAAAAGCCCTTCTCCCGCCGCCAGCCTTCAGAAGAGTTCCCTCAGAGCTGCCTAGGCTGCGGATAGCACCCTGCTGCCCGGCGTGAGGGGCGCTCTGAAGCAGAGCGCCCCTCGCGCGGGGCAGACATCTGCAGCTTGGGGAGCCCTGCAGGCGTTCCCCACAGGGCTCCCCAAGCTGCGGATAGCAGCCTGCTGCCCCGCGCGAAGGGCGCTCTTAAGCAGAGCGCCCCTCGCGCGGGGCAGACATTCGCAGCTTGGGGAGCCCTGCAGGCGTTCCCCGCAGGGCTCTCCAAGCTGCGGATAGCAGTCTGCTGCCCCACACGAGGGGCGCTCTTAAGCTGACATCT